>NC_041400.2:31418962-31744796 GCF_900747795.2 Erpetoichthys calabaricus | reverse complement strand
TCATGCCAAAAAAGCTTTGGGTTGTAAATCTTAGTATGTAAAAAATGATAAACTGCTAATGAATTTTTGCAAAATTGCTTCTGATTAAACCTGTTGTTTACTCTGCAGTATTAGCAATTAATGAAGTTTGTTTTAATTGTGGCTTATCTATATATATAATTCACTAAGCCAGAAGACAAGTAGCCAACCATGGAAAGCACGCTGGAAGGGGCGTGGATTCACTAAACGGCCGACAAGTAAGACGCCAATGGCGCACGCAGGAAGGAGCCACGCCCACCAACTCTTAGACCATTGGATATGACGAAAAAATCACAGCCATGCCCACCAACTCGGACGCGACGCCTCGAAAAACATGCCGTCATTTCTGTTTGTCTGTGCCACAGTCCACTTGCAGCTCTGAGCCACGTTGACTTTTCATTAGTCAACCTCAGTGGAATCTTGGTTCACACAGAGGCAGCGCCAGAGAGAGACAGAGGCACACACAGGCAGCGCGCGAGAGAGAGCCGCGCACACACACAGAGTCAGCGCGCGAGAGAGAGCCGCGCACACACACAGAGTCAGCGCGCGCGAGAGAGCTGTGTGTGTGCGCGCGCGAGAGAGAGCCGCGCACACACACAGAGTCAGCGCGCGAGAGAGAGCCGCGCGCACACACACAGAGTCAGCGCGCGAGAGAGAGCCGCGCGCACACACAGAGTCGGCGTGCGAGAGAGAGCCGCGCGCACACACAGAGTCGGCGCGCGAGAGAGAGCCGCGCGCACACACAGAGTCGGCGCGCGAGAGAGAGTCGCGCGCACACACAGAGTCGGCGCGCGCGAGAGAGAGCCGCGCGCACACACAGAGTCGGCGCGCGAGAGAGAGCCGCGCGCACACACAGAGTCGGCGCGCGAGAGAGAGCCGCGCGCACACACAGAGGCGGCGCGCGAGAGAGAGCCGCGCGCACACACAGAGTCGGCGCGCGAGAGAGAGCCGCGCGCACACACAGAGTCGGCGCGCGAGAGAGAGCCGCGCGCACACACAGAGTCGGCGCGCGAGAGAGAGCCGCGCGCACACACAGAGTCGGCGCGCGAGAGAGAGCCGCGCGCACACACAGAGTCGGCGCGCGAGAGAGAGCCGCGCGCACACACAGAGTCGGCGCGCGAGAGAGAGCCGCGCGCACACACAGAGTCGGCGCGCGAGAGAGAGCCGCGCGCACACACAGAGTCGGCGCGCGAGAGAGAGCCGCGCGCACACACAGAGTCGGCGCGCGAGAGAGAGCCGCGCGCATGAGAGAGCCACACACACACACACACACACACACACACACACACACACAGCGCGCGAGAGAGAGACACACACACACACAGCCCGCGAGAGAGAGCCACACACACACACAGAGACAGCCCGGGAGAGAGAGCCGCGCACACACACACACACACACACACAGAGGCAGCGCGAGAGAGAGCCGTGCACACACACAGAGGCACACACAGGCAGCGCAAGAGAGAGCCGCGCAATCCTTTAAAACTGAAGTTAAAACACAATGAAGGAAGCAGTCTTTAAAAACCAATAAGCCCTGTGCCTCTTTTTCATTAGTGTCTCACCTGCTTCACCGCCCTGCAACAGTCGAGACGCTTTCTCAGCAGCTGAACTTCTCAGTGCCTGACTCCACTACTGTCAGTCGCCTGATTAAACATGGTGAACTCCTGCAATGTTACTATCTTGGTTGGCTTTTACATAAAGTTTGGATTTGTTCAAATGTTCCTTTTTTCCCCCCTGTGCTTAAAACTCATTTAAAAAAAAGTGTTTATACAACTGCTGCAATGTTACAGAGAGAGAGGGCTCGCCTGCTTCTGAGAGACAGAGGGGGAGGGGGCTCCCATGCTGTTGAGAGAGAGAGAGGGCTGGGGAGGCTCGTGTGCTGCTGAGAGAGAGAGCCCGTGCATGCAGGGAGCCTGGGTTTTTTCCCCCCTGTGCTTAAAACTCATTTTAAAAAAAAGTGTTTATACAACTGCTGCAATGTTAGAGAGAGAGAGGGCTCGTGTGCTTCTGAGAGACAGAGGGGGAGGGAGCTCACGTGCTGCTGAGAGAGAGAGAGGGGTGGGAATGGGGCTAGGAAGGCTCCTGTGCTGCTGAGAGAGAGCCTGCACATGCATCTGAGCAAAGACAATTTCCTGTTAGATTTGCCTTTGCAATGACAATTAATAAGGCACAGGGCCAAACTTTCAAAAAGATGTGACTGTATCTGCCAAAACCAGTTTTCAGTCACGGACAGTTGTATGTTGCTCTCTCCAGAGTTCCATCTTTTCATTCACTTACTGGTATGCCTGCAGGAACACGTGCAGCGAGCGAGCGAGAGAGAGTGAGCGACACACACACGCATACAGGTGCGAGAGAGAGAGAGCGCTGGACGCATAAGAATAATAA
This sequence comes from Erpetoichthys calabaricus, assembly GCF_900747795.2. Classification (NCBI taxonomy): domain Eukaryota; kingdom Metazoa; phylum Chordata; class Cladistia; order Polypteriformes; family Polypteridae; genus Erpetoichthys; species Erpetoichthys calabaricus. The sequence continues at coordinate 31,742,393 of NC_041400.2, read as the reverse complement.
TACTTCATTACATTGATATACCGGTGTTTTCGTATTCAAAGCGCTATCCACACAGGGAGAAACCGGGAAGCGAACCCAAAATCTTCCACAGACTCCTTACTGCAAAACAGAAGCACTACCATTGCGCTACAAGGCAGTTAAAGAATGCACTGGCCTTGATTTTGTTTTCACTTCTGTTTACAGCGATCGGATCGTAGCGTGCATTGTTGCAATGTTACTTTTCTTGGTGGCTTATTACATTACGGATGTTTCACATGTTAATTTTTTTCCCTGTGCTTAAAAGACATTAAAAAAGTGTTTCTCAACTGTGACTCCGGAACAACTCAGTACGCAAGCTATATTAAGCGTCAACAACGAAGACTCGCTACACCTTAATGAACAAGTGCTGAAACTTATCTCTACCGACGAAGTAACTTTCACCAGCGTGGCCTCCATCATCACAGACGATCCCGCTTTCAGTCACGGACAATTGTATGTTGCTCTCTCCAGAGGTCCATCTTTTCATTCACTCACAGTGGTATCCACAAACCCACCCTATTTGGACAACTGTGTCGTTCAGCAAGTGTTCACCCATCAATACATAATTATGCGGCATATGTTACGCCGCGGGTTGGCTAGTATTAGTAATTGTATTTCAGGAGTAATTGGATACCTACAGACGTGTCCTTAGGGTGGTTAAATGCATGCTTCAGAGAAATTTGATGCAGTCTGCATTCAGCTGAATATTTGATTTTCAGTGACAATTTTTTGTAAGACTTTATAACACTGTCTTTCTTGAATAATAGGGATTAAAGAATGCTTTGAGCAAATATTTTCCTGAAGCTCTTGATTTTTTTTGAGGTTGCTTTCCTTTCCCATAGAAAGAGAGTAACCTTTATAGGCCTTACATTATAATCTATATAGCAGATTTAAATTATGTGATTTGTTGTTACAGTACAGTTTTGGTACATCGGCACAAGGTGGTGCTGAACTTCCAGAAACATCAGACTAATATGAGTTGTTATAAGCAAGTTTGTTGTTGCATTATTTACAGTATCCAAGGTCATTGAAGAAGATGGCCCTTATTTCAGTAAACCTGAGAAACTTAACTCTTACCTGTATTTACACAGACAGTCTGCCTAAACAAATAACACACAAACAATTGTATTACTTCCTGTCATTACTTAATACGCAAAATACACAATTTAAACATTAAGTCCTGGTTGGAAAAAGTCTGTAAACCTCTATGCCAGGGACTTCTCCAAAAACTTCCAGTCGATGAAATTACAGGTGTGAGGTTGAGGTGATCGACATGCCCCCCCCCCCCAAATAAAAAAAACAGTCTGCTATTCTCATCTTAACCATTCCCAATGCAAAGGAAGTATCTCAGGAGCTTAGGGGAACAAATGTAGGTATGCATTAAGCTGTAAAGGGTTACTAAAGGTATGGGCATGGGCATTCATCAGTCTACATTGATATATTCATTTGACTCCGTAGGAGTAGGCATTTTGCAGAGATCACAGCAAGAGTACCGTGTGCGATTCTGATGGAGGCAAAAGAACTGCAGAAGTTTCTTGAATATGCTGGTCTCTCTTCATTTTTCCACAAAAGGAAAATACTTAACAAGAATCATGTTGATGGAGAGCACAAGGTGGAAACCACTGTTAACAAGTACAATGCTTGTTTCTCATTTTCAAGGATTTTCATGTATGACCTCTGGGAGAATGTTCAATTGACATTTAAGACAGAAGTGAATCTTTCTGAATGGCTCGAGTCCCATTATGTTTGATGTAAAGCAAACAATACGTCCCTCAGAAATAGCAATATACCAGTAGTGAAATGTAGTGATAGTTATTGGGGGATGTTTGGCTACCTCAGGACCTGAACGACTGTATCAGAGAATTCATAAGATCAATATATGGTCATTCATCCAAGAGCTGAAGTGTGGTTGAGTTATGCAGCAAGACTGTGATTCAAAACACAAAAGCAAGTCCATGTTAGAATGACTGAAAAGATACAAAATTTAAGTTTCAGAATCGCCTACTTAAAGCTTTGACCCAATTTTGACCCAGTACAGATAACTGCAGTAGGACCTGAAACAAATACTTCATGCTTGAAAACTTATCAATGTTTACAAATTACAGCTGTTCTATAATTTTATATTTTAACAATAGTATAATATTATATATATATATATATATATATATATTGTAGTAGTAGAGGCCGCTATCGACCTCTTGAACCCTCAGGTACCACGCCAAACACCAGGTAAAAGTCCAAGACTTGTTCTTTTTATTATAATACTGTGCACTAAGCACCCTCCACTCCACACTACACATACAATACTCAATCCTCCTCTCCCAGACACTTAGCCGCCCTTCCTCCCAGCTCAGCTCAGCGTCTGGGCTTTCCCAAGGTCCTCTTATATCTCCTGACCCGGAAGTGGTTCCAACCCTGCAGTCCATGATTCCTCATCACTTCTGGGTCAGATTAAACGTCCTTTTCTTCAACCCGGAAGCTAGTCGTTCCTTCTGGTTATGTGATCAGGACGTACTTCCGGGTTATAGGGCACGTAGCACTCCGCAAGCCTCCCTACAGTGGCTCCTGGTAGTCCCCATGGTATCCAGCAGGGCTGTTTATATAAACTACATGCTCCATGAGGCCCTGCTGGAATTCGGGGTGCCTCCATACTGCTGGGAGGGCTCCACCTGGCGGTTTGGAGGTGTGGACCGGAATATATGGCCAGCCATACCTCACAATAATATATATACACATACATATACATACATACATACAGTGCATCCGGAAAGTATTCACAGCGCATCACTTTTTCCACATTTTGTTATGTTACAGCCTTATTCCAAAATAGATTAAATTCATTTTTTTCCTCAGAATTCTACACACAACACCCCATAATGACATGAAAAAAGTTTACTTGAGATTTTTGCAAATTTATTAAAAATAAAAAAACTGAGAAATCACACGTACAAAAGTATTCACAGCCTTTGCTCAATACTTTGTCAATGCACCTTTGGCAGCAATTACAGCCTCAAGTCTTTTTGAATATGATGCCACAAGCTTGGCACACCTATCCTTGGCCAGTTTCGCCCATTCCTCTTTGCAGCACCTCTCAAGCTCCATCAGGTTGGATGGGAAGCGTCGGTGCACAGCCATTTTAAGATCTCTCCAGAGATGTTCAATCGGATTCAAGTCTGGGCTGTGGCTGGGCCACTCAAGGACATTCACTGAGTTGTTCTGAAGCCACTCCTTTGATATCTTGGCTGTGTGCTTAGGGTTGTTGTCCTGCTGAAAGATGAGCCATCGCCCCAGTCTGAGGTCAAGAGCACTCTGGAGCATGTTTTCATCCAGGATGTCTCTGTACATTGCTGCAGTCATCTTTCCCTTTATCCTGACTAGTCTCCCAGTTCCTGCCGCTGAAAAACATCCCCACAGCATGATGCTGCTGCCACCACCGTGCTTCACTGTAGGAATGGTATTGGCCTGGTGATGAGCGGTGCCTGGTTTCCTCCAAAAGTGATGCCTGGCATTCACACCAAAGAGTTCAATCTTTGTCTCATCAGACCAGAGATTTTTCTTTCTCATGGTCTGACAGTCCTTCAGGAGCCTTTTGTCAAACTCCAGGTGGGCTGCCATGTGCCTTTTACTAAGCAGTGGCTTCCGTCTGGCCACTCTACCATACAGGCCTGATTGGTGGATTGTTGCAGAGATGGTTGTCCTTCTGGAAGGTTCTCCTCTCTCCACAGAGGACCTCTGGAGCTCTGACAGAGTGACTATTGGGTTCTTGGTCACCTCCCTGACTAAGGCCCTTCTCCCCTGATCACTCAGTTTAGATGGCCGGCCAGCTCTAGGAAGAGTCCTGGTGGTTTGATGGATGATGGAGGCCACTGTGCTCATTGGGACCTTCAAAGCAGCAGAAATTTTTCTGTAACCTTCCCCAGATTTGTGCCTCGAGACAATCCTGTCTCGGAGGTCTACAGACAATTCCTTTGACTTCATGCTTGGTTTGTGCACTGACATGAACTGTCAACTGTGGGACCTTATATAGACAGGTGTGTGCCTTTCCAAATCATGACCATTCAACTGAATTTACCACAGGTGGACTCCAATTAAGCTGCAGAAACATCTCAAGGATGATCAGGGGAAACAGGATACAGCTGAGCTCAATTTTGAGCTTCATGGCAAAGGCTGTGAATACTTATGTACATGTGCTTTCTCAATTTTTTTATTTTTAATAAATCTGCAACAATCTCAAGTAAACTTTTTTCACGTTGTCATTATGGGGTGTTGTGTGTAGAATTCTGAGGAAAAAAATGAATTTAATCAATTTTGGAATAAGGCTGTAACATTACAAAATGTGGAAAAAGTAATGCGCTGTGAATACTTTCTGGATGCACTGTATACTACGTGACATCTACTCTCTGCTTTCGGGTTGATGATTTTATTACTCTTATTTTTATTTTATTTTATTGTAGAATCAACTCTCGGCAGCGCGCAGCTGGGCGGCCGTGCGGCGCATGCGTACGGGTGCTGTTCTCATTCCCTACCACCTTCGCTAATCATTTTTGAGGCAGATTGAAGACTTAAGTGCCAGATTAAGTGAAAAATTAAAGAAAACGTACTAAGTAATTACAACACAAAAACTTACTTAATCAGTTTTAACGCGAAAAGATGCCAACGAAAGAATAGAAGCAGCGGACCGCTAGGGTGGAAAAAAGAAGAGCTGCTCAGGAAGCAGCAAGCACATCAGAGTGTTGTATCTGTTGTATCTGTATCTGTATCTGTTGTATCAGAGTGAATTAGCAAGGCAGTTTATCTAGGTTTTTCTTCACTACATGATTGTTGAAGGTACAATTGAATTACTCTTTGCTCTCTATAACACAATGTTCAAAGTTTCTTATTTGTCAATTTCTAGTATGTAACATAACTTACCTTAAAGCAAAGCTTTAATCTTGTCTTTAATAGAAAGCAGAGAAAACCAGTGGCAAGAAGAGCAAGGTGCCTGTGCAGCTTGACCTAGGCAATGTGCTGGCAGTTTTGGAGCAAAAGCAGCAAGCACAGAAATCAAAGTTAGATGCCAAATCTGTTGTACTTTCAGGTAGGTATATCCAGCTAACTACCACTACAATGGAATTGGTAAATACCATGTATCGTTCTCTGCTTTAATTTAACATAGACACATGCAGCCCCAGGCATGGTGAACCTACTGTATATCTACAGTCTTTACAGTTGGTTTAATTAAGGATTTGGTACATCAGTTTGCTATTAATGGTAGTCATTTAAGGGCACTATTGGTATTACAAATTATTTTAAATAAGGATAAAAATTTGAAACATCTGGACTGAGGAAGGAGGAAAAGGAAACCTGGTGGTAGAATGGGAAAGCACAGGAGAGTATGCAGAGTTGGTGAAGAAGTGGGATAGTCAGAGAGATGCAGAAAGTAATAGATAACAGTACAAGGAGATAAGGCGTAAGGTGAAGAGTGAGGTGGCGAAGACTAAAGAAAAGGCGTATGATGAGCTGTATAAGACATTGGACACTAAGGAGGGAGAATAGGACCGGTACTGATTGGCTAAACAGAGGGACCAAGCTGGGAAAGATGTACAGCAGGTTAGGATGATAAAGGATAAAGATGAAAAAGTACTTACAAGCGAGGAGGGTGTGTTGAGCAGATGGAAGGAGTACTTTGAGAGGCTGATGAATAAAGAGAATGAGAGAAGGTTGAAATGATGTGGAGATAGTGAATCAGGAAGTGCAATGGATTAACAACAAGGAAGTAAGGACAGCTATGAAGAGGATGAAGCATGGAAGAATAGGTATGTCCAGATGACATACCTGTGGAACCATGGAGGTGTTAAGGAAAGATGGCATGAAAGTGGGAGGGTTCCTAAGGAGTGGAGTACCAATGGGCTACTGATTTTTAAGAATAAGGGTGATGTGCAGAGCTGTAGTAATTGCAGAGAGATACAATCGATGAGCCACAGCTTGAAGTTATGGGAAAGAGTAGGGGAAGCTAGGTTAAGAAGGGAGGTGATGATTAGCATGCAGCAGTATGGTTTCATGGCAGGAAAGAACACCACAGATGTGATGTTTACTCTGAGGGTGTTGATGAAGTATAGAGAAGGCCAGAAGGAGCTGCATTGCGTCTTTGTGGTCCACGAGAAAGCATATGACAAGGTGCCTAGAGAGGAATTGTGGTACTATATGAGGAAGTCGGGAGTGGCAGAGAAGTATGTAAGAGTTGTACAGGATATTTACAAGAGAAGTGTGACTGTAATGAGGTCAGCTGTAGGAGTGATGGATGCATTCAAGGTGGAGGTGGGATTACATCAGAAATTGGCTCTGAGCCCTTTCTTATTTGCAATGGTGATTGACAGACATCCCATGGACTATGATGTTTGCTGATGACAGTGTGATCTTTAGCGAGAGTAGGGAGCAGGTTGAGGAGACCCTGGAGAGGTGGAGATGTGCTCTAGAGAGGAGAGGAATGAAGGTCACGGAATATATATGTGTAAATGAGAGGGGGGTCAGTGGAGTGATGGGGATGCAGGGAGTAGAGTTGGCGAAGGTGGATGAGTTTAAATAGTGAAAAGGAAGGTCTAGAGTATGGTAGTGAAACCAGCTATATTACCAAAAAACAGGAGACAGAGCTGGAGGTGGCAGAGTTAACGATGTTAAGATTTGCATTGGGTTTGACGAGGATGGACAGGATTAGAAATGAGTACATTAGAAGGTCAGCTCAGGTTGGATGGTTTAGAGACAAAGTCGGAGAGGCGAGATTGTGTTGGTTTGGACATGTGCAGAGGAGAGATGCTTGGTATATTTGGAAAAGGATGCTAAGGATGGAGCTGTCCGGTAAGAAAAGAGGAAGGCCTAAGAGGAGGTTTATGAAAGTGGTGAAAGAAGATCTGCAGGTGGTTGGTGTAACAGAGCAAGATGCATAGGATATGGAAAAAGATGATCCAGTGTGATGACCCCTAACCGGAGCAGCCGAAAGAAGAAGATAAAAATTTCAAACATAATTTGTACCAGTTACCTTAGTTTTCTAAGTACTTTCCTACTACCAGTCCAAACTGAGTTTTACCTCTTCCTTCATCGCAGACAACTTCTTATTTTTATTTCTACATGTTGAACTGAATGGGATTTTTTCACCATGAGCATATACGCTTTCAAAGTAATTCCTTTTTGTCAAATTTATAAAAAGCAGTAATGGTAGTAATTAAACAATATTGCAGGCATGTCTCCATTTATGGCAGACTCCAAGCCATCCAGAGATGCAAACAACCACATAAATCTTAACTGCAGTTGATTTCCAGCCAGTACTTCTATATTTTACTTACAAAAGAAGTGATCAAGTTTTGATGTGGATGAATATGTAGCAGTCTTCAGTACTGGGGCTCCTTTATACTAACAGCAATACGTCTGCATAATGGCTAACTGTGACTGTGACAGCCAAGTCAGAACTCTTCTTTCTTTTTAATTTTCTATGTTCAAACCAATTTCTGTGTATATTTATGTACATATGAATGTGTTTATTTATCCAGCCACTCATGTACTTATTTATTTAAAGAGGTTCTGCAAAAATCTAAATTTCTCCCTGGAGACAAATAAAGGTCTGTCTGTCTGTCTGTCTGTCTATCTATCTATCTATCTAATCAATCATATAGTGCCTTTTCCTATCTCGCTATGTAGAAGTAGAAGCAGAATGCAGTATAGTCTGAACAGCATCCTTCATTTTTTGCTTTCCCTTATAAATGTCTCACAATCATTAGTGGTGGTATGTATGATTACAATACAAAATGACCCCGCAGTATCAAGCATGGTAAATATGTCTAAAAATGCTTGACTACTGCAAACAGAGATGCATCATACTCAACGTGAAATGACAGGTTAGCACTGTTGCTCAAAAAGCACAAAGTTGAATAGAGGTTGTGTCTATCAAACACAAGTAAGGTGGCAGTCATAAGTGCACAGGCTTGCACATACAGAAAATCAAGCACTGAATACTGCTCAGAATATAGAAAATAGAATAAATGTAGGCAAACACTCAAAAATGATTCTTTTGTAGCTTAGTCTACCACTACATACAGCTAGCAACGCTACTAAAATAATGTCCTTAATGCACTGCTGGCTTAATAGTTACCTATTTTAACACTTCACCATGTGTTCTATTGATATTGTAGAACCCGCCTATACAAAAGCAGTTGCAAAGCCACAGAACGTACCAGTAGGAGAGCTAAATTTGGCGAGTCTGGAAACTGAATCATTACAGCATCCTTCTAATCCAAATCACAGTGTATACAGTTCAGGAAAACTCATATTTTCCATCTTTGATAAAATAGCAATTTTATTCAACTATTTTTTAATATGATGTGTATACTGTATTATAGAGTTATTATTGAAGTATATTTTTCAATTAATGGACATTTTTCAGGAAGTACAGACTTTTATAAAAAGTTGGGTTTTGTAAACTCATCTTAATCTGTGTTTATCTGCCTAGTTGGGAAATGTTTTATAATTTAGACATGTGATAAGGTAGCACACAGTACCATTGTATTGTTTGTCTTTGGACTGCTTGATTGGATTGGTTGCTATTCTTCGAAATCTAATTCAGTATTCTCTGGTTTAATAAATACTGTTTTGTTTTAATCATGGGTGCTTTATGATGTGAACATTTTGAGAGGTTGACTTAGTCAAATAGTTTATTATAATGCAAATTGCAAAATAAAAGCACCAGTTGTTATTTTGTAAGTGAGATAATATTTTGAAAAGGATTTGGTGGCATTCAGAACATAAGACTTTTTGGAAGTTTTCAGTTCAGTGAGATATTCTGATAGGAGAGCCTGTGACATATAGGACTATATAAGTTTTTTTCTTCTTTATAAGTATAGTATTTATTGTTTATTTATAGATTCATTAAACTTGACTTGAATGGTTGTTTGCTTCATTGAAAATGCAAAGGAATAGTAAAAATCAAACAAGCCACACAAACTGTATACAGTCTTTCATGGACAAACAATTATGTTATCATAAAAAGGCAAAGCAAACTGCACAGTAATAAAATTAAATATAATACACAGTAAATACAACAGCCTGTATAAACTGCTTCTCAAACCACAACAAGAATGCATGAATAACTAGGATTGTAGCTATCTATGTTTAATTTTATTGCATTAGTGAACAGCTTTCACCTGCCTGGGCTTTGCAGTATAAACTGTGGGGAAAGATAAATGAGACTTAGCTTTTGTAAATTGTCATTAAGAAGTGATTTGAGAGAATATTTAGAATCATAAAGAGAATAAGGCAGGTAAGTGATTGATAGATGTTACTTTAAAAATTATAATACATACAGTAAATATGTGCGCCATATATTTGACGAATGTCTGGAACTATGAAAGAGTTATCTTTCATAGATGGTTTAATTTGTGACTTTGATAATGGGGGTGAAAAATGCTGCTCCAGACAACTCTTCAAAATCTTCTATCTGGTGACGGGGACACCCAAGTATATATGGTTTACATTATTTTAATGCCCTTCATACAATTCCTTTTTTGGTTACTCATCTTGAGTGAATCAAGTGGCATCATCCTTAAAGATTCTTCATCAGTTAGGACAAAACTGTTTTGGTAGAAGATTCTGAATGAATCTTGCAACTCAGAACTACTTTGTAATATTGTCATTTATGCTGCCCTATATAGGGATTTATTTACTTTAACCATGCCAGGTAAAACACTTCACATTAACCACAAAGCCACCAGAACCCATTCACATTCTGATATAAGCCTTCAGTTCATTATACTGTACTTATTTTGGTTTATGCCACCTATCATATTTACCAATTAAGAAAAAGGTGAAGGAATACCAAGATAACTAACAAATAAAGAATAGAACAGTAGTTGGGGAAAATCCTGTCCGCAACCTTAGTGTCCAAGTTTTATTTATATGCCATTAACACAAATTCATAAACTTCAGATGGTAATTAATCAAATACTTTTGGAAATTAATGTTCACTAAAATTATTGCAGTAAACTTGCAATATGGTCATTTATGTACTATTTGTGTCTTAACTCTCATTTTAGTTGGAGGTGCTCTTCCAGTTATGCCTAAAGGACCTTCCATACCGAAGAAACATCCACGCCAGGTTGAGCAGTTACCTCACAATCCCTTAGATTCCACCAGTCCATTGGTCAAGAAAGGTAAACAGAGGGAGGTTCCGAAGCCAAAGAAGTCAACACCTATGAAAAGGGTTAGTTTATTCCATTCAATTAATTTTATTCTTACATAGTCCTCTACACTGACTGCAGATTCAGAACCCCCATACAAATCACGAAATATACAGCATTAGTAAAACATGTAATTATACAGTACTTACAAATCATAAACACAATAAGTTATCAACGTAAATAGGCAAACTATAAGGTGTATAATTTTATTAAATTACGATGGTAATCAAATTCCGATGGTTGATATGGTATATTTTATCTTGAAACTAGGAAGAGTGACATTCAAACATTAATTTCCAATGCAAATTATAGACTTTTTCATTGCGATCACTTTCTCAAAGGCCATTCTAAAGGAAGTGTGCTGGTACAATTTGAGTAATTTTCAAAATAATAGTTTGTACAACGATGCAAATATTTGTCTGCATTTTTATTGGTAGGAATAATCAAAGCCACTTTTCGTATAAAATCTTTCTAAAGTGAAAATACTATCCCAAGGTAAGGGTGGCACAATTTTACAATTATTTACAATGAAATATTTTACAGTTGGTGTACAGGCAGGTTAAGGGACTTGTTCAGGGTTACACAGTAGTGGTGAGTGGGTGGTGGGAATTATACCTGTAACATCTGAGTTTTATTCTGTTGCTAACTAAAACATAAAATCTTCTTATGGATTGTATTAACTTATCTACACAAATTGTTCTATATTTCAAAGATAAAATATAAATTCTCGAAATGTTTTATTTGTATTTTTAAATAAGTAACACTAAAGTGTATTGATGTAATAAATACAGATTTGCCGTGACGCTCAGATTGACCTTAGCTGCATAGAAGTGCCTCTTATAAGAAAATCAAAATAACAGGTAATCACTTATTACGAGCAAATGGACAGCAAAATGCCTTGTTCAGGGTAGTGATCAAGACCCACTAATCACAAAGACAGAACTTGGAGTTCTGTGGTTCCAGAAGACACCAGTGTCTACTGTATTTAAAAGATTACATTAGGTTTGTATTGTCATGCCCCTCTGATTGACAGGCAAGTGGGTGTGTCCCATGTCACTTTTAGTCTATTTTGAAAAAGAGGCAGCAAGTGCTTATTTGAGGCAAAGAGATAAATAATGAATTTACAAAGAAAAATGCATTTTATGGGAAAATTAAAATATGTTTAAAATATTAAAGACAGTTAGCTTTATAGAAATATTATACTGTTAATGACGATTTCTTTGAGAATTAAAAATGCCTTATTCCATTGCCGTAAGATTTTAAGCTTGTGTTACACATTGCTGTTCTAAGCATTAATGAACTTTGTTTCCTTGTTTTTTGTTTCTTTGAGAATCATAATCTAATGCTGGGTAAAGCACTTCTAAAAATAATGCCTGTAAAAAGTGTGTAAGGGAGATATGCCAGATAAAAAACACTGATAAGAAAAGACTTAAGTAATGCCATGCCTGGAGTGATTCTCTACTCTTGTAAACCAAATATTCCCTATATGTTCATCTGTCTATTGTAGTATGCTGATTGCAGAGTCGGGTGTTATAATTGCTTTTCAGCAACAGGGGCTTGTAACACTTGTTGGGATATCAATAACAATGAGTGTCACAATTCAGCAGATCAACAAATTCAAATGAGTTACAAAGAAAAGCTTCATCACAACAGGGTAACTCAGCCAAAAGCTGGACTTGAGTTCTGCGGGTTAATCTACAAAAAGGCTGGGATAGATCAGTCCAGTGGTGCTCTGTTCTGACTTTATTGGGCTTTAGCACGACTGTAACGGGAATAGTTGAAAATTACAGATTCATCTACAGATCTTATTGGCAAATGTCAAACTTGTTCAGTTTAATACAATGTAAATACAGTGTAAAAAACTGAAACATTATCCAAACCATTTCATCTCTCTATTATAAAAAAAATCTTGGGAGGGAGACGAGACGTGATCTTCTCGGAAGACAATTTGGCGTCCCGCGAGAGACGCTTTCGCGTCATGTGAGACAGGGCAGTGAGACAACATTTAAAACAAGTTCACGGAGATCTAACCTAGCAGTTGTTGGAATGCTTTTGGCAGACACGCTTCATGTGCTCACAGCTCTTAAAACAATGACAAGTGAGAAGCAGAACACGCAGCTCACCAGGAGCAGCAGCAGCAAGCCAGCAGATGATCCGACCACTTCTCCTTAGCGTGCGTTCAGCAACCCATCCCCCCTTTCACAACGCGAGCGGCAGAGATGCAAAGTGGCAAAAGGACAGCTGCTCTACAGGCTTTTAAATGATCGATGTGCAGTGCGACAAGCAGAACACAGAGCTCGCCAGCAGCAGCAGCAAGACAACATGATCTGACGGCTTCTCCTTAGCATGCATTCAACCGCCCCCCCTTCATAATGCGAGCAGCGTTATACATCCTGCTAGAAAGAGATTTAACCACTCCCAGGGCCGGAAATAAAGGACAAGTATTGTTTTTACAAAAGTTTTAAAGTAATAGTGAAAATAATGCATATGTAACAATTACCATGAAAATATTAATCTCTTTAAATTGTATATCCGGTAAAACAAACCCGGGGGTGGGCAAGCGAAGCAAGTAGGGGGCAGAGCCCCCTAGTTTTAATAGAAATAATCAATATAATGTACAGTTTTACAAGAGAGAGATTGTTTATGAATTCACTTTACAATTATTTGCTTTGAGATGCAATAAATCATCTGGTGCCTTACTACCATTGTAGAAGAAATGGCAGGCTAATTTGTTGGTAAAAATTGAGTGTACTTACAGGATAATTTTGTACAGTATCTAATCTTATTAGTGATACTATTTACAATGGATGAAAACACATTAAAACTCTCAGGATGCACTCACTGTTGCTAAAAGCAGATCAGAATTTGTTGTGACATAGCTCATGCTGAGGTTGAGGGTGCAGTGTATTCTCAGATGGTGTTGAGTGTGATAAACATATTTTTAATATTACATTTCTTTCGTTTAATCTTTGATGCCATTTTTACATAGGCACATAGAGAATTTTCTCATCTATTTAAACCGTGGCTATTTCTGATAAAAACATTAAAATGTGTGCTTAAATGAATAAACTTTTTTAAGTAATTTGGTTCCTTTAATTCATGTTAGTCCACCAACTATAGACTTTGTCTGAACTTCCATTGCAGCATTATTTGTATTTAAATTTAAAAAATAATGTGCTTGTTGAATAATAATGTGCATTCTAAAAATATTGGTTCTTTTACATTTCTTTTTTGTAGATAATTTTAAAGGAGAGAGAAGAAAGGAAGCAGCGTCGCTTGTATGAAGAACAAGGAATATTTTTTCCTGCTGAAGATGAAAATGATGTTTCTAAGGATGTCTGTTTTGATTTACCTCACGAAGAAGGTAATGGTCTCTGGATTTCTTTAGGCAAGACTGTCTTAACCCAGATTTTTGGTGTAGTGTAAATATTAGCTAAAGAAGGGTTATTTCCGTTATATTTTAGTATAATAAATATAACACAGAAGAATGGTTTTCTACAAATGCAGTTAACTTTTGGTTAAATGGGGTAATAACAGTGGAGAACAGGTCATTTAGCATTTGAAAACCATGTGTTTTTTTAATATATAAAATTCACAGGTTGTATTTTCACAAACTCAAAAGATAATCAAGAATTTTATGTGTTGAAAATTTTCACATAATGTTACCTAAATATGTTTTGCATAATATTGTATGCTACTGTGACAAAGTCTTAATTTCTTAAAATGTATAGAAGTGTTACTCATAAAAACATCTACCGTGTTTATTCCATGGGTTTCTAGAGGGCTTAAATCATGGTCAAAAGGTAGAAATTCAATTTTATTGTACTATTTTGTTACTACCAATATATTTTCTTGCTGCATAAACATTTGGTGTTTGAATCCATTTTCAGTCAAAAGTGAAAATATGGCAACAATTTTGAGTATCAGGCATGTTTATCTATACTTGCATACCTGCACTGCCTGTTTGTATAAGATAATTGTCTTTCAACAGGAAGAGCCAAAGTCTGATACTGGGTTTTGTTTTCATGCATGGCACTCTAAATGACACTAAGTTTTAAGCCAAACAGTAATTTCACTAAAGAAAGAAAAAGTTACAGTGGTGCAAACTATCTGGAGGTAAACAAAACACTGCATTGCACACAGGCTTCAGAATTGAATATATTTTAGCATTGGCCTAACTTTTTAAAGTTCCGTGATTTCCATTATTATTAATTTCATCCATCCATCCATCCATTTTCCAACCTGCTGAATCCGAACACACGGCAGGGTGCCAACCCACTGCAGTATTAATTTAATTTATTTCCTTAATCTAACATGGTTATTTATGTTTCTTTAATACATCTCTCTATTATATAAAAAAATCCTTCGACGCGATGAGACTTTTTGGAAGAGAGATTTTTCCAAGTCACGCGAGACTACACTTTTGCCTTGAGATTTTTTCAATTCACGCCCTTTTCTCAAACATTTTCAAACAAGACCCAGTCCTCAGCTCTTATTCTTGTGAATGCTTTTTATCAGACACACTTCCTGCGCTCTTCAGCTCTTATACATTTTAACGTTTTCTTTACTTTAAGTTCCCAATTAAAGAAGACGTATTACATATATGTCCATTACATGTATGTCTAAATCTTATTGAAGAATTTCATCATGAAGGGTTATCAACATAAAAAATGAGTACACGTGCAATCCTAGCACCAAGAAACAAGGAAGACAAATGAATTAATGCCAAAAATGTTGATTGTTACACATCAAATTGGTTAAATGTGTCCAAAAATGTCGATCAGTTACACGGCAAATTGGTTAAATGTGTATCAATAGACTATGCTGAAACAGTTGGTGGTGATCGTGCGGAAGATGAAAACAACAACTTACAATATCACGAAGAATATCTACAACCATTAACAACGTCCGGTCTTACAACGCACAAATTACTGTAGAAAGAAGGGTGTATCCAAGAAGGGTAATGCAGTACGTCTTCCGTGGATAACATTAGACAATAAAGGAGATCTTGATATGCCATTTGTATTAAAACATTTACAGTTTCCCATTAGAATAGCCTTTGCAAAGACAATTAACAAATCTCAGAGCCAAATATTTGAAAAAATTGTTTTCTTTAATAAAGAGAAAGAAACGAAATTCAATCACGGGCAGTTATACATTGTGTTGATGCATATGTAACAATTCCCATGAAAATAAAAATCTGTGGTGGCACAGTGGGTAGTGCTGCTGCCTCGCAGTTGGGAGACCTGGGGACCTGGGTTTGCTTCCTGGGTCCTCCCTGCGTGGAGTTTGCATGTTCTCCCCGTGTCTGCGTGGGTTTCCTCCGGGCGCTCCGGTTTCCTCCCACAGTCCAAAGACATGCTGGTTAGGTGGATTGGCGATTCTAAATTGGCCCTAGTGTGTGCTTGGTGTTTGTGTGTGTCCTGCGGTGGGTTGGCACCCTGCCCGGGTTTGGTTCCTGCCTTGTGCCCTGTGTTGGCTGGGATTGGCTCCAGCAGACCCCCGTGACCCTGTGTTCGGATTCAGCGGGTTGGAATATGGATGGATGGATAAAAATCTGTTTAAATTGTACTTCTGCATCCCCATACACGAGCAGCAGAACCGCAAAGAGGCTAGTGTGTAGCGCAGGCCAGGGGGTTGGTGAGCAAAGCCCCCTAGTGATTATTTAATGAAAAAGAATATACTGTATACTGTATGTATCCTCACAGAGAGATTATCTAACAGGGAAGCTTAGCAGTCAGCACTCAAAAACATGAGATGTTTCATCAGTATTGTTCATAAACAGTTTCTGAGTGATTAATTATTTTTTGCTTCTATTTTTATGTTATGATTTTAGTAGTGTGCCTTAAATTCCTAGCATGCTAGAGTCTGTCTGTGTGTGTCTGTGTTATGTAACTCCATGTTTATAATAAAAGGCATGGAAAACATTTTTGAAAATACAAAGAAAAATATTTAGTTAGTTATGTTTAACAAAAATTTGAATTGTTACCATTTGGTAAAGGCTTAGTTAATACTTCTCATACTTATATTGTATATAAAAATAGAAACAAATTTTAAGGTAGACATTAGATTTGCAGCAGAAACCTTTTTCAGTAAATTCTTCAGAACATAATCTTTTTCTTTTTTCTCTGAAGAAACAACTGAAACGTGTCTTACAGAACAGTGCGAGACCAAAGAATCTTCTGCTCCAGACAGCCTCACTGCTGCTAGTCATCCTAAAATTCATAGCAGAAGATTCAGAGAGTAAGTGTGATGAATGATTTGTGCCAGATTCTCATGATTTTATTTGTCTCTACGGTGTTTATTTACAACGTGGTGTACTTGGTACCTGGTGTTGCCCCTTTAATTTTATAGTGGGCTAAGGTAAGAAAGCAAACATTTTTGTGTTTTTGTAAATGTTGACTCTTTTGTCAAAGCAGCCTAAAATGCAAGTCTCTCATCTGTCACCTACACTACCACTCCAATAACTATGAATTTTTCTGCTTTCATGAGTCGAATTCTTTTTGTGTATGATTGGATTCTACAATTGCCATTACTCCTTGTGGGATTAGAGCCATTAACACTACTTCTTTGTATTTCCTTGTCTAGTGTGGTTTTAACAACTAGATGTTTAATCCCATATTAATAAACTAGATGGATTGTTGAATACCTGACTCCATTAAACATGGAAAGCATCTACAGTAGGGGGGCTAGTTCACTGACATCGCTGCAATTTAATGCCAGTGTTGGTATTCAGTAATTTTATAAAGATGATTCAAAGTTGATTAATTCAGTGTTACAGTAATCCCTCACCTATCGCGGGGGTTACGTTCCAGAGCCATCCGCGAAGTAGCGACCTATATTTATTTTATTATTTATACATATTTTAAGGCTTTATAAACACTCTTATAAACCTTTCTCACTCTCTTGTTAACCTTTCCCACACTCTTATAAACACTTCCTATGCTCTTAAACACTTTCTGCATTCTTAAACACCGCAGACCAACACTGCACGCAGCGATCAGATGTCGATGTGTCTGCACTCGCTTTGTGAAGGGGGGCAGCTGAACTCACGCTGAGCAGAAATGGACTTTGTGCTGCTTCTGCCAAAATGCCTGCTTGTCGCTCTGCGGGTTCGGAAGGATGAGGAGGAGTGGGGGTGTGTGGGGGCTGAACGCACATTCGCTCAAACCCCCCTCCCCGGAGGCGCAGTATGCTCCTGCCACTTCGCATTGTCAAGGGGATGGGGAGCTGAATGAACGCTAAGGAGAAGTAGACTTTGTGCTGGCTTTGTGTTGCTTGTCGCTCTGCCTGTCAATAATTTAAAAGCCTGTATATCACCAATTTTCCTGTCTCACTGTCTTGTCTTGCATGAAGTTAAAATGTTTTATAATAGTAAGATGTTACTCATATCCTTAGCCCGACATCCACATATAAAACACACTTTGTTAACACATATGATAAGTTTACATGTGTTTAAAGCATGTGGGATGGGTATTTTAAGGCTTAAACTATAAAAATGTTTATTTATATGGTCTTTCTATATCGCGGATTTTCTCCTGTTGCTGATGGGTCTGGAACATAACTTACGCGATAGGCGGGCAATCACTTGTATTTAAAAACCCGCAAAGTCGTGAATCCGTGAAAATTGAACCGCGAAGTAGCGATTGATTACTGTAATTTAAAATTACTTCAAATCATGATGCTGTATTAACATGAAAGCCTAAAATTATATTTGCCTCGTCATAAAATGGACTTGAAAAATATCTACCATCAAGAGATAGTAAAAGTTACTAATGGTGTTCACAGTCATTCACTTTCTGCCATATTCTGATCAGTGATTTGGCATGCACTAAAAAAATAATTGTTTCATCATGGCTTATCTCTACCACATTTGGTAGCAATACTGAGTGCAGGTGTGTGATAGTGTTGGCTTTTTTTGAAAATGTAAGGTTTCGCCTTGATTAAAATGTAGTGGTATCAGGTTGCTTCAGAGTTATTGTCTGCATGCTCCACAAACATGCATTAGGCCACCACTGTCCTTGCTTACTGGCCTAAATCTCGGTTTATTGGTTATGTATAATATTACATCACAGGCTAGTAGGTGCTGGTGAATGAAACAGCAGTTTCCTTTCTCATACAGTTTTGTTAAATTAATGCTAAACTTTGTTTTGCATTTGATTGAGCAACCACAAAATTCACTAAAGAGGTGTTGGGGAGTTTGGGATGGAGATCCCATCTGCACCCATAAGATTCTCTGAAAAAGATCTACATGAAAATAAATGAAGCAAACTTCATTTTAGAAATTAAACATGACTAAACAAAAAACAATGACAAGACAAAATTATGTACTCTTAGATAAAAACAATACTTCATCCAGACAATAAAATTGTTATTCAGATTAGTTGAGAAAAAAATGCTGTACCTGCAGTCATAGATGAGAACCCTTTCTGGCCAGTACCGAACTTTGTGTGTTTGATAATGGTGTCAACCCATCAGCCCAATTATACATCTGCTTTTGATAGGACCTGTAGTTCCTGATTTTTACTTTTGTGGATACTAATACATGAAAGGCTCTCTTTAAACTTTCAGTTGCCTTATTGTTGCATACTGTTTTAATTATCCAGCTTTGGAAAATCAAAGATTTAATATTTGCTCATCCAACAAAGTCTATAGAGTCATTTCTAAAGTTTCGATCATGCATTGAATTAGAGGTCTGAATTTCCACAGACCTGAATGACGATTTTGTTGCAAAGTACCAAATTTAAGAGTTGTGAGCGGATATAGGCGGCTAGACTGTATTCATCAAGTCGGGAGAACAGTCAGAGCTCAGGGGAAAATAGCTTCTTAAAAAATAAAAAAAATAAAAAACTATGTATATAGTGGGATAGGAAAATACGCCTGTTTCTACAATAAAGAAGCAATAGTCATGTATAATTTAGGAAAGATTGCTGCATCAGGAAGTAAATTACTTGCTATTATAAGGAACCAAGAATTTTGCCCTGCTTGATTGGATTTTTCTGGATAATGTCCTTAAACTGAAGCATACTTGAGACTGTGATTCAGAATTTAGTTAATCTACTTTTGTTTTTCAGTTACAAGCTTCAAGATCTGGGTATATTTAAAAGCACAGCCAAAATAACATCTAAGAGAAAATATTCTTAAAGTTCTTGATACTAATAATATAAGGAGATAATTGTTCATGATTCTGATGGGTCTTTATTTGCTTACACAAAAGTGAGAAGGGCTGCTTTGAAGAAAGGGGCAGCACAGGCCACTGTTTCTTAAAATGTCCCCTACAAATAAAAACAAATTTTACAGTTAGAATGCTAAAATATGCAAGACAGTTCAATATACAGTGGCTAATATAGTTGGGAGTGCAAGTAAGAATTTCACCATGCTTTGTACGTGTTACAGTACTGCTGCCAAGTACTCTTAAAAAATACATGTGAATGTCACCTAGATTGTTAGCTATAATATTACTAAAATCTAATCAACAAGAGGTGTTGGGAAACCTTTCAAACTTGCACCTAAAAGGGGAATTCTACAGAGCTGATTTCGTAAGGGCCAAAAGATTATTACAGGTCTTTAACATTTGTCAACTCTAATGAAGGTTTGGATGCCTATGGAAAACCATAAAATCTAGTATTGTAGTTTTATGGAATTAAACATGTACCCATATTTCATATTCCAATGTCAGCAGATGTGCTACAGACTATGATCGCTCAAAGACGACCCCTTGACATGAACAACAGAAGAAAAAAAATTGACACTACATAGTGAATCATAATGTATAATGAAAGATTGTCAGTGCATGAAATAACAGATACTGTAGTGATCTACGGAATGTATTCTTCATGTGCAATTACATAAGAGCAAGGTCTGATTTTAGGGTCAGTATTGTCATGTGTACTGTGAAATTCTCACTTGCATGTGTTAATCTAAAACATTTTTTTTCTTTTTTTTAATGACTGTGAAAGTGTGGGCCATATTGATTACATCCTTCACCTATATACCAGACAAGTATTTTGCTGGTTTGATTTGGTATCTGCAATAGTCAATCCAATTTTTTTAATAACTACAGGGGGACAATTTGTTTGGTCTCATAAACCTGGAACATTCTCCTTCCTATGTACACTCCTTGAACAAATATATAAATAAAAAGGATGATATTATTTTATTGCTAAATTTTACTGTGATTAATTTCAAATAATGTATTAAAAATGGGGTTATATTTGTATTTTCATGCCTGTCTTTTCCAATTGATCCAACTTAGATACTGCAGCCAAGTCCTCAATAAAGATGTTGATGAATGTGTAATAAGTCTCTTGAAAGAGCTGGTTCGATTTCAAGATCGTCTCTATCAAAAAGACCCAATGAAAGCCAAGATCAAAAGAAGACTTGTTATGGGTCTTCGTGAAGTACTCAAACATCTGAAACTAAAAAAAGTGAAGTGTGTAATTATCTCTCCAAACTGTGAAAAAATACAGTCCAAAGGTGAGTTTATAGGTATTACAGAATTTAGCAATTCTACAACTAGTGGAAAGTGAAAACAGAATACAGTGAGAATCACCCTATGAAGCTGAGATTTGGGTAGAAGAATAATTTCTGTATGTTAAGATCATGATCACACAAAGTGGTGTGACTGGTTTTTATGCAACATAGAGTGGCAGTGTTAACAACATAGTAACATTAATATTGAGTGTCACTTTGTCATGCTGCAATACAGCCCTGCACTCTGGCATTCACATACTGTCATACAGATGACTTCCAGTGGAATGCGAGTCCATGCCCTTTTGACATGGAAGCACAGATGGTCAAGATTTGTTGCCAGAGACTTGGTGTTGGAGATGTGCCATCCAAGCCATTCGCATACATGTTTGATTGGGGATAGAGGAGAGAGCATTCTTGCCAGGGGAGTTGATGAATAATCTGTAGAGCATGTTAGGCTGTACGGGTGGAATGTTCAGCAGGTGTTTTCTTTCTGAAAGAACACCTCTGTCATTTTATGTAAGAGTGGGATCAGAAGTGGCTGATATAGGTTGTATTGATCAACATCCCCTCCAGAAATACCGGACACAAAAGGGTATTGTAACATAATAGCATCCCACAACATGGGATGGTTATTTCGTGAATTGATTGAGTAACAGGTCAATTTTTTTAATACAAGTGTATGCATGGGTTTTTCATGATAAAAAATTAATTTTTACTCTCAGCCCTTCGTTGTTTTTTCATAACCAAAGTAGTAAAAAATGCAGATTGTGATTTGAACTTTAACCCTGCAAATAGAAACCTGGACTTATCCATCCAACCATTATCCAACCCGTTACATCCCAACACAGGGTCACGGTGGTCCGCTGGAGCCAATCCCAGCCAAAATTGACCACACCATTACAAAATATTATTTTTTGCCACTTTCCATTGGAATGAGCCATATATTGAGTATTTTGCAGTTTTGAGGATAAGAAAACAAATTATGTTTTGGATTATTCAATTGCATTCATAAAAAATTGTGAAATTTATTTTTGATTTGTAATTTTATTACATTTTTTAGGTGGGCTAGATGAAGCACTGCAGACTATTATCAGCACTTGCATGGAGCAGAGTGTCCCATTTGTATTTGCTCTGAACCGCAAAGCTCTTGGCCACTGTGTAAATAAAGCCGTTCCTGTGAGTGTAGTGGGCATTTTCAATTATGATGGCGCTCAGGTTAGTGTGTTTACGAATATATAAAATCTTTTTTTTACTTTTGTGTCCATGATGTGTCTAGCATGAAATTTCCTAGGCCCCATTTTATTTCTCTGTGTAGCATTTGCTTGTTCATCCCTCTTCGTGTTACTCTCCTCTGAAGACAACTGCTGTTCAAAAGACTTGTTCTTAATTTAATTTTTACCTCTTTTTGTCTAACTTGGAGAGGTGGATGTTGTTTGAGTGTGCTCTGTAATAGGCCATTATCCTACAAGGTGGTTTACTTGTTATTCTCTTGGTTCTTTGGATTGTTATTGGCTGCCTGTCCTCATCTTCTAGAATAGATGTAAATAAAAAGTAGGGACTAATCCTGTGGAGACTGAGAGTCTCTACCTGAACCGAGTGAAAAGAATGTGGTACTTGGAGAAGAAAGAACACACTACCAAATTAAGATGGTGCTCTACATTTTTCCTGGCTGGTATGGGGATGTTGAAACGCAGGGATTTCAGTTCTCTGCATACTTTTTCCCCCTCCACTCTTTTAGTCCTATAAGAATACATTACAGTAAGTATGGTATAGATCAACTGAGCATTTCATAAGTTACATAATATTTTATAGCAAATAAATTCTGCATATTTGTCAACCTGATTAGAATGTTAGAGACACATTATGTATGGCTTAAGGTAATAAATCTGTTGTCGGTGCAATATCCTGAGAAGCTGGTCAATGTTTTCATAATGTCTCCTTTGGACTACTGCACCTCACTGCTTATTGGTCTGCCCTAAAAGATCATCTATCTATCTATCTATCTATCTATCTATCTATCTATCTATCTATCTATCTATCTATCTATCTATCTATCTATCTATCTATCAATCAAGTTACCAACGGGGGCGGTACTGCCCACCAGTGGACGCTGAAGAAATCAAAGGGGGGCATTTCTGGTCCAAGACCAATTAAGGGGGTGTTGAGGTCCAGCCGCCGCCCCCAAGGGGCAATACAAGAATGCACTGAAAAGTTTGATTAATACTAAAAATCATCGAACGCATGTTTCAACCAATCATTCTAAATGTCCATTAAGAAAGACCTGTCCGTATTAAACAGTAGGTATTGGTACGTTATATTCACAAGTTTGCACAAGTCATGCATTCTCAGATCATGCAAGTCCTTAAAAGATTAATACACGTGCAGAGAACCGAATCCATGCATGTTTTGACAGGTTCATTGAACATTACTATAAATACGCGAGAAGTTTTTTTATCAATACCAGATTGTTTCGGAATTCCTTCAAAGCAAGTGTAAACCTAAAATTACAGTGCGGTACCTATAGATAACATTCAAAGGAAAACTTATGTGGACCTACTTATTAAAAACTAGGGGGCTTCACTCACCAACCCCCCTGCCTGCATGCTACACGCCAGCCACTTCACATCTCTGCCACTCGTGTATGTGGATTTCACTTTCACCAAACAACAAATCTTTTAATTCTCACGGATAGGCCTCTTAATTGGGAAGAAACACTACTTTTCCCTAATGGCAACACGGATTAGACGATCTACAAGTCTCCCATCATCATATTTAGCCGAAGGAGGATTTAGCATGGTCAACAATCTATTAACAAAGAAAAGAAACAGATTGTCAATAGTGGGATGCGGCGATTTAAGATTGCCGATGACAAAAATGGCACCAAACATAGAAAAATTAGTGCCATCACACCAAGGTCAGCTCTCTCACTATTAATATTATATTCATTTTTTGATAATATATGTTGTTTTAATCATACTTTGAGCAATACACCAATATTGTTAATATCTTCTAATAAAATAATTTTTAAAATCTGTCCTTGTTTTTCAATATATACGTATAGTATAGTTCACCCAAGGGACACGTGATCAAATCCCTCTTCGAAAAAGTGGGCTCTGACCCAAAAAAGGGTGGGAACCTATGATCTAGAAGTTATAATACATCCAAAATAGTGCTGCATATGTACTTACTAATTAGCAAAAGCATTGCCATGTAGCTCCTTTGCTTTTTACTCTACATTGGTTACCTGTTAAGGAGCGAATCCAGAATGAGATTCTGCTCCTAGTATACAAGTGTCTTACTGCTACTGCACCCAGATATCCTTTGGGGCTGGCTCACTCCATCCACTTCTGTGTCTCTCTGGTCTCCTTCCTCTGACTTTCTGGTTGTCTGTGGTATAGCGGGTCTGTGGCTGTGAAATTAGTGGCTTGTTTTAAATAAATAATTGTGCCCTGAGAATGGCTCCAGTCAGGTGTGCGTAAGTGTATTTTGCTCTGTGATCAATTGGGGAATTGGCTGACTGTGCCACATACATTTGCGGAGGCAGGCGGGTAAGTCAGGCTCCTAAATGATACTGTGGAGGGAGCGGCTCCTCACACCTATACCCAGTTAAGATGCCAAGGATAAAGGAGCCTGCACGGGATAGAAGGGGTGAATAAGATTGGGAAGGAAAAACAGAAGAAAGAGAATGGAAGTTAAAGAATTGAAGAAGAGAGAAAGGCAGGAGTGAGAGAGAGCCGGTGTTGGACAGGAGGAAGCAGGCAGATGGGAATGGAGCCCCAGAGAGGAGCGTGTATGGCCAGTGCTCAGGAGGGGGCTGAGGGGCGACCATGACCCTCAGGAGTGTGCTCGCACTGGGAGGAGCCATTGAGTTGGTAGCGGTGGGAGGTCAGCATGCTTTTGACAGGTGGAGCCATTCGGCAGTGGGGACATGGACCAGTATAAAAGGTTGCCTGCGCCTGTGACTGCAAAGTCCAAAAAGGGCAAGTTGAGGAGACATTAGGTTTACAGGGACACTAGGGCTCTGAATTGGAAAGGACAGTTTCCTGCACTGTGTTTTTTAACTTTTGTTTTAATGGATTATCTATTTGATTGGTTTTAACCTCCACAGACACTGCTTTTTATTGGATTATTTATTTATTGTTTGATGCAATGCACTTGATGAACACTGATTTGTTTTTTGATAGTTTTTGATAAAAGCACTTGTCTCCTTTATGCACATACCCCTGCTTTCTGTGTGAGTATTCTCATCTGTTTAGCTCATCCGGTTACATTATCAATGGTGTTGGGTTCAAGAGGGTCCTAAAACAGAAGTGGGAGTGTGGAGCAAACTCGCACCATCACATTGTCCCATCACAAAACTGTTCACAATGGATGATGGAGCCTTTTGCTGCATTTCCCTGCACTTATGGAACAAACTGCCACAGTTTGCATGGGTCTTCACATTACTGGCTGTTTAAAACCATAGATTGAACACCTTTCTTTCAAAGTGCTTTTAGGGATTTGTTTATTCATTCTGTTATTTGAATTTTCATGTACAATTCTTATTTTAGTATGTTTTAATTATGTATTTTTTTCATAGTAATGTAAAGCACCTAGAGATAACATTGGTTATACTCTTTGCTATGCTATACAAGTAAAATTTAAATATTATTACTAAATATTTGGTTTATAAAACTACATTGAGTGCCTTCCCCATGGAGATTTCATCAAGTCTAATTAAGCAGAGGTAGCAGAAACCCTGGTAATTAAATATGAGCTCAGTGAGTGACTTTTGTTGATTATTTCTCAATGTCAGTGTGGAAAATGTTTTTATAATGTCTCCTTTGGACTACTGCACCTCACTGCTTATTGATCTGCCCTAAAAGATCATCTAGAAGTTATAATACATCCAAAATTGTGCTGCTAAGTTATCTCTACAAGTTGTAGCTAGAAACCCAGTTCTAGACTGGTCTAGAGTTACTTGTGCCTCCTCTTTTGCTGAACTTTACTGGATTTGTCCAGCTACATATAAAGACCAAAATATTTTTGTATGGCACAGTCTCTAATATATAGATATGTACAGGTGGTGGCTTCAGTGTATACGGCATCTTGCCCTGTAAGACACAGTGTAGCGACAACGCACTTGGAGTTTTCTGTTTCTCCTCTTATGTGAGCAAACCAATACTGAAAGAGAAATTGTATGTTATAGCTTTAAGGGCTCGTTTATACTTCATGCTCTGAAAGCATACGCGCCCGCATCATGGCTGCCACGTGTTCTCAGCATTCATTTGATGCGTCTTCTGAGCAGGTCCTTTGAAATTAACGAGACGTGTGCATGAGTTGCAGTATCAGCTAAAAGTCGGGGGGGGCGCAGTGTACTAAAAGTTGGAACGTGACGTCAGAGTCTCTGTTTACTATCTACATGTGACAGAAAGCTTTGCGGATCCTACGAGATCGATGTTTGATAAATGGTTCGATGTGAAGCAAAATGCCGACATACAGATGTATTCATGGTGCTTTTATATTCAAACGTCGCATATTCCCGATCGTAATGACACAATACATTTTAAAAGTCTCGCATACCGTATTCTGTGCTGTCTTTTTGTCTAGGGCTTCCATCCGGTCCTGACAGCAGCGGATGGCCAGCTATAGATCGCCACATCGAGCACATTAAATGTATGATATTCTAACTCTGCACATTTAGAATCCTTAGATTTATACTTGATATCACTTTCATGATGAAATGCATTAAAGTATGTATGTTACATGTTACAGATAAATTGTTAATTTCGTTTAAATAATGAATACTGTTAATAATTACACACATGGGGGTTACACGGTGGTGGAGCGTTAGCGCTGCTGTCTTGCAGGGAGTCATGTCGCTGATATTCCCTGCCTGGAGTTCACATGCTCGGTTTCCTTCCAAAGATATGCAGATTTGGTTACACTAAAATTACGCTAGTGTATGTGAGTGGTTGTATTCACCTAGCGATGAGCTGATGCCCCATCTAGGGATTGTTTCTGCCTCATGCCCAATGCTAGCTGAAATGGACAAATCCCTGGACTGATGGATTTAATCATTAAACATCCTTTTCAGAGATATTACGGTAAGGTGTCATCGGAATTTAATGGGTGTTCCAGGCAATTCACAACACAGTGAAGCCGAACCTGTTCTCACCGTGATAATATCTCACACTGCCACCTGGTGCATTCCTCCAGATTTACACAAAGTACGCACGCAAGTATAAACACTACAACGCTTGTGTAGCAGGAGTGTCCACTGCAGCATGCGTCACATCGCGTGAAGTATAAATCCGGACTAAGAGTGCAGATAGCTATTCTGCTGCAGTTTGTAGAGTCCTTCATTGTTTGCTGGTGTGTGTTTAATGGTCTGTTTAAAATGACAGCTGCTAACACAGAAAAAGTTTAAAAAAATAAATAAAAGGCAGGAAAAAATAATCAATATCCTGATTTTTGTAACTGGAATAAGGGTATCCATGAACTTTTTCAAGTCGGGTTTCCGTGAGTAACTGGGTTATTAAAGCGTAAGTAAATGCACTGGTGGAATGTTGTAAACAGGTTGTGTAAATAAACACAAACTGTTAATTAGTTTGATATAATGAGGGGCTTCATCTCTGTAATTTAGTTAATGGAGTGCTGTGACAAGTAAGGAGTTGGAAAGTGAGCTGCTTGGGCCACTTTTTCTTTTAGAATATTTTTCCACATCTGCATATTGTGATTATTGTTGTGCAGGCTCATCCAGGGAGCGACGCCAAGTCTGTTAAATCAGGACATTTGTGTATAGGTCTGGGTAAAAATATCGATTTTCCAATTGTAGTTTTTCTTCTAAACAATTCAATATTGATTTTTAAAGTCTCACTATCGATCTTGTGAATCTCTGTCCAGCTGTATTACTACGGTATATGTAGATATTTGCTTATTTTCGTTTTGGCGTCCAATCCAGTAGATGGCGCTAATGTCCTGTATCTTTAAACTAATTCAAGATTATTTTATGTGTCCAATAGAGGAATAAATTTGGCTAACATTTTGATTGAACGTTGTCTACATGGAGATTCATAACACACAAAAAGGTTATTCAATAATATTTCTTATTTAAGAACCAATATTTGATTGTCCTATAATAATAATATTCACAAGATGATGTAGATGGCATTACATTGTATTAAATCAAGGAGCCGCTACCCGAAGCCTATCCCTCCCCAAAAAGCCCTTAATATGTGTGGACACTGATTTGGTGATACATATGTTAGTTAAATTATGGTGAATTTTGAATGAGTGAGTGCAGTGCAATGATATTTTGTTCCACATCTTCCAAATACTGATGTTAACTGTTCAATACTAATCAAATATTTCTTCTTAAATGTCATTCCATGCTTATGCATATGCTATGAAGTCAATATATAGACACCCTTCAAATAAAGTGTTACTGAAATTTGTCACATTATATTAATGTTCTCTATGCAATTAAGTAATTTCTAAAAAAACCACCACTTCAAATACATCAGTGCATGCTAATTAAGTCAAGATAAAATCAATATGAAGTCAAATTCGGACATTAGTGCTGATATCCAGCCCTATTTGTGTTCATTTCAGTTTCCTTAATAGGGCTTGGAAAGTTGACAATTGGATTTTACTATAAATTGACCTCAAATCTGCTTTACTGTATGCTAGTAGAAATCCTTTTGTTGGTAATGTTAAATAATCTTGCACAATGTGCCGTTGTTTATCTCTGTGTAGGCCATTCAAGGTGTAATAACATCTTCCAAAACGATATTGGGTCATGTCAGATCAACCGATTTTCCAGAAATCCCACGCACTTTGGACTCAAATAAAATCTGAAAAAATACCAGGTGTACCCATGTTATCAGGGAGACACCCTGTAAAATTATTTTGACGTAAGATATCCATCACATATCATTAATGTACCAGCATGAAAAGCCTGAGCTTGCTCAGTGGTTTAGTTCTTGAGCTATGGACTTGTGAAATTTGATGAAGAAGTGAGGCCGGATAAAATTGACAAGCTCCTGTCCTTGGTAAACTGGTTGTATTTTAGAAAGTATTGATCTTACATCAAAAAAAAATACAGGGTGTTTCCTGACTAACATGGGTATACCTGGTCATTTTTCCAGAATTTTTTGAGTCTAAAGTGTGTGGGCCATTGGTTGATTTGACATGGAATGATCCTATTATATGCAAGAACCACTGTCTCCATTTTCCATAATTTGAGGTAATAATTAATATGTTACTGCTGGAATATGTGAAATTTTCTCTCATTTCAATAATTCATCTGTAGGACTATTTTCATAAAATGATTGATCTGTCAACTAAAGCCCGACAAGATTATGAAGAAATGATTTCCAGTTTAGAGAAATGTGAAGATGAAGGACTTGAAGGTGAAGAAAATGACCAAAATCAGTCTGTTGTGGAGGAGAGAAGTCCAGCTCCTCTTTCAGATTTGGATGAACCGGAATACAGTAAGACAATTTATTATTCTAAGTACTCAATATATACTACTAGCCAAAATACCCCGTTTTTTCCTTGAAATGTAAGCAGTTGAATAAGTTGAAGTGGTATAAAGCTAAGCAGTAAATTGCCAGAGGTTATAATAATAAAACTAGGTTAAGGAAACATCCTTCTTCAAGTAACAAGTAATGTGTTGACAACTTGCAGCCTTTTTGCAGTAACTGAAATGAACTGAGCCTTGAAACTTCTTGCAGTCAATTCCTACAGATGTCCTAAGTTTGGTTGATTACTCTGTCTGTATAAAAGCAGTGTTGGAACAAACTGTGCTGCTACACCCTCTGAAGTATTATGTAGAGAATATTGCACTGGAAGGGGTAGTACAGTATACTGCTACCAGAATGGCCACGAAATGGTAATTAACAAAGGGAATATAGATGGGCCATTTTAACTCTTAAATGTTTAGTCCTGCCCTTTAGAGAATTTGCAAAGAAAGCCAAGGTGTCAGTGAGCACAATTTCTTACATTATCAAAAGGAACCTGGAGACTGAAGGACACTCTGGGTTTGGCAGACCCAAAGCCACAACAAATTCAGAAGAAACGTTTCTGAGGATCAGAAGCTTTTGGGATGAGTGCCTCACAGGACAACAGTTTCTTGCATTGCTTAATAGTGGTCCAAGTAAACAAGTGTCATGTTCAACTGTGAAGAGAAGACTTTGAGCTGCAGGTTTGTCAGGTCACGTGGCAGTAAGAAAGCCCTTATTGCAAAAATTGCAAAATAAGAAAAAGAGGCCTACCAGGGCCAGGAACCACCACCTATTGTAGAAAACAAAGAAATTCCATGATATTTTTTTTTGTTATCTCCAGCTGTTTATTTGTCCTATACTTTTATTTCAGAGGACATTGAGACATTTAAACTGTAAATACCAAAAAATGCCAAAATATAGATTTCAATAAATACTGGAGGAATGGGGGTGTTCCAAAACTTTTGACTGGTAGTGTATGTTTATTATATATGGTTCGTAACACTTCATTGGGCAGTTGGCAGCTCTAACATTGTGTTCCCAGGTTCACCCCAGGACTGAACATTTATTTTTAATTCGACATTTCCATTAATTAAACACACTGTCCTTTCCCAGTTTCCGTGTTTCTTGTATTACTCCAGAAATTACTAACTGGCTATTCTCAATGACTGCTGGCAGAGCAGGCACTTGTGTTTGTTAGATGGAGATGAATGTATTGTGTTTAACAAAGAGCAAATATTAAATGACAAGATAATGTGCAGGTTATTTAAGCCATTAGATGTACAAAAGTGGAGAGCTTGATGTTAAGAGTGGTGCCCCTCAGAAGTCCGTGCTGGGCCTGCTCCTATTTTAATGTGCCTAAGTGGCCTGGACAAGAACATAATAAGCTGGTGAAGTTTGCTGATGGTATCAAGCCAGATA
Organism: Erpetoichthys calabaricus; assembly: GCF_900747795.2. Lineage (NCBI taxonomy): Eukaryota > Metazoa > Chordata > Cladistia > Polypteriformes > Polypteridae > Erpetoichthys > Erpetoichthys calabaricus. The sequence continues at coordinate 31,711,795 of NC_041400.2, read as the reverse complement.
GGATGGCAGGTTATCTAGAATGGTTTCAAATACTAAAGAGGATCGGGGACATAAAATAGGCTTGGGCAGATCTGTTGCTGATTTGATTTTATTAAATTTAAATTTTAAGTAATCCACACAGAAAATAGAAAGGTCAGATTTGTGTACACAGTAGGAGGTCTGAAACCTGAAAGTACCCTTATAAGAAGGACTTGGGAGTCGTAGTGGACTTGTCACTATCTACCTCTAGGTGTTGATGCCTGTACGCCTCTACTTCTTGAAACAGCATTTTATAATCTGCTAAATTAAATCCTATCCAAAGGTTCCCCTGGAAGCCACTTGTAGTTCTGATAAATGTTACTGTTTCAAACATGCAAGCTTCAGATGTTTTTCTAGCAAACATTCTTTGGCTTTTCCTTTTGGAAATTATACAGGGTAAGCCAAAATGAAGTACCACATTTGTCAAGGTCATTGCGTGAGGTAGAGGCAGTCGGGTGGGGTGGGGGTCCTTTGATAGGTGATCCCTTGTAGTTTTCAGTCAGCAACATGACTTGGTCCGGTGCACACCATGTTTTCGCTGTCGAAGCATTCTTCAGAAACAACTAATCCATCATCACTGCGCAACACACCTTCCGAACGCATTTCAGCATTCCTCCTAACGGTGACGTCCTAAATTGGAAAATAATTCTTCAGTGGGTGGCTAAATTTAGACAGGCGGGTACAACATTGAACAGAAAATCTCCAGGCTGTCCTCAGACTGTATGAACACCAGAAAACATCCAAACTGTAAGGGCATCGATTTTGCAGTCTCCTAGGCGTTCAGTGCACAAACATGCTTCTGCCGTAGGCATTTCCAACACGTCTTTGAGGAGGATTTTGCATGAGGACCTTAATTTTCGTCCATACAAAATGATGGTAGTGCAGGAAACCACTAGGAGAGCCGTAGAGAGAACATTCTGCAAACCGTTCATTGAGATGCCATCATCATGTACAGTGGCGAGGCACGTTTCCATTTGAATGGTTGCATAAATAAGCAAAACTTTCGCTACTGGGCTGAAACCAATCCTCGTGAACTTCATCAGAGACCCCTGCACAGTGAGCATATTACAGTTTGGTGTGTCGTTGCAGAATTTGGCATTGTAGGGCCTTGCTATTTTGAGGGGGGAGTAATGGTCACTGTCACTTTCAGAACTTTAGATTGAAATGCTAGAGAACTTTTTGCGGCCCCAGCTGGAAGAAATGGATGTGTTGGATGCCTGGTTTCACCAGGATGGAGCAACAGCTCATACGGCATGGAAATCCATGTAAGTTTTGCGGGAGCTTATCTCCCTGTGCTGCAATGTCAGGTGGCCTTCATGTTTGCCTGATCTTGCTCCATGCAATTCCTTTTCGTGGGGCCATCTCAAGTCAAAGGTATACACACACCAACCTCAAAACCTTGAAGCCTTTAAGGACGCTATTTGCCACAAAATACCAGAACAAGTCACGCAAGTGTTCAGAAATCGTCTCGAAGAGTGTATCGCTAATGATGGCCACCATCTTGAAGACATCATTTTTAAAACGGTGGAAAAAAAATCTTTTTGTCATAATGAAATTTATTTCATCCTGTAGCATTTTTGTAGAATAAACATTTGAAATGTGGTACCTCTTTTTGGCTCACCCTGTATGACATGAATCACACCTTCAAATTGTGAACTGAAACAAAAGAAATGGGAGCAAGAAAATGTGCTGTAAAGCTCGTACGTTTTTTTTTTTTAATGTATGATCAAATGTGCTAACTTGGCTGTGTTTCTTGCAGTTAAACTATGGAGGAGAATGCTTGAAAATGACAACAACTACGAGACCTTTAATTTTGAAGAATATCTTGCTTCAAGGACGCTAAATTTGAATTTAACGCAGTCAGAGGACATTGTTGATAGCTGACATTTGACTACATCCTTAAAAGTTATGTGGTTTATTTTTGTAACTTTACTTTTAGTTAACTGTTCATGTCTTGTATTTCAGTCTGTAAAAGAAAAACAAACTCGACAGTGCAGACTGAGGCTGATGAGATTTCTAGCAGCACACAACATGTTTTCTTTTGCATCTCATGTTAAAAGACTTCATTTGGGTTTTGAAATATTAGGTTCCATTTTGGGAATTATTCAGTATCTACACTTAGGTACAAGGCCTTCAGAAGTTTTGACATATAATTTTCATTGTAAAAAAGATTAAATCATGTTTTGAATGAAAGTTTGTTTGTTTTAAAAGTGTCTACTTTATGGATTTGGTCTCATGTTTTATTTTAGTTCAATATCTTCATGTTCTTTTATCGTAGAAGGGTCCTAGGACGACTCTTATTCTCACTTTCAGACTCGTTGGCACGTAGACCTGAATGGAGAACCCCAAATCCCCACTTTAGCCTTTCTAAGTTTATACTCGCCTGCGTGTCCACTTATGGATGCCATTAGAATTGACTGCACCCGTTCTTTTAATCCAGGGGTCCTCAATCCCAGTCCTGGAGGGCCGCAGTGGCTGCAGGTTTTTGTTCTCACCCTGTTGCTTAATTAGAAAGCAATTCTTGCCGATAATTTAATTTCATGGCTTGTTAGTGCTTTAACTCTATGTCAGGTCATTCTCATAGATTTTCTTCCCATTTTTAAGGATATCATCCAAATGATTTCAAGGCTAAAATGGAGGAGTAATTCTCAGTCCTTCACTTTTTTCTCTTCACTTTCCTTCCAAGTATTTAATTAAACCCAAAAGTGCACAATAAATACACAGAGGTGTAAATGGTAACAAGCTAAATGGAGAAATGCTGGTCCGTTTTGTCATTTGCATGTTATTGCTAATTAGGAGCGATTAAAAACCAAGAATACAACTGTTTAAGATTAAAATAAGCAATAAGTGTTCAAAATCTTAACGAGCGAGACCACTAAAGTGATGCAGAAGTGTTACTTGAGCAATAAATGCTTCTTATTAAGCAACTGGGTTGGAGCAAAAACCTGCAGCCACTGCGGCCCTCCAGGACTGTGATTGAGGAGCCGTTTTAATCTATAACTGCAGGCAACAGGATGGCGCACCAGACAAGCAGGTGAGAAGATTTATGCATGATATTTTACCTTATAAGTTTATAAATGTACCCAAAAACAGAAGCAAAATAAAATGACAAAATAATGCAAAACCACCTGGATAGATAGATCACCTAGGAGTCTAGGAACCCAATATGCAGTGATAACCAGGTGGATTTTTGTCTCTGTAAGCAGATTCTTGATGGACTTTTGGGCTTCTCTATTTAGCCTCGATTTTTGTGCACACTTGGATCAGTGGGACAATGTAGTGTAGGTACTGACTCCCCTCTAATATTCAAATCCTGTTTAGGTAGGATTTGTGTCGGATTTTCACTGTAGCTGTTAGCTACGTGCGACTAGCTTGCTCAGTTAATTCTAGTTATCTGTTATACTCGAGTTAAAAACATACATGGCGGAACAGGGTTTCATAGACCTGTTCCTGGTTCTGACCTGGAAAACTGTTCCCAAGTGCATGCTTTATCATGATGTTATATATGAAACAAAGCAAATCACACCATTCTTATGTCAGCTATGAAACAGAATCTCAATTTAATGTTTTCTTTATTTTGTACAAATATTACTGGAGTTAGAATCCTTTAAAAGAATATTACTTCATTAATACTTTTTATTAAAATATTTTTAATTACTTCAGTAATAAGTTTTTTTTGTTAAAATATTTTTAAATAGACACTTCAGGAATAATCGTACATCATAAACAGGAAACTAAAGCCTTTTTGAATCAAATTCATTGGTCAAGAATCCTGTCCTCAATTCAAAACATTTTGAATTGGCTCTGATGATGTCATTCTGCATGAAAACAGAAGATTGAAAAGTACATAGGGAAGTAACATGTACAAAAAAATCAATTAATAAAAAGCTGATCCTGAAGGTGTGAACGTTTGCTGGGCCAATTTTTTTTTTTTATTACAAAAAATTAAGGGAGTATAGTTTTGCATTGTGCTTCACATACACAAGTCCGCAAAATTACGACTCATATAATTGTTTTAGTTGTGATTAGGTATTCTTATTTGCATTCATTAACACGTTAAAAAATGTTTCCAGCATGTTACATTTTACAAGTGCAAAATTGAAAAGAAATGTAATTAATATTTAACAAATTATACAAATTTATTCATGCATACAGTATTTTTCTTAATCAATTTAACATGAACATATTTAGTCCATGTAATATTTTTATACATATATGTGAACATACATTCATTGACTCGTCTTCTCCAGTTTTTATCATTTATTATTTTTTTGATCCAGAATTTTGTTTGGTGGCCCTTTTTGTCCACTTTTTCCAGTACCACTTATTGAGTCCTCCAGCAGTAAAGTTTGCCATCATACGGATATCCCAATGTCCCAGGTACCTTCTTTCTGTGTCCCTGCTCTTCACTTCACCGCTCCAAGAGTTTTAGGGAAAAGTTCCAAATGTAACTTCAAAAAGTGAACTTTGACAAGTGTATTGCAAAAAAAAAAAAAAATCCTTAAAATTAAAGCATCATTTTGGTCTTTATTATTACCTAAAGACTTGCAAATGACTTCTTTGAATGATACCCAGACCTCTCATTCCAGGTCTTTCACACACTATTAAATTCTGCATCAGAAATCAGTTTTCTAATATCAGTTCCAGTAAAAAATTTACTTCATTCATAGCCTCAGACAAACCTAGAAACTTGTGAATCGGTGGTTAGCAGCATTTTACCCGAGTTCACCAAGCTGGGTCTGATGATGTTTTTGGCAGCAAACAAGCTTTTTTCCAGCTGGCTATTCCTTCCGAACCCAATATAAATACTGGTCTCTGTTGTCCCAGTCAAAGAGGAGGAAACAGAAGTGTCTAAGGGCTTCTCGTGCTGCTACCTGCTGCTAAGACTCATCACAGTGTTCAATTCCAGTTCTATTCTGATCATTGGCTTCAGACCTTTTGTAGCCCATATGGGGACGTTCATGCAAATAATGCCTGTGAAATACTGGAGTAAAAATGGAGTACCCAGAAAAAAAAAAACATGCAGTGTCATGACCGAGAGTTAACTGGGCTGGAATTCAAGAGTGCTCACACACCTTCTAAACTCCATCATGAAGCTCTGTGGCTTAATGTGTTGTCTTGCTTGACGTAAACAGTATTCTGCTGGCAAACCTTGTAATGTGGATTATCTTGTTAATGCAACCATGAGGTGTAAAGTGAAGTTATCTTAAGCCGCTGTAGTATTAACATGACTTGTAGCCTGAGGGGATTTCAGACTTAATGACCCCTGCTGCAATGTTAGGAGCTCACTGCTCCTGCCAGCTACACCTGGTGACACATGCGTATTATAAGAACATAGTGAATGAAAAGGTTTGTACGGCACTTTACTATACCGCAGTGTTGGCGATGGATAGTTACTCATCTGCATTAAAAACTAGTTCACTTCAGTTACAAAAAAAAATGCAAGCATTTAAATCAAAGTTAATTGAAATTCAGAAAAATTTGAGGGGGGTGGGTGGTATATGCTCATTTATATCTGTAAAACGTCTGTAAGTTGGGATCGCTGTAGCCCGAGACTCGCCTGGATTCAAATGCTCTGAAACTTTGGGAAAATGCGACTTTTTAGTAATATTGGCACAGCTAATGAAAGGTGTGTGGTCTTTCGGCTGTGAAAATTAAGTTTGAGCAAGTCTTCATTTTTCTAATACTTAGATATTTGAACTGCTTTGAAACTATTGATAAAAGATCCAAATGAAGTTGATCTGGAATTCCTCCAGTAGCCACAGTACTATGGGAGGTATTTTCTGCAAAAATGGAAATTAAAGTTAAAATTATAAAATGAAAATGCAACTTCTCCTTTTCAAAGTCTGCATGCAACAATGCTGCAGAAATTAAATTCAAATGAAATAACCCCATTTGCAGTTTCATTTTCAGCCTGAACTGCAATGGAGCTGCAAAAATGGTAAGTAAAACTCAAATTAAGCCACCTGCTGCTCATTGAATTTTCATTTTCCACTTTGCATTTTCAAGCTCTCAACATGCAAATAGTGAGGGTCAGTGGGTGGGAATAAGACTTCAACATGTGAGAAATTTGTTTTTGGAAAGTACCGGCAGCTTCTACTAAGATGGAAAGTAAGAGAGTTAATGGAGTTGGCAGATTGTGAGGATAAAAAATGTATATTACTTAGATGCAAAGTGATTTTAGATAGGCTTGGAGATGTCGAGCCTTTCACCAACACGGAGGAAATTGGTCTTGCATGTCGGAATTTATGTGAGGTTGTACATCGCCTGAATATGGCAGCAGTGGACAAGGCAACCTCCGTAGGCCCAGGTCGGCCGTGGCAGAACATTACCATAGAAGTGATAAAGATGGATTACAGTTTTAATCTTAATTTTCCTTTTTTGCAGAAAATACCTCCCATATCAGTATACAGCACCACCAGCCTATAGACAAAACTTTTTGATCAGGTCCTGCCCTTACAATTCTCTTGTAGCAATAGGAAACAGCAAATTAGGTAATGGGCATCCTCATCTGGTTCCATGACCTCTGGTAAAAATGGACTTTAAAATTGACAATAAATACTGCACAGACTCCTCTATGCCAGAGTCATATATTTTGAATTCCAGCACAAACTGTACGCAATGTTCAAACTAAAATTTGCAGAATGTGGCAAGTAACTTCATTTGAAATCTCCAAAAACGTTTTCTGTATTTAGAGATGGCAAAAACCGTGCTGGGGTATACATTAGACTCGACTGTTGTCAAGGATTTGATAGTCAGTGTCTACCTGCCACAAATTCAGTTGTCTTACAGTACGACAGAAGAGTAGCACTTTCATTGCAAATGCTTTAAACAAATTATTAATATTGTTATTCAGTAAAGAAATTGGTCTATAGTAGAGTTGGATCAGTACTAAGTTGATACCAGCTTTCGGACCTCAGTCTCAGTGCAGGTACCAAAACAGTTCTGAAGGAAACTAAAACAACAAACCGACCCCCCCCCATCTTACTCCAGCCTGTCTCAAGGCATATACCGCTTCCTTCTTGATAGCATAGTGAGCGCTGAAGAAATAAGGCAGTTGTGGGGGTGTCCCTCGATTGTGTTGAAGCAGTGAGGGTGAGTGTCCTTCTTAAATTCTCGGTTGATTTGAATCAATGATGTTAACCTGTGAATTCTTGATTACGCTGAAGCAGTGGTGTGTCGTCAGGATCAGGTTGAAGCATGTTTCTTTATAAAGTTGCCTGCAATTCTAAGCACGTTACTCCTACTACATTGATTTTCAGGCAGAGGAGTGAAAAATTGACATTTATTTTAGGTACTGAAAATCCCTAAATGCTGGTACTGTACATATGGTTTTAAATTGTGTTTTTCTGTACATTTCTAGTACCAGTATATCATGTAACCCTAATCTGTATGAAGCATACTGCATGGAGTTGATTCTTAAATGGGAAAACAGCAACAGACATCTGGTATAGTGTTTTATGTAGTACATTTTCTTCTTCCTTACACAATATCTCAAATAATCGTATTTACAAATGACAAAAAAAAAATCACAAAAGTTGACAAGAAAACAAGCCAAAGTTCACCAGCAACTACCATCAAACCTCTTCTCTGCTGCCAGGCCTGAGTAGCATGAGCTGTTTATGGTTTCAGGAAAAAGCAATGGAAGGCATCTTGGGTAGCACGTATATACCAACAAAGCAAGGAACAGAAGCAAGAAGAGCAAAAAAAGATATAAGAAGGGGCTAGATGCTGCTCCGTCTGTTCTGTCTATTAAATTTAAAGTATACGCTGCCACCAGCTCTTTCCGGTCTCCGATTTCAACTTTTTGCACTAAAAAACAAGTATAATTGCCCTGGTCAGATTGTGAGATGTTCAAAATCAGCAGATCGCCGTCTCCAACAATTTCATATTTGGAAGGACTGGGTGCCAGGTACACGCCATTTTTCATCCACATCGCACGGGAGAGCCCAGAGTTCAGGTGGCATGGTAATCGCAAGGCTGCATATTGTCCATGTTGTGTGACAATATTCTGGTAGCCAACGCTGTGCTTTACTGCAAAATGAAACCAACAAAAAAATCAATTGTGCTAACTGCTGCCACTAAAAATAAAATATAGTGAGATTTTTTTGCCAAATAATGTGTTTTTTTTTAGATCCTTTCTGTTTATAGGTTTACCTAATTACTCCTTTTCTGAGCCCAGTCTTTGCCATTACAGGTGGGTGACAGGCTCCTGTGGGTAGCAGTGGGCACAATGCAGAGACATACCTGGTCAGGATGTAACTGCCTGATGAGACACACTGAGGCCCCCACAAATGGATTTATTATTGAATTATTTGGGAAAGGGGACTGCACTTAAGGTTTATTGTCACTGCTGTTTAATGCCCCATCATAAAGCTGTTTCTAAGGAATATTGTGGTTTCTTTGTACTGTCCAACAAATTGTGTCTGAAGTGCAATATTTGCACTTTAATAGTTTAGGTATTGCAAAAGTGCATGTTACTCATTTACTATTATGTCCTTTACATACAATTCTTTGGGTCTTCATAGCACTTAAAAACACCAATAAAGTGTTTCTTCACTTTAGAGTGATCTGCAGTGGCTTAACTGAGACACATTTCTCTTGATATTACATGTTTAGTATAAGACCTACGATTCCTTCGTATTAACAAGGAATTTTATTGTCATGTCAACATGTCCCACAGTGCAGAGATGAATAAAATATCTGTTTTATAAGTGTTACGAAGACCAAAAGAAGCCTTTGTTAAGCTCTTGTTATGTAAAACTAAATGAGTAATCAATGCATTTTTGCAGTACCTAAAGTGTTACCCAATATTTTGTATTATTTAAGCTCCAAAGTATTCCTTTCCAAATATAACTGTGGGCAATGAAGACCTGCGTCATTAGTAATACATACCTGGGGGGCAGACACTGAAATTTCCATTCAACCTCTGAATCAGGCCACTGCCAATTAAAAAAATTCAATTAGAAGCTGGTAGTGACATGTGCTTACTTACTGAGCTCATGATGATCCTGGTTCCCTCTACTCTTTTGCACCCAAAATCACAGAAGATGGACATTTCACAACCTGTGAGCACCAAATATCTCAGCTTCATTGACTTGTTTTAGAAGTTACAAAAGATAATTATTAAAATCAGGACTGGTCTCCCCTAGACTTTCTCGTTTACTCCGATATGGAGATGGATATTTGACGAATAAACCACAAAACAATGATTACATTTTTATATTATGTACAGTAGAGAACCATCAACAACAAATCATATTAATAATACAGTATATTGAACAATTATTATAAAAGTAAAGTTGAATACATCGGACTCTCCAGCTGCATGAATAAAAAAGTACCACTTCCGGTTAGTGGAAATAGTTCAAAAGTTGATAGAAATCTACGTTTTGTACCTAACATTTGTATGCAAAATATGGTTGACCCAAGTGAAAGTGTACTCAAGTTATCGTGTTTACAGACACACAGACATAATTCCAAAAATGCCATGTTTGGACTCGATGAGGTCTAAAATGTTGAGATTTCAACAAAATCTCGAAATTGAATTTTTGGACAATTAAAATACTTTCCTTACGAGAAAATAAATTGGACTCGGCAAGGTCTAAAATGTCAAGATTCAGCAAAGTCTCAAAGGTCAAATTATTGGACGATTACAATACATTCCTTATACTTCGTATACAAGAAAGTAAAAAGTAAAGCAAATTGTAGACAAAACAAAGGACTGTTGGAAAATAAGACTGTTCACTCAACAGATGTTATCTGGCACAAATAACTGAGTGCCTTTGGTGACAGTGCCTATGGAAAATCATTGTACTCGGTCAAAATCCTTACCTTTTGTCACATTAAAGCATAGAAATGAATATAAATGAAATGTAACTGTTATAACCATCAACATCAAAGTGAAAATAACATTTTAAAAATCCAGAGAAATTAGTTAATTCTCATTATCCACAGGAGTTATGTTTCTGAAAAACCTCACGTAGAGGCAGTGCGTCCGCTCCTGTGCTATGGTATGCGGCACTGCACCAACCAGCACAATGTGGCAAACCTTTACGAGGCTGGTCTGCAGTGTGGTGGGCTACACAAGGCGCGACTTTTCAGGGATGGCAATGATTTTTTGACTCATGATGATGACAACAGGCTTATAAGCCAATTTAGACTTCTTCGAGCCGTCCTCTTGGGAATTGTGTGCTGAATTGGAACCCACATTACAGAGACCATCATGCAGAAATCATGCAATCCCTGTTCCGTTAACTGGTTTACTTAATCGAGGGGTATTTGGTGTCAAGAGCTTTTCAGCAGGAACTGTGATGAATTCTAAAATACGAGGGTTGTTTCATAAGTTTTGAGACTTTATTAAATAGATCCAACATGGTTTGGTGAATTCCAAAGAAAATTTTTACTCACATAACCTCGTCATTTGGCAACACTTCAGTGCTGTTTAACATACTCTCCCCCGATTTCAATGCACTTTTTCATGCGATAAATCCAACGATCAAAACAGTGACGAAGATCAGGTTCAGTCAGTTGGTCAAGCTGCCCTTCCACCACAGAAATGAGGCTGTCCCTGTCCTCAAAATCCATTCCTTTCAGCTCCTTCTTCACCGTCGGGAACAGCCAGACGTCACAGGGTGCCAAATCTGGTGAATAAGGGGGCGGATGAAGGACTTCAATCCCAGATTTGGCGAGGAACTCAACAGTTTTGTTTGACTTGTGAGGCGGCGCGTTGTCATGGTGAAGGATGAAGTTTTTCAAGGTGCGATTAGGGCGACCTCTAGTGAGATTTTTGAAAACTTCTGGAAGGCACAGGGTTGTGTAGACATCAGAGTTCATCGTCGTGCGTTCAGGACGTGGAACTGAAGCAATCATTTTTTTGTAGCCAAAAAAGACGGCAAACATGGTCCTCTTGGCTGACCTTTGGCACCTGGCTTTCAGTGGAGGATGGCAACCTTTTGGACCCCACTTCGAGCTCTTTTTCTCATCTCCATCTGTAGCTGGGTGGGCCAAAAATGTATTAGAAGATGTGAAAGGATTGTAGAACAATAGAAAAAAATTTCGTCCGCCTCCAATGACGGCAAGTGACCGAGTCTCAAAACTTATGAAACAACCCTCGTACATGTCATATAGCCAAATAGCAGGGGTGTAATTGACTGCATACAATTTTTGATGAAAGCACCATCACAGAATGAATTTGCTTCTGTAACTAGAAAGCCCTGAATTAATACACAACTTATAATGTGAGGTGTCCTAGCTAAACCCACAATTCCTAGTGTGCGACTTCAGGGTTATGTTGTGTGCGCTGATCGGCTTCTTAGTGCCGCAGCCATTGCCAGTTATGTAGAACAGCACAGCACCCTTCTTAAATCTCCTTGGCGTTAACTCCGAGTTTGACTTGGGCATGGAATTTATATCAGTCGGGTTAAACTCTGAGAAGTTTATTTTAATAGCACTGGAAACATTTAGTAGAATTACAGTAATTTAATTCATAAATATGAAATTCTGGCAGCTCAGGCTGTAATGAACTTACCCTGCATTTCTGTGCATGATCTGGTTGACACAGAGGCTCGCGTCGGTGCTCCAAGCGCAGTATGGATCCCTAGCTAAAATGCAATCCACACAAGACTGGTGCTTTTCACAGAATTCAACGGGTGACTGCACAAGCCTTTCATCTGAGCCTGCATACAGGGACTTTTTCTGTAATTATTAAAATATAATTTTAGAAGAACTGAAAAAAGTTAACATATCATCAATAATAAAAATTTAAATTGTTAGTTGTTTTTAAACCAAAAGGAAACAATGCCAAATAAAAGATTTAAATTTAAAATGTAGGACTGCTGTCACGCATGCACATCTGAGAATTGCCTTCAGGGCTCACCTAAGGTATGTGGTACCACCCCGGGACAAGAGGGGGCGCTGTCTCTAACAGTCTTGCCTCCCTTTACCCTCATAGCCCCTCTTCTGGCCCCACCGGTATAAAGGAGAGATGTTCCCATGAAGTGGCATTACAAACCCGCCTGGGGGGTTGGTGAGCGAAGTGAGCAGGGGGCAGAGCCCCCTAGTGACTAATTAAGGATAAGCTAAGGGAGTCGACTATTAGGACTGTAAAGGAATGGCTCTGAATGGAGCTTTGCAGTCACATGTGAATAATAAATTTTAAAAATGAATCATTTCAAGGGCGGCATGGTGGCGCAGTGGGTAGCGCTGCTGCCTCGCAGTTGGGAGACCTGAGGACCTGGGTTCGCTTCCCGGGTCCTCCCTGCGTGGAGTTTGCATGTTCTCCCCGTGTCTGCGTGGGTTTCCTCCCACAGTCCAAAGACATGCAGGTTAGGTGGACTGGCGATTCTAAATTGGCCCTAGTGTGTGCTTGGTGTGTGGGTGTGTGTGTCCTGCGGTGGGTTGGCACCCTGCCCGGGATTGGTTCCTGCCTTGTGCCCTGTGTTGGCTGGGATTGGCTCCAGCAGACCCCCGTGACCCTGTGTTCGGATTCAGCGGGTTAGAAAATGGATGGATGGATGGATCATTTCAAGCAGCAATAGCAATTCACAACACTAGAAAAGCCTGGAGTGTATTTTTAAATCAATTTAATGGTATCTTGATAAAAAAAGGTATCAGCTTCTATGAAAAACATGAGAATTTCTAAATGTGTGCAATCTTTTGACTGGTATTATATACAACAGAAATATCAGAGCCAGTCAATCCATTAGGCGACACGGGCATCCACTTAATGTGCTGTCATCTGAGGTGCACCATTTACGAAAAGGGGCACACGCTCTGGACACCGAGGGTGAATCCCCACCCCATCCCAGTTTGTTCATGTAGGACAACAATGTCTACAGTACAGTATATACACAAAAGAGCAACGTTTGTGTTTCTGAATGCACATGACGCTCCGGACACTGAGTGGGACTATTTGTGTTTCTGAAATTAAAAGTGCACATACGGCGTACATCATGGGGCGAGCACTCCTTAAAGTCTGTGGCATATGCACAAAGGGGTGATGTTTGTGCTATTGAAGGGGGGGGGGGGGGGGGGGTGCACACACTCTGGATGAAGATGGTGAACCTCCATCCATCCAACCACCTGGTTGGTTGAAGTACAATAATAATGTCTGTGGTATGTACACAAAGGGGTGCCGTATGTATTTCTGAAGACACATGTTTTGGGCATAGAGGGGGACCCCTAGGTCATCAAAGTCTAATAATATCGACTACCTGTTATGGACAAGGAGGAGCGACATCTGCCAACCCTGGCTAGGGCTCCAAATGGGCTTTGAGCAGCACTGAGCTATATATAGATAACGACAAAAGAGGCCTGCCATGTCTGGTGAACAAAGGCAACAAGACGACGCACAAAGAAAGAGGGGCGTAAGGGCTAGCATATCCGGTGAACAGAGGTTCCTAAATGAGTAACGTGATCAAAACAAACAGACTTTGTACCATTGTTTGCGCTATAATAGTATAGAAAAAATGTCTGGATTCTGTTTTAATGAAGTAAAGACTTAAATGATGACACACTCCTTGGGGATTAATACAGTGTACCAAATACTGAATTACGTAAAAAAACAAACGAGTCTTACCTGCCCAGAGGATAAAAGCAGTTCTTTAATGGGTTCAGGGTTAGGCAGCAGTTGAATTTCCTCAATAATATGCCATTTACTGTCAATAACGACTGTTTTGTGCACATTTCCATCCTCTGCATGAAACAAGCATATAAACATATTTCATAAGCACATTTAATGTTAATTTTCTTCGGTTGTGTCTTTACATACAGCAAAACCTTAGATTAGTTATTCAATATGGCTTTGTTTTGCATTTGAAAGTATTCATATTAAATTATTACTGAGAGTATCAAGCTTAATTTTGATGTAACGTATTCCCCGATAAAATACACACTTAACTCATAATAGTGAAGCTTATTGAAAACAGATTAAAAGGGCTTGGGAGAAGCAGCCTTAAGTGCAGATTGATTAAGAAATTTGAGTTTTATGAATAAATGAACTCAGAAAAAATGCCACAGAAATGAGAGGGTCAGTTTAGGATGAAAAAGCAAATCCCGCCATAAAGCTCCAAATAAAAGGAATGTTTGGCTGAGACATGGATGGAACTCTCTGGGCAATTCTTACTAGCGTCCCGCAATAAGAGATTGTGACAACATTAATGGGAGTTTGTGTTGAATTATGTGATACTGTGCATTTCATAGAGACCTGCCCAAGAATCATGAAGAAGCTGCACTGCCCTATTCATAGGTGACACAAATTCATTTCTTCTGTTTAAAAGTAACACATGAATAAATGTACAATGCAGTAAACTGAAAAGCCACCTATGAACTGTTTGGAGATTTATATATTTGAAATATTCATTGAAGAAAGAAAGCAATAATTTCATCCATCAATGTAAAATGTTATACGTCATACCTTACAGAACCTGCTTAATCTAATTTTAGGGTCACAGGTATGATAAGATGACTATCCTTGGACCCCAGTATATCACAGTAGACATATTCTGAAATAAACATGACACAAGTAGAAAGGCTTCTTAGGTGATGTGATTAATGGTTTAAGAGTTTTGTCTTTGAAAATGTAGTGCAAGTTCACTCTCCCAAGGGTTCAAGAACAGGAAATTATTTAACTCTTTTAGTGCTCATTTTTTTTCTCCTTTTCTCCCAGGGCTGAATAAAAAAAAAGCACACAAAGTAATGGTTTCACACACAAATCAACATAAAGTACTTATTCATAACAAATGCCACTCTGTTTTATGTTTCATGAGCCTCAACAGTATGAAATCGCACAGACTTATTATGTACTGTTTGTCTCATCGCTTATAAGTTGAAAGGCACTTTCTGAAAAAAAAAAAAAAACAGTTTCCGGATCGCTTGCATCCAAATTAAGAGTGCGATAAGTCAGAGTCTGATTCAGTAATAATACACAAAAATAAATAAATAATGCGCACAGTATTTTGTTTTGTGCACTCATTTCGCTCTCTCGCCCAATACTGATGAAATTCAAGACGTTGCTATTCACACACACGCAGGGATTCAACGTCAAGTCAATGAGAATTAAAAGTACTCGTGGCAAGGAGGGTCTGCCTATAATGTAACGTTGAGTTTTATCAACATTTACAGCTGATTATTGCCCTCAACCCCTGCTTTTGACAAGAGTCGACATCTGCCCTGAAAGAGTTAAATGACAAAAAGAAGGAGAGACTCTGTGTCAAACACTTGCTATTGCCAGGAGAGACTCTGTGTCAAACACTTACTATTGCCAGGAGAGACTCTGTGTGAAACACTTGTTATTTATTGCAAGGAGAGACTCTGTGTCAAACAATTGCTATTGCCAGGAGAGACTCTGTGTCAAACACTTGCTATTGCCAGGAGAGACTCTGTGTCAAACACTTGCTATTGCCAGGAGAGACTCTGTGTCAAACACTTACTATTGCCAGGAGAGACTGTGTGTGAAACACTTGTTATTGCAAGGAGAGACTCTGTGTCAAACACTTGCTATTGCAAGGAGAGACTCTGTGTCAAACACTTGCTATTGCCAGGAGAGACTCTGTGTTAAACATTTGCTATTGCCAGGAGAGACTCTGTGTCAAACACTTGTTATTGCAAGGAGAGACTCTGTGTCAAACACTTGCTATTACCAGGAGAGACTCTGTGTCAAACACTTGCTATTGCCAGGAGAGACTCTGTGTCAAACATTTGCTATTGCCAGGAGAGACTCTGTGTGAAACACTTGTTATTGCAAGGAGAGACTCTGTGTCAAACACTTGCTATTGCCAGGAGAGACTCTGTGTCAAACACTTGCCAGGAGAGACTCTGTGTCAAACACTTGCTATTGCCAGGAGAGACTCTGTGTGAAACACTTGTTATTGCAAGGAGAGACTCTGTGTGAAACACTTGCTATTGCCAGGAGAGACTCTGTGTCAAACACTTGCTATTGCCAGGAGAGACTCTGTGTCAAACACTTGCTATTGCAAGGAGAGACTCTGTGTCAAACACTTGCTATTGCAAGGAGAGACTCTGTGTCAAACACTTGCTATTGCCAGGAGAGACTCTGTGTCAAACATTTGCTATTGCCAGGAGAGACTCTGTGTGAAACACTTGTTATTGCAAGGAGAGACTCTGTGTCAAACACTTGCTATTGCCAGGAGAGACTCTGTGTCAAACACTTGCTATTGCCAGGAGAGACTCTGTGTGAAACACTTGTTATTGCCAGGAGAGACTCTGTGTCAAACACTTGCTATTGCCAGGAGAGACTCTGTGTCAAACACTTGCTATTGCCAGGAGAGACTCTGTGTGAAACACTTGTTATTGCAAGGAGAGACTCTGTGTCAAACACTTGCTATTGCCAGGAGAGACTCTGTGTCAAACACTTGCTATTGCAAGGAGAGACTCTGTGTCAAACACTTGCTATTACCAGGAGAGACTCTGTGTCAAACACTTGCTATTGCCAGGAGAGACTCTGTGTCAAACACTTGTTATTGCCAGGAGAGACTCTGTGTCAAACACTTGCTATTGCCAGGAGAGACTCTGTGTCAAACACTTGCTATTGCCAGGCCAATTTTTATACATTCAAGAAGAAGCAACAACCACTTTTTAAGGCTTTTGTGAAACTAACAGCTAAGGTAGGCCTCAGCCCTCCTGGGCACAGGGAGTATATCAAATGGGTTTAAATGGATGAATGGGCCTGCTTTGCTGCATGCAACAATTCTTTTTGGAGAAGCACAGCAGTGGATATACTGTATTTCAGCACTTGACCATTTTAATTCATTGTTTTATATTGTATAAGGTGTTTTTTTATTATTTGACCAACATGCTGTTGCTCCTCACTGCCACATTGTCATGGTAGTATCATTCATACCTGTGCTTATAAAGATAATGTCATAGGTTCTGCTGTCCAGGGCACGGACTTGGTCAACAGCAATCTGTGTGTAATTCATGTTTTTGAAGACCATCTGTGGGCGATTTCCTACTGGTAGCACTGAGTCATGAATCATTGGTGATTTTTTCAGAAATTCCAAAATAACTGATGGCAAGTCTTTGGAACTTTGGATATTGTTGTTTCTGATGTTGTCATTTATACACTAGAAGAAGAAGAAAAAAAATGTGTGAGGCAACAGCATTAGTCATATTGTTAAGGTTTGAATCCAGATGAAAATATTGTTTACAATGCTTGCAACTTTACTTTAGTTACTGTCACATATGTTGCACATAGGCAGCAGTCAAGGGACTTAATTGAACATACTGGTCTGGATAAGGGTTTGGCAAAATGAACTATTGACTTTTCTCCTCTCCCTACAGAACCATAAAACCTGTCTAATCTGTCCTCCAGTATCTTTACAGATAGGACTTCCGAGCACAACCCAGATCCTGATGTCACTTCCTGCTACGGTTCTAAAGACCCGCCTCTTTCTTCCTCCCAGCTGTAAAACCCTCCAACTTTCCAGACTCAACAGACCCGTTTTGGACTCAGTCTTTAGAGGTTACTCAACAGAATTGCTGTTTTCTTCACAGCAATATTTATAATTTATGAGATGGAACCCCAAACCTTTCTCTTGTGTTGTCTGATTTTTTACATTATATAGATTTATAAATAAGGAACCTTAATGACTTTCAGTGTTTGTTAAGACAAAAAAAAAAAAAACTTAAAATGCAGACCTCTCCTGGTCGAGGACTTGAAAAAGTTTCCTGACGTCTGAACCAACTTTGGTACATATTCAAAACGATGACTTCTTCCATGTGAGTCCCTCGAGAGAAAACCTCATCCACAGTAGACATTTTATATTTACAGACAGCTGAATCCATGCTGTAATCCCTGGAAAAAAAAACACAAACCATGGCTAACCACTTTGGAAGTAAGGGCAGAACTGAAATAGATTGTGCACGGGCTTTAATCCAAAGCGTGAATGTTGGTAATTTCAACCTTTGCAATAGAAACGTCACTGTCACTGGCACAAACACTGAGCTAGGCAAACTGTGTGTTTGTACTATCGTGAAGTTTGTGATGCTAAACAAGAACGTTCATTAGGCTCATGTCCTTGAAGATTAACACGCACACAGATACACAGACAAACACACAGCAATCCTATCCAGACTAAACCTCAAGATTATCTAGATAGGGATTCACTAACACTAACTGTAACAAACATGTGGGTGTCATCAAGACACACCGAAAAGTGCAATTCTTTTGATTATCTGCCACTTACCAACCAAACTAACTTTTGCTTTTACCGCAGTTGATCTTTGAATTATTGAGGAGCAACCTCAATAGCCTTGATGAACCCTGTGAATATGACAGTAGTTATCTAACTTACACTTGGTACCCATTTATTACTTCAATCACTCTAGATACAAAGTATAGAAAATATAAAAGCAACATGGTATTTATTAATTTTATGAAAATACCAAGTAGCAGAAAATAAAATAGTGCAGTCTGGATATAATCAGTGTGACGCTATAGCCTCACCGGGACGCTAACACAGTAGAGTGCAGACAGATACAGGACAGCTAGATCATCAGTTAAGCATTATGCATAAACCGCAAAAGGCAAAATGTCAGCAAGTTTACAACGAGAAAAAAATAAAATATATTTGACAAGGTTTTGAACTTACCGGCAGGTTGTTTCTTTCATGTTTTTTATTTTGATATTCTGGTATTTATTCCAGCTACAATCCTCGCGCGTAGTTTTCCATGTTCACCAGCCAATGTTTTAAACCGCTATAGTGGAGTCCATTTTGGATTAATTGTATATGTGTACTGTAATGTGTCCTTTTGTGTCTTAGTAATCTCAAGGTTTTTTTTTGTTTTTTGTCATTTAGCATTTAAATATGTGTATTTTACTGTTGGATATTTTGATTTTTGTTCGAGGTGTGTGATTCCTCCGGCAGGCCTGAAATGGTATCTCTCTATGTTTAGGCAAGCTGAACAGGGGAATTGAGAATCCTTTATAAGTACAGTTGTGGCCGCAAGAGGGGGACGATCGTTTGGAGAGATTTGAGAAGAAGGGTTAGAATGCGCCAGGCTAAGAGGTGCCTGGTGGCTGAGCAGTTGGTTGATGTTAAGGAGCTGAATTTATGACATGGGCTGAAACAGAGTCCAGTTCTGTTTTATTTTAAGGCTGCTGATATCCTTACAGGAACTAAAAGTGACTGCGTATGCAACAGCATAAGAGCCTCTGTGTTTTATATATTTTTCATCTTTACATTTTCATAATTAGATTTGTTTTGTCTCTGGACTGTATTTTTTGTGCAAATATTTACATCAGGAAATGTTTTTTTCTTCTTCTTTCTATTGTGGAATAAAAAAAAATACCTTTATTTGAACATCTGCCTCTCTTGTGCCTGTCTTATTACCCCTCCTCAGTCCTGATCGGTCCCGAACTACTAGCAGGCCATCAGCTTTAGTGACAATCAGTCTTAGAAAAAGCTTACTCAAGTATCATGGGGTTAATGTCCTGGGTGGCTTGTAGTTTAGCATTCTGCATTGTTCATCGTTACATTTTCTGACAATCCAAAATCAGATCATCTTGTGTCTCTTCATCTTTATTATCACCCTACTGTTGATTTTCTTCCTCTTCTTTTCGGTCCATCAGATGAACCATATTTCTGTTAAAAGGACATTTGATTGGCCATCCCGTCCTATTGACGAAGGACTCTGATCAAAATGTTTGATCTTTAAAGTACCTCTGCACTCCTTCCTTTCTCAAACAGTAAACTGATTTTTTTATGCCTAGCCATACGACATCCATCTGTTCCAAAGATAAAAATGAACTAAAACAGATTTTGAGGCATCTTTACTCATTCTCCATTTCCAGGTCATAAACTAATTAGAAAAGAGACTGACTGGAACAAATTCATAAACTACTAGTAAAATACAACAGGATGCTTGCAATGCCTGTAATTAAAGTTCTGTAAATTGATTTCATCCTGGATTGTTTGAGCAAAATAATTAAAATTTACCATAAACAGACTGCAGTTCAAAGCTAAACATTTCCACACCAGGGCAATGTGTAAGAACTGCAAAAAACCAAGTGGGTGCAACTCTGCGAAAGAAAGTAGCCTTTCTTCATTTTGTAGAGGAAATTAATACACAACAATATTTCTGGTCTTCTGTGAGTCATGAGAATATCATTTATGGCATTCAGGGCCAGCCATCAGGATAGGCATCACAAGTGATTGTCCCACATCTGTGGCGGACATACTGAAGACGTCACATGGGATGACAGGAGTCAGTTGGAATGACACGGGTACCTTACAGGGGAGCAAGGGCTCAGATAAGTCAGTCCAGTTCAGTTGCTTCCCTGTATTGCTGTAACAAAGTCAGTTGCATGGAACTTGATTTAGCGGATGTCATTGAAAGAAAACAACACAATACCGTGATGTGCTGCATAACGTCCATTTGGGTAATATTCCGACCAAATATACGTCTGTGGCAGGGACATGCAGTCAGGG
Source organism: Erpetoichthys calabaricus (assembly GCF_900747795.2). Taxonomy (NCBI): domain Eukaryota; kingdom Metazoa; phylum Chordata; class Cladistia; order Polypteriformes; family Polypteridae; genus Erpetoichthys; species Erpetoichthys calabaricus. The sequence goes on along the minus strand of NC_041400.2, from coordinate 31,691,327 downwards.
GAGGCAGGTGAGGATCATGAAAAGTAAAACAAAAACTAATAATGATAACATAAAATAAATGTGTCCACTGATCTGTGCTATAAATTTGTTTTCTGTATGATTCCAATAATTTAGATCATTTTTATAGTTAAAATCGCTGAAATTGCACATTTCCTCTTCAAATACAGGGGAGTAACGCGAGGTGTGGCAGCAACGAGCCTCACCTCATCTCAGACTGCGCTCTCCCTCACACACGGGGTGATGCCTGCAATTGGCACCTGCCTGTTGCTGTCTCTCTGTATGTCACCAATATAAGGATTGCACAAGCATTTATGATAGATAGATAGATAGATAGATAGATAGATAGATAGATAGATAGATAGATAGATAGATAGATAGATAGATAGATAGATAGATAGATAGATCTTTATTGTCATTGTCACTTTTACAAAAGAACAACGAAATTGAAGGTGCTGTTGACTCAGTATGAGGCAATATTATACACCCCGACTTTCCACAGTCTGGCTAATATCTTTAATGGATGTGTGTGACATATCTAGTCTTGCTAATCGGACATAAAACCAAAGTGAAAAGGCAGAAGGTGAGGCTGACAGTACCGTGTCGCACCAATGGGGGCGCATGTGAGCCCAACAGGTGTTTGTTGCTGCTGTTCTTCTACGCAGAGGCTCTGGGCGCCAATAAGTTAGCGATATCAGAAAGTCAAGTGCACTGCAGCGCTCTGTTTGTTTTTATTTTTTGTTCCGACTGACTGCCAAAATGGAAGATTAAGACTTTTAAAACTAAAGGAAAATTAGGAGGAGTTTTACAAGAAAGTGAGGGATATTTTCGTGGAGAAGGATAGGCGCATGGACTTCATTTACAAATAAAGGTAAGACCATAAACGGTTTTCAATTTTATAAAAAATGAGATCAGACTAAGGAAAACTAATTTTTTTTAATTAAATTTAGACCTTAAATAAAATATTGTTTTTCTTGTTATCCTTTTGTTGAACAGTCGATATTAAAATTGATTAAAAGCTTTTAAAATCAACTAAATATTTCAAAATTTAAAACCATTTTTTTTTTGGTACACCACTCTTTACTTCCATTTGTATCGAATGAATATGAATTATAGAATTGCAACGGCAAATTTAGAACACATGGAGGGTGCAGAGCAAACGCGCTCTCTCCGCTCTCTCTCGCCGCTATCAATGTAACGTTCCTTCTTAACCAAATATGTAACTTACCTGTGTGTGTGTAAAGAATGCTGATGAGATATGAAACATAACCAGTAGCCAATGTGCATGCTGCAAACTGAATAGTGAGTAAGCTACTCTTTAGGGTTCATATATTTGTAAATCTGACTCTGAAGGAGTCACCAGCCATGAACCTCACCGCACGTCACTGGTCTGTGGTCCCATTATAATAACAGTTCAGAAATCCTGATCAGAGAACAGGGTGTAGCAGATTTAACCAGATGTAGTGAACACAACAGCTTCCTGCATGCAACACACCACTTGTATACAAAGCAAGTGTGCTGCCAGTACTGTACTGCACTATCGTTATTTTATTGTGAACTTTAACTTTGACTTGTAGGCAGCAGAACCCAATCCTGTGTATCGCTCATCTCTGGGGCATTGTAGCATTCTATCTCTGTATTTAGTTAAAAGAGGTGCACTACAGTATCCCATATGGGATACTGGTGGCTTCTACTATACTGTACTGTATGTAACATGCTGTTCACACAATATGTAAATCACATAATGTCCTGTTTCACAGTATGTATGGTGGACGTTAAGCTAAAGGATATATTATAGAGAAACTGGGTGTTTAAAAAGCAGAAGGCTGATACCACTTCATTCAAAATTATGAAAAAGCTGATCATGGAAGTGATGTGCAAAAACAGATCTGCAAACTACAGTAATGTTGCACAATGTGTCTCAAGTCACACAATGCTGAAATTAGTGTGTATTAAAAGCAAACAACTGTTTTTTTTACACCTGAAAGTCAGTTTTTTTCCTTTGAATGAGACTTTTTACAATATGTTTGAATTATATTTGAATAGTGATATTCAGTCTGACAGCCCAGGTGTGGCACCTTCATTTTTGCCTTCATTGTTTAGTCTTTCATGTTTTTGTCCGTACCTTTTCCAGCCTTTGTTTTTCTGTGCCTTGAGTTATTTTTTACAGGTACTTACATTTTTGTTTTCATTGTCACTCATTGGAATTTTGACTGTAAAGTGTTATGAGGAGTGCACTTTCCATACTGAGTATCATAAATTTACTTGATACATTTTTTTGACCTCCTAATAAAAAACACTCCTCATCCTGATATTCTCACATTCCATTGATACTTAATGGAACTCTCAAGACTTCAGATCTAATTTCACAACATATTTTCTAAGTAAGTGAAGGATGAACTAAATTGTTGCAATCTGAGTTTGCTAATGAAATTGGTGGGGAAGCTGTGATCAAAGAGCAAAAAGAGAAGAAGCATCATCAGCTTTTCATTTTTATGGCCTTCCTTCACTCTGGAAGATGAAATTAAACTTAAAAGTATCACCAACCAAAGCAGGGCCACATTTAGACCACCATAGGCCCGCAGACTATAATTCATAATCCTAACAGAAAGATTTGTATACAGTACTACCACAAAATCTCCAAGCCACAAGAACACTACCAATAACTGGTTACATTTTGACTTCGGTCTAGTGAACTTTGAACTACATTCTGCACAAAAAATGGAGCATTTAACAATACAAAACAACTCCTAATAACTAGAACTTTTTATACAGGGATAACACCTGCATAGCATGAAGTGCCTGAGAGCAAGGATTGCTGAAGTGTTCCCAGGTTTGTATGACTTCTGCAGCTTAATTTCATGGTTAGATCCATAAACATTCCAGATTCATTAAGTGCATTTCATTAGATAGTATTCCTAAATTTTGAAGTCTGAAAAGAGACAGTTGGGTTGGCAAGGTGGCGCGGTGGTACCACTTCCCGGGTCCTCCCTGTGTGGAGTTTGCATGTTCTCCCCGTGTCTGCGTGGGTTTCCTCCGGGTACTCCAGTTTCCTCCCACAGTCCAAAGACATGCAGGTTAGGTGCATTGGCAATCCAAAATTATCCCTACTGTGTGCTTGATGTGTGGATGTGTGTGTCCTGCGGTGGGCTGGCACCCTGCTCGGGGTTTGTTTCCTGCCTTGCGCCCTGTGTTGGCTGGGATTGGCTCCAGCAGACCCCCGTGACCCTGTAGTTAGGATATAGTGGGTTGGATAATGGATGGATGGATAGAAAAGATACAGTTTATCTGTCCTTCTGGTTCACTAATAAGCAGAGTGTGACAAAGATAACAATGCTTAGAAACATTTTGGTAATTCATTTTTTCATCTAAACCTTAGGGCTTTGCGTTTGATCCGTGGAAAGCCCAAGTTTTATTCTGGCACTGTGTTAGGTGGATGCATCGTTTTTGAGACACTAGGGATGTTGGGATGTTGATCAGTCCTGCACACTGTGTGGCTTGGAGGAATTTTAGCCCATTCCTCCGTACAGAACAGCTTCAACTCTGGGATGTTGGTGGGTCTCCTCACATTAACTGCTCGCTTCAGGTCCTTCCACAACATTTCAATTGGATTAAGGTCAGGGCTTTGACTTTGCCATTCCAAAACATTAACTTTATTCTTCTTTAACCATTCTTTGGTAGAACGACTTGTGTGCTTAGGGTCGTTGTCTTGCTGCATGACCCACCTTCTCTTGAGATTCAGTTCTTGAGATTCAGTTCATGGACAGATGTCCTGACATTTTCCTTTAGAATTCTCTGATATAATTCAGAATTCATTGTTCCATCAATGAAGGCAAGCCGTCCTGGCCCAGATGCAGCAAAACAGGCCTAAACCATGATACTACCACCGCCATGTTTCACAGATGGGATAAGGTTCATATGCTGGAATGCAGTGTTTTCCTTTCTCCAAACATAACGCTTTTAATTTAAACCGAAAAGGTCTATTTTGGTCTCATCCGTCCACAAAACATTCTCTCAATAGCCTTCTGGTTTGTCCACGTGATCTTTAGCTAACTGCAGACGAGCAGCAATGTTTTTTTTGGAGAGCAGTGGCTTTCTCCTTGCAACCCTGCCATGCACACCATTGTTGTTCAGTGTTCTCCTGATGGTGGACTCACGAACATGAACATTAGCCAATGTGAGAGAGGCCTTCAGTTGCTTAGAAGTTACCCTGGGGTCCTTTGTGACCTCGCTGACTATTACATGCCTTGCTCTTGGAGTGATCTTTGTTGGTCAACCACTCCTGGGGAGGGTAACAATGGTCTTGAATTTCCTCCATTTGTACACAGTCTGTCTGACTGTGGATTGGTGGAGTCCAAACTCTTTAGAGATGGTTTTGTAAACTTTTCCAGCCTGATGAGCATCAATAACTCTTTTTCTGAGGTCCTCAGAAATCTCCTTTGTTCGTGCCATGATACACTTCCACAAACATGTGATTTTGAAGAGAAGACTTTGATAGATCCCTGTTCTTTAAATAACACAGAGTGCCCACTCACACCTGATTGTCATCCCATTGATTGAAAACACCTGACTCGAATTTCACCTTCAAACTAACTGCTAATCCTAGAGGTTCACATACTTTTGCCACTCACAAATATGTAATATTCGATCATTTTCCTCAATAAATAAATGACCAAGTATAATATTTTTGTCTCATTTGTTTAACTTGTTTCTCTTTATCTACTTTTAGGACTTGAGTGAAAATCTGATGATGCTTTAGGTCATATTTATGCAGAAATATAGAAAATTCTAAAGGGTTCACAAACTTTCAAGCACAACTGTAGTTCATCTTGATCTTATTCTCTTGTTTATGTCTCTAATTCCCAGATTCAGCTTTGAAAGAAACTTGTGCCTCCTTCCATCAATTTCAAAACCATTCTTCATTCCGTTTCAGGGTTACAGAGGCAGAGAGTCTGTTCAGAGGAGCTAATCTTCACAAGACTCACTCACACACACATTTAAAGTGGACCGATTTAGCATAGCCAGTTCATTCAACCTGCACATCTTTGTAGCGTGATAGGAAAACTGAAGTACCAGGAGAAAAACACACACAAACAAAGGGACAATCAATGTGCAAACTCCACATAGTCAGTGACCGGGCTGTAATATGAAAGTTGTCACCTGGGACTAAGAGTGCTAATGGTTGTAAGCACCATTCTGCCAAACGCTTTTTGACATCAGTGTACAGCATGAGCTCTGAAATACCATACATGAAGAAGAGTCACAATCATGTATACATGCAGTAGAAAAGTAAATATGCAAAAAATAAAAATAAAAAATGAATACTGAAAGTGAGGCACTGATAATTAATAAACTGAAATTAAATCATATAATCTATAACTACATAAAGCACACTGACATATAGGCAGGGAAACAATGCACAGTGCAACCTCAGTCCTCAGGGGCCATTCCTCCAGCGCAATGGGGCTGACAGTGTTTTCAAACGATGCTGTTCCTCTAGGACCTGTGGACCATGTTTTGCTTCCATTTTTGTTGTTGTGTTTTTTTTGGTTTTTTGTTTTTTCTAAAGCACATTAACCAAGTGCTGTACTGAGTAAAAACCGCATATACTGTTAAGAGATAATATAAACAATAAAATCACACTAAAAAAACAAAATGCTAAACCAAAGGATACCAACATTGACAGATATCATAAACAAATAATTTACCCTGAATCCTCAAAAGCCAAGAAAAAAATATGTGACTTTAAGTGTGATTTAAATTTCAGAAGAGTGGAAGTCGTTCTGACATCAAAAGGTAGAACATTCAAAAGTTTTGGGGTAGTCACTGAAAAAGTTCAATCATCACTCCATATGGGGACAGAACGTGGTACCACCAGAAGAGAATCTGAGCGACCCGGCAGTGGACTACTTGGAAAGAAGGTCTGAGCGATACGGAGAAGCCAAGTTATTAAGGACTTTAAACACAAATAAAAGCAACTTAATCTCAATCCTATACTCGACAGGTAGCCAGTGAGGAGATGCCAAGACAGGAGGGATGCGTTACCTGTTTACAAAAGTTTCTTGAATTATTTGTGAAATGTTGCATAAAACGTCATTCATACAGTGGATCAAGACTGTTATTTTAAAATGAGTTCATCAAGAACATGGGGACACAGTTGGAAACTTGTTAAGGGTAAATTTCACACAAACATTAGGAAGTTTTTCTTTACACAAAGAACGATAGACACTTGGAATAAGCTACCAAGTAGTGTGGTAGACAGTAAGACTTTTAGGGACTTTCAAAACTCGACTTGATGTTTTTTTGGAAGACATAAGTGGATAGGACTGGCGAGCTTTGTTGGGCTGAATGGCCTGTTCTCATCAAGAGTGTTCTAAAGTTCTAATTTGTGCTCTAAGGAATCCATGGTAACACTTCCACAAAATCATTATGATCACTGAACGATTTGGTCATCATGCAGGTGATGAAATGGTAGCTGAAGTTTTTATTTATCTACTCACCATTTTTAAATGCTCACTATTACTGCTTTGCAAAATGGAGTAACAACAAAAAAAAAATTACTGTAGTGGGGACAGATCCTGAAAGACTGTTATGCCACTTTCTTGACAATATAATTTTAAGAATTCTACTTACCAATGAGATCTGAAAAGAGCGTAAATGACTGTATCCTTCCAGTTTGGAGCTTTCAAGATTAAAACATCAAGAACCTCATCAAAGACAATATTTAACTCTGGTACCCAGCAGACAAGTTTGGCCTTCAAAAAAGATGTCCACCTGTCTTGTAAAACAGTTCTTCCTCCCATATCATGCTTTGTAGGGAAAGAAAAGTAAAAATAAGTGGCACAGAAATGGTAATTTATAGTATACATGAATAAAGGGAATGAAAATATACATTATGAGCAGGTTCTAGGCACTTCACACATCAGGAAAACACCAAAAAGAGTGCAGCTGTAATTTGGTGAATGGAAACTTGCAAGTGGCCTCCTAGTGAATTTCCCATTGGGATTAATAAAGTATCTATCTATCTATCTATCTATCTATCTATCTATCTATCTATCTATCTATCTATCTATCTATCTATCTATCTATCTAATCATTCGCTGTCCCTGATTGGCTGTGTCCATCACCACTGCATCACCTCACAGCTAATGTGTGGTGAGCCTACAGTCGCATCACACAGGTGAATGCTACACATTAATGATGGTTCAAGTGGCTCCCCACTCACTATGAAAAGTGCTATATAAATGTAAATAATAATAATAAGTATTATCATTATTATTATTATTATTACTAGGGTCTCTGTCCCCTGCTCGCTTCGCTCGCATATGGGGAGACAGATGTACAGTTTAAAAAGATTGTTATTTTCATGGGAATTGTAACATATGCATAATAGAACTAACTATTTTGTATTACAGCAAGTAATTAACCATAGTAAAAAATAGTAAAACATAATAAATTGAAAGAAAATTATGTTTCATGTTGCATTAGAGGTATTACTTGCATTATACGTTTTCATTCTGTTTGGCTTTGAAATTAACAAATACTTTTTAAACTTACACTTTTACTGTAAAACTTCAGTAAAACAATTCTTGGAATTAACTTTTTGTCAATATCGGATGGTGTTAACGGTTGTTAACAATTCTCTATGGGATATTGTAAGTTGATGTTTTCATCTTCTGCACCATCACCACCAACTGTTTCAGCATAGTCTATTGATACGCATTTAAGCAATTTGCTGTGTAACCAATCAACAATTTTCACGTTAATTCGTTTGATTTCATCGTTTCTCGGTGCTAGGATTGCCCATGTACTCATTTCTTCTGTTGATAACCCTTTGGGATGAAATTCTTTAGTAAGATTTGGACATAATAAGTCTTCTTTTATTGGGAACTTAAGTAAGGAAAACGTAAAAATGTATAAGTGCTGAGAGCGCAGGAACTGTGTCTGACAAAAGCATTCACACGAATGAGAAGTGAGAGGACCGTGGGCCGTTAACCAGAAATGGTTGCGAGGAGGGTGTGACTTGAAAAAGTCTCTTGGCAATAGTCTCGTCTCGTCTCAAGATTTTCTTTGATAATAGAGAGATTATTATGTTAGAGAAAAACTGGCTTAAATACTGAAAGCAACAGGTTATAGTGCAAGGAACGTTTTCGAAAGCAACAGGTTATAGTGCAAGGAACGTTTTCTGATTTAGGGTATGTCAAAAGCGGTGTCCTTCAGTGCTAGGGTTGCTGCTCATTCTGATATTTATAAAAGATCTTTACAAAAATACAAACAAGGAGTTTGAGAATTCTGCTGATGATACTAAACTAAGTGAAATGGCTGAAAACGTACTATCAGCTAAGTTATTACAGACGGACCAGGACAGAAGATAAAGGTTAATCTAAATAAACGGGCCAGATACTGCTGACACATTTCCAGTCCCTAAATTGGATTAAGCAAGTTCTACAAGAAAAGCGCTATATAAATGCAAAGAATTATTATTATTATTTGAGGCTTTAGAAAGTCACACTGTTGAGTTTTATTAATATTAATGACAAGTCATTTGGAGTTTTCATTTTCCAATTGAAGTATCAAAAATATTTTCAATTAACCCTTCAGCCCACAAACTGCCTTCATTAAATTTATATTTGGATTTAAATACAAATGTCAGAGAAAGAAACAGGAAAGGGACAAAATTTGAGTGAAAACATAGCAAGTTGAGGCATATCATTATATTCCAGCTCTGTAAATAATACAACATTAGTGGGCACAGCCTGTCCATTGAAACTACAGTTACAGAAAGCCTTGGAGTCAGCAGATACAGCAGGTCATTGTGAGTAGGGCGAGAAGTGACAGAAGAGGACATCTTTCTATTTTGCCTCAAGTACCAAGGCATCATAGGGAAATACTTTGTGGTATCAGAAACAAGGCAGAACTGTTCCATTTAAATGAAATTAAAGGACAAGTTAATCTAATCTCATCCGTTTGCTGAGGTGGTAGCCAGGTACATCTGCCATCACAGAGCAAGGAACAGTAGGTAAGAAGGAAGGTACTCCCTTAGTGACCATACTCTTACCAAGAGGGGCCGTGTAGATTTCTTTAACTTCTCTTTATTTGTATTGCTGATAATTCTTGCTCTGTAATAATTATTGTGGAGTGTATTGTAAAGTCAGTTTCAATACAAATCTAATTATTATTCCAATAACATGCTTACCTTACAAACCCGAGCTATTCTAGGAATGAAAAACTTGGTAAGGTCTTGTGGTAATTCCACGTTCACCTCAGTGAAGAAAAAGTAGATCTTATCATCGTCCCCATTTGCACTGTTCACACTCTCTCTGATTACATCTGCATGCACAAACCTGGGTTCTGAACAATAGAAGAAGATTGCATTAGTGTACAACGGAGGAAGAGGAGGAGTGCTTTCATTTTCTGAAGCACAAATGTCTAGATGTTACTTTTTGCAATTATAACACAAAGACCATCACATAATTGAAGACTTTTGGCCACAGGACAGAAACAGTATTAACTTGTGGCAGCAACAACATTATACACCTTCTTATATAACTAAAGTACATTATTTATGTGACTGACTTCACTTTTCTATACACAGACGTGAACAATTACTTTGGCCTTTCACACACTGTGGGTGGGACGGACGGACGGACGGACGGACGGACGGACGGACGGACGGACGGACAGACAGACAGACAGATAGATAGATAGATAGAGAAAGGCACTATATGATAGATAGTGATAGTGATAGATATATAAAAATATATTTTTCTTTCTTTTTAACATTTTCATCTTGATTTTCATTCTACTTTTCCAGGTATTCTAATTGTTTAATTCATTCATTCTTTACTAAGTAGTGGGGCTGACGCGATTCTGTGTTGTTTGCCTGGGCGTCTACTCTGCGTGTTTTTAATTGCCATTATTAAAACACAATGAAGGGAGCAAACTGCACAAAGAAAGGGCAAAATATAATGAATTCAACAAAAAAGAGTTAAACATTTAAATCTATAGCAAAATTAGAAATATTTCTAAATGTCTCATAAATGTAAAAATCATGCAGCTATCAGTTGTTGTCACTGATTATGAATCTGGTTGGAATAAAAACCTGCCACCACAGTGGGTCCCTAGGACCGGGTTTGGGAACCCCTGCTCTAGATATTAACAGGGTTCTGCTTCTTTCAGATTTGGAAAGGTGAAATACTACTTTAAACAAATTGATATTCAACTTACGTATTATCTTTGACAACAGTCGATCTTTTACTACACGTTAATTATCCAAAACCTACTTTTCCAGCTAAAAACCAAAGGAAATATTGGACATTTTGAAGTGAATTCAAGCATTAATTTCACTTTAAATGAACTAATGCCATGCTATATTCAAAGTTTTAGATTTAAGCATGTGCTTATGAAATTTGGTAATAGAATGGATAGGGAAAGTGACCAACTAGCCAAGGTGGTAAGGACTGTGACTTTGCATCTTATAAATGACAGTGGTCTCTTCATAGTATTTCAGGAATACTGAACATTTTGTTTTCCACTTGTGGAAGAATAATTTTAGGGTAACATAGCATTCATCTTAAAGAAATATCATAACAGGTTAATAAAAAAACAGATAAAAGGTCAAGTGAACAACAAAATGTACTGAAAGATGACTAAGAAATCAGCAGATGTCCTGCAAACAACCAGAATGGGCAGCTGTTATATGCACAGAAATTTAAAGGGTGGTGGTTCAATTCAAAGGTATAAGAAGAACCAGAATGTAATATCACAGACTTTTAAGTCATTTGGGTGTAAACCAACGAACCAACCAGAGTAACTGTATGCATTGATTGACACTGTATGCAGATTCAATGGTTTATAAAATGAACCTCTGTTCTTTGTTTCTCTCACCATGCTGTAACAGACTGCTTTTGACGAAAGCTCCCTCTAAGGCATTTTGCTGAGGAGTAATGAAAAGATACAATGAACAGCTTTTCTCCTGCCTGATTACTGATTTGTCCTGTTACAGGATGCTCAGGACATTTCTTTCTTTATTCTTTCTTTTAGTTTCTACCACACTATCTTCCATGGTCACCCAGGCATATCTCAATTCTTATGTTAATAGGACTTTATATTGCCAGCCATCCAGCCATTTTCCAACCCGCTGAATCCGAACAGGGTCACGGGGGTCTGCTGAAGCCAATCCCAGCCAACACAGGGCACAAGGCAGGAAACAATCCTGGGCAGGGTGCCAACCCACCGCAGGACACACACAAACACACACACACACACCCAGCACACACTAGGGCCAATTTAGAATCGCCAGTCCACCTAACCAGCATGTCTTTGGACTGTGGGAGGAAACCGGAGCGCCCGGAGGAAACCCATGCAGACACGGGGAGAACATGCAAACTCCACGCAGGGAGGACCCGGGAATCAAACCCAGGTCCCCAGATCTCCCAGCTGCGAGGCAGCAGCGCTACCCACTGCGCCACCGTGCCGCCCAACTTTATATTGGCTTATTTTTTATGTTTTTATAACCACTGATGTGTCTTTATGTCTAAAGAGTAAGAAAACCTGTATTAGCCTGGGAGCCATTGATATTTCACAAATCCGCATATCCATTACCATCTGTTGATGTCTGTTTACTATATGGAGTCTGTTAAAAATCTAAACACTTGAGAATGGGTTGTTTAGGAACCAGAATGGCTCCCTGATGGCATTGCTCTGATGAACTGAATGAAGAGTGCTACATGAGGGTAATCTAAACTGAGTCAGTGTGACCATCTAACAGGCCTAGAAGACTGAGATCATCAGCCTGGCCCAGTCACTGACAGAAATGCAGGCGCCTGTGGGAGTTTCTCTCTACCTAATCAAGTTTCCTTCCACATTCCAAACATGCATAGATCAAGGTTATTGCACGGCTAAGTAGTGACGTGAGCATCACTGTACCCTGAGATGGACTTGGCACCCTGTCCAAGGTTGGACCCTGCATTGTGCTAGGTGCTGCTGGGATAGACTCTAGTTACTTGAAACCTGTATAAGAATTAGTGAGCTTTAAAAAGGATTGAAAAAAAAGCAACAAACGCAGCTTATTGTTTTTAATGATTTCCATTGAATGGCCTGTTTTTTCTGTTTCAGTCCAGCTTACCCACCCACCAAACCATCTGACACTACATGGTGGCAGTTTTTTTTTTTTTTACCTTTTAGCCATGCTGGTGCATAGTATGTGATCATTTTATTTGTGGAGCTGCTTCTGTAGATGACATACTGACTTCCTAAAAAGTTGCTTTCTGTTCCTGAGTAAAGTTCACCATCTTAAGTGAAAAAAAACACACAGAATAATAAATAGCATTCATATTACATAAACAATTATGCATCATAACAAAATATAGACTGCTGCTTGAGTACTGGTGTGAAATGTTGGCTCTGTTGTCCTTCGCTATTAAAATGCTGTACGACTCTTCAGCACAGTAGAGGGTTAAATGCACATTCTAAAGAAAATCTCAACAGCTAAATAAAACAAAGATACTTGCCAACCATTACAGATGCGAAGCTTTTGGATGGATTGTAAGGGCACTTCCCTTTTCCATCTTCAATATTATTTTCCAATTTGAAGTCATTTACTGACTAGAAAATAAACAGACAAAAAAAGTCTTATCCATTTTGTGAATAAACCAGGATGAGGGTCTGGAGATAGGAGACAGTCGACCCCAGACAAATACTGACCAGATAATCACAGGATGGCCGATATGCATATGTCCCACACACGTAGAGGTGGCTAGCATTCATCTTTTGAAGGACCCTTATGTAATTACGACAATCAGTCTGTAAAGCAACAAACAAATGACAGTGCTGGAGGAGGAAGGAAGGCAATGAAGACACACATTTCTGGCATGTTGTCCAAACCCAAACTAGACGGTGGCTTAGTAAAAAAGAATCATTGGAATCAAATTTTGTTATTTCAGTGAAATTTACTGTAGGAAATGATTATTTGTAGGGGAACATCGATGCTCCCACTAAGTAAAACAAGCCAGTTTGCAAAATATGCAAAATAACACTTTACCTTATCAGAACTGAGAAAGCAACTAATTTTGGATTCAATTTATTTCTAATTAAAAATTGTCAAAACACAAACTAACTATTGATTCAAATACAAAAGACATCAGTGGTGCTTGTAAGTGTTTCAGTTCAAGGACCAATTTGCTAATGTCAAAGACAAAGTGGTCTACTTACAGTACAGCCAACAGTAATCATTTGTTACTGTTATTCCTCATTACAATTACAACATTTGTTTAACTAAAGGTATTTGTTCACAAAATTCTATAATTCTAATTAAATATTGCTGGTGTTGACTTTCAAATCCCCATATTTCTGCCAAACCTCCATATGAGCACCTCAGCCATAAGGACAGGAAATACCTTGGCTCTGCCACAGACAGATTTATGCAATATCATTAAATATCACTGCTGTCCAAATTATTTTTTTGTTCTCTGTTATCATTTTAAAGCCCTTTGCAACAAGAGTTCAGTATTAAAGGCAAATTGAGCATAAAGGATTTTGACTAATGCTGTAACTTACAAACAATTGTTTAACATTAAAGTTTACTTAGTTTATAGCTTATAAAAGAAAAGAAAACACAAAGGGAAAACAATGTTAACACCAACATATGGCGTTATTCTTCAAGACGGGTCTTCTCCAACCTACCTCCACAGATTTGTCTTTCCCTACACATTCACTTTGTACTGTTTCTGGTACCTTCCACAATACCTGCAGTATTAAGAGAAAAAAATATAATGAAATTTGAGAACAATACACATGTCAATGTTAGCTGGGAAAACATAACCTTGATCATATTTCAAGATGTGCATTCTGCACTTTCGTACACAGAAGTTAAATTATTCACAAAATTCAACAAAACTACTTCACAGGTTTACAGCTTCACAATTTGCGGGCATACATATTCAATACACAGATAAAGGAAAAGTCCTTGCAATATTCAAAATTTTAAAGTTGTTACCCAACTTTGAGAGAACATTTCAATGGTTGTGAGTATTTTAAGATTTATACATTAGTCTTAAACCTGCTAAAAAGTAATTCAATGGTTTGTTGTTGGATGCCATCAACAGAACAGTAAATCTCTATTCCATACTTTCAAACCAAATCAAAATGTAAATATTTTCATTTTTCTAATTTATTCTGTACATTTCAGTTTATGCAACTTTAATATTCATTCAAATAATTCCATTATTACCTTACTCAGTGTTTAACTGACACATAGGATGTACAGTTTGAGGGGTTAGGCAAACTATAGGCTTTTTGTGAGCAGCTGTAGTTGTGCATTGTCACGCAGGCGCATCTCAGGCATCTGTGGATCTCCTCAAGGGTTCTGTCAAAGTATTTAATAACCTGCCAGACCAAAAGGGGGTGCGACCGCTAACACTGTCTTCTCCTTCTCTTCCTGCCGCACACAATGAGGGCACCTGACTCTGCCCCTTCTGGTCTCACGACAATAAAACCACCAGACCCCTGGAAGGAGGTATTATCTGCCAAAAGGACATGCTACTAGATGAACCTTTCTTAAAGTGACAACCAGAGAATTCTGCTTTATTTGTTTTATATTAGCCCAAAATTCAGGGCAGCTTAATGCTATGATGGGCATTGTTTACTTATTTTGTCCTTTCATTAAACAAGTTGACCTGGCTGGCGCCCCAAATCTTCATGTGGCAGTCTGTCATTCCCATACCTGGCAATGGCATATTTAGATCTCGGTGCTAATATGTAGGTGATATCTAAGTGTGAAATTGCAGCTGATGTTTTCTAAAAATTTTATATCAATCCATCCATCCATCCATCCATCCATCCATCCATCCACCTCAACCAGTCTATCAATTGTTTTATAAAAATTTTATATCAATCCATCCATCCATTCATCTGCATAAACCAGTCTATCAATCTATCAATCAAATCTATCCATCCATCTGCCTGCCTGCCTGTCTGTCTGTCTTAAAGGCCTCATTTCAAGTCTCATTTCACCTATTGCTACAACCTGGACATTTGCATGGTGACAAGGCCATGAAACCATGAAACGTTTGTATTTGTTTCTTTGTATTATGAAAACCACAATTAGGCAATGGAGTTCTGTTTGCCAAGTAAAACATCTATCCTTGTGTTAATGAGGAGGTGGAGAAAAACTGGTTTAGTGGCAAACCAAACACACGTTAGGCACTGACCAAAACACTGCCACAGCTACATCAGAAATAATTCCAAAATGTCTGAGGTGTTGTTCTGTGGCAGTGGACAGAGTGGTTAAAAGGTTGGTTTGGTGATTGGGGTTTGTACGTTTTTCAGATTGGAATTGCTGTGCTTGTTGTTTTGATTTTTTGGGGGTCTTTATCATCTAATGTTGTATCCCAATCCTTCATTCTTTTCATTTCTAACATGATGGCTCACATGTTTGACTTCACTGTCAACCAAATGCTTCTTCAGGATAAATTGCTCTCCCAAGATGACATTTCTCTCTTGCCAAGTGAAACACCTGACTTTTCTGTGTGAGCACTTGATAGTTTATTTTAGGTTTGATTTCACATTTTACTATTGGATTTTCTGTGTGAACATTAATGCTGTGATTTGATTCTGGTTTTTCCTTACATTACTATTGCTTTCCATTATTGATTTGATATGTGTGACTTGCAGTGATTTTATTCTCCCAAAATTCGGCCGGACAGAGATCTTTTACTCCCTTCTAGCTCAACCAGAAGGGGGAGATGTTTGGTCTCTGAGCCATCAGGAGGAGAGAATGGGTGATTGGATTGTTACTGAAGATGACACACCCTGAGGGAGCACAGGTAGTTGAAAGCTGGCACTCTCTTCTCTCAACTTGAGTCCAAAATAGTGGAGTTGTAACAAGGTCAGGAGAGGGGAGTGTGAGAGAATAATTTAGATGTAGCATAATATAATTTAGTATTTTGGTTTGCAGTGTGTACATTAAAATATAAGAGTTGGTTTAGGAAAAACAAGGGGGCTCCGCCCCCTGCTCGCTTCGCTCGCCTACCCCCAGCGTTGGGTATCCTGAAATACATTAGTCGAACTCGTTCGTTTTGGAACCATGCCCGCTTTGCCCGTGGCATTTCAGACGCACGTTGTAGGCGCCTGCGTTCATTGAGTTTATCCAGGCAGGCTCGTGTTTGTATATCCGTCAGTCGAGCTCGTTCGTTTTGAACCCGTGCCTGCTTTGCTTCTGCAGTTTCAGACGCGCGTTGTAGGTGCCTGCATTCATTGATCTTATCCAGGTGGGCTCGTGTTTGTATCGTTGAGCTGTACTGTGTTTGAATTTGGTGTAAAGCGTTCAGCGGTTTGTACAATCCCAAGCAGCACATTATTCCTAACTTCACTCTGCAGTAGTGCCACTCACAATATGGCGGTGACGCCTGCGCCTTCACTCCGCAATAGTGCCACTCACAATATGGCGGTGACGCCTGCACCTTCCGTACTATGTCGGGTTTCACTATGCTGTGTAGTCGCCTTTGCCTTTCGTACTTTCCTGCACCTTCCGCACTATCTTTGTGGACCTGTGGGGCCTCTGTAGCCTCTTCCATTTGAATCTGGGCTGCAGCACAGAATCCTCTTTTGTGTATGGCTGTGTCGTTAGTCGTTAGCTATGGGCGCGTTGTTGCTTCATTTCTCATTCACGTCAGTTGAGCTCTTTCATTTTTGGGCCGTGACTCCTTCGTGTGCTGTGGATACGACTTCGCTTGTGGTTTATGAGACGTGCGCTGTACGCGCCTGCGCAGTACGTCTCATGGTCCCATCGCCGTGTACCTGTGCCCATGCCATCCGGTTTACCATTCTCTGTTAGCAATATGGATACTGAGATGGTCAAGTAAAGAATGTGGCTGATGTAATATACAGAATGTACTCAAGGATGACTAAGAGATGACTAAGAAGTCAGCAGATGTCCTACACAATCAGAATGGACAGTTATTATATACACAGAAATTTCAAGAGTGGAAGCTCAAGTCAAAGGTATAAGAAGAACCAGAAAAATAATAAGTTTTACTTTTATTTTATATGTCATTTGGGTATAAGCTGATAAACCAACCAGAGTAAATGTATCGATTGACACTGCTATGTAAATTCATTTGCTTATAAAACAGACCCCTAGCCTGTAATATTTTGACCATTCTGACCAGGCTGTAATAGACTGCTTGTGAGAAACATCCCTTTTCATGAAGTGACATTAAAAAACGTACAGAACGGTTCTTCTCCTGCCTGGTTTCTAATAGTAGGAGGTTCTAAATTTAAGGTTAAGATTTTATTAATATATATCAATATTGAATTTCTTCCACTAAAGTGACTAAAATAGAACCTTCAAACACAGTGTGAAAGTGATCGATCTTAATACATTTGTAATGCTTAAATCGAGAACGGTGGCAAATCACAGCTTAAAGGCTTTATCTGAACTGTACTTGAGAAAAATAAAAACTAATCTACAATTGTGCAGAGTGAAATAGTTGAATGGGATCTTAGTGCAATCCCAAGTTTACCTGTTTCTTTTTTACAGTAATATTTTCTATGTCTAGTTCCAAAATTATTTCCCTTGCTCCAACATAGAGCGTTTTCTTGTCTTCGTCTAGCAGAAAAGATGAATAATTCAGAATATCTGGTTCTTTGAATTCTAATAGATTTAGCTCTGTAAAAAAATAGAGAAAAATAGTAAGTGAAAACAATTAGAGGAGTATTGGAAAATATAATACAAATTACCAGTTGAGTAAATATTCATTTATAGACTAAGGAGATTAACCCTTTAGATATCCCTTACAGGATGTTCTCCAAATGTGTTTTCAACTGCTAAGTCAAAAACGGTTAATACTTGTGAAAATAATTTAAAAAAACCTTGTTTTAGTTATTTTGGGTAAATAATTATAAACCTTGACTTAATAAATGGGAGCCTTGACTCTTTAGATAACACAGCTCTGTGGATGGATGTTTTGAACACTACAGAATAATTATATTTTAAATCAAGGAAAACAGACTGTAAAATTCATCTTAGATCAAGTAAAATTTGTAAATACTGTGGCCTGCAGGGTGCGCCTCCAAACCCCAGACAAAGCTACCACAGGCACGGACCTGGGATCAAATCCAGTGCTTTTACTTACAACGCCCTGTACCTTTTACAGGCTTGCTTTCCTTGGTGTCGCAGCAGCTCTAAGACTGCACAACACAGACAGCAATTCCCTACATGCTTCTTGTATTCCTTCGTCCCCCTCCATATCACCCATACGAGTGTTGTCCGCAGCCTCCTCTGTCGAGACTTTTGACCACCAAGGCCAAGTGGAGGGCTCTCTTTTAGCTCCCGACCTGGGAATACTTCTGGTGCTCAATCTGTTGCCCCTGGGATGCACTTCCGGGTTATGCAGGACAACAGTTTTTCTTGTGCAGTCAATATATGACAACTCCCACAGGCAGCCCACACAGAGCAGCCAGCCCTATGGGACCACAACTCCCATGCTGCTCTGCAGGCATCCATACTTGGGTTCGCCAGATTGGATGCTGCTGCTCAGTGTATGGGGAGACCCTCTGCCATAGCAGGCAGTCACCCACCCACTGTCCTGTCCTTCCACCCTCCCAAGCCCAACCAGGGCCTCACTTCTGTGGCTGCTGACATACCAGCCCAGATGTAGTTTGCTGCTGCTGTGTCCTTCCATGTCCACATCCTGGAACGTAAGGAGAATATCGCTGCTCCCTCACTTTATCATGGCCTCCTAGTCAGCCAAAGGTGCAGGCAGGGCCCATCCCAGCTCGGAGGCTGACTTGTTTCTCACAAGACTATTAATGCTTGACTATATAAATTTGAAAGGTCCATTCAGAGGAGTTCAAATCTCATTCAGGGGGGGGCTTGTAACTTGCATGACTTAACCCCTTAACCGCCCTCTGCCGGATATATCCGGCACCGTTGTTTTATTGCTAACGCCATACTGCCGGAATTATCCGGCACATTTGCCTGTGGTTATATGAATGCCTGGCAAGTAGTATAACTGACGGTTTGGCGTGGGTATTATTACTACGTTGTATTTCGACAAGTCTGTGGTTGTTTTGGCCGGTCATGTGACGTGATTCGCATGTAACAGCTGTGAATATGGCGAAACGTAAACTGACTTCAAGTGAGGCTTTGCAGGCGATTTTGGACAGTTCTGATCATGATTGTAGCAGTTCTGAAGAAGATTTTAGCGACAATGATGAGCAGCAACGTGCGCTGCATGATACTGTGAATGAAGACGCATCGGATGACGGCGCTGAGTGGGTGTATCCCAAGCATCTCAGCTGGACTGCTGCCCGAGGTGAACTACCTTTTCTGCATCCATTTGAGGCAATGTGTGGCTTTATTGTTGATGTAAACAATTACACTGCTGAGCAGTTTTATGAGCTGTTTGTGTCACCTGATTTGATCAGACATTTTGTTCATCAGACAAATCTGTATGCAGCACAGTTTATTGAGAAAAATCCCAATTTACCTCCACATTCCCGTGTTCGTGCTTGGTTTGACACTGATGAAAACGAAATGAAAAAATTCATTGGGATTTTGATGTTGATGGGAATAATCAGAAAACCAGATATTGAGATGTACTGGTCTACAGATCCTATGTATGCAACACCTATTTTTGCAGCTGTCATGACACGTAACTGATTCTCTTTGCTGCTGAAATTCTTTCATTTGAATGACAACAGAAACGAGCCAGATAAGAAAGATCCAAACCGCGACCGCTTGTTCAAGCTACGTCCTTTGATTGACCATTTATTTGAAGCATTTCAGTTGCCCTACATGCCAGGACCGTCAGTTGCAGTTGATGAAAGTTTATTGTTGTGGAAGGGCCGCTTACAGTTTTGACAGTATCTACCATTGAAAAGGGCACGGTTTGGTATCAAGATGTTTTGCTTAGCTGAGAATTCAGGTTACATTTATAGATTTCGTGTATACACTGGCAAAGAGGATCCTATGAGTAGTATTTCAGCAGTGTTGCCAGATGAATGTAAGGACTTTGGACTTTCAGAAAAACGCTGTCGTGTCTGTTCAAAGAAGGGTCAGCGTAGAGACGTCAAGACCTTCTGCTCAAAGTGTCCCAGCAATCCAGGACTTTGTGCAGTTCCCTGCTTTGGCCTGTGGCACAGCAAACTCAAATACTGGGAATGAAACTATGATTGACTGAACTACTTTTGACTTTTGAATTACTTTTGACTGTTCCATTTTGTAAGGCGGCTCGGTGGCGCAGTGGGTAGCGCTGCTGCCTCGCAGTTGGGAGACCTGGGGACCTGGGTTCGCTTCCCGGGTCCTCCCTGCGTGGAGTTTGCATGTTCTCCCCGTGTCTGCGTGGGTTTCCTCCGGGTGCTCCGGTTTCCTCCCACAGTCCAAAGACATGCAGGTTAGGTGGATTGGTGATTCTAAATTGGCCCTAGTGTGTGCTTGGTGTGTTTGTGTGTGTCCTGTGGTGGGTTGGCACCCTGCCCTGGATTGGTTCCTGCCTTGTACCCTGTGTTGGCTGGGATTGGCTCCAGCAGACCCCCGTGACCCTGTGTTCGGATTCAGCGGGTTGGAAAATGGATGGATGGATGGATGTTCCATTTTGTAGTTGACAATAAATCCAGAAGCCTGAGAAAAGGTACATTTTGTGTTTTATTATGTGTTTGCCCATTTCTAGAACTTGCACAACATTTAGTGGTCAATACTGCTTGAATAAATGTAAAAAATGTAAAAAAAATGTAAAAAAGTAAAAAAATGAAAATTGTTCAGATTTCGCCTGGCGTGGGGAATATTTAGGGAGTTGGCGGTTAAAGGGTTAAGAAAGGTTATCAGATCACTACGACTGCTACAACATTTTAAAGATAATATCATTTCTTTCACAAAAAAGCATTTTTTAAATCAAATTAATGGAAGCAAGACAACAGGAAAATGCTATGAGAGCGTTCCTCTGTGGTCCATCATCCTTTTTTACACAATGATTTGTTCAGCTGACTTTTTTGTAGAGTTGGCACATTATTGATATTTGCAGAGTTTAATTCAATTGTTGTTATTTGCTTGGAATTTTTACAAGTTATTCAAATAAAATGTACTTTTCTTTCATAAAATATAACTTGTTTTCATACAAGAAGCAGAAAAGGGGTTATTTATAATCTAGTGAAAAGCTTTTCTTACCGTGATGTTTCCAGGAAAACCTTGGAGGTCCTTGGGTCAACACTTCCAGAAATAATCCCAAGATTATGCCACAAATGGTTAAGGAGGCCATATTCAATCTGAGAAGAATTTATTTCAGACAGGTTATATTGCTTAGATCTCAAAAGCTTGTTATAAAACCAACCACAAGCTTTTTTTTTCCTAGTGCGCCTTTCACCAATTGACAATATTGCCAGTTGAAGTCAACATTTGCCTGCCCTTGCAGAAAGCTGCCTGGCTGATAACTGTTGGCACTCTTCTCGACTTGTCAAAACACCCAAAAGTCCCTCTCTATAGCCTCACCAGAAGCAGCCCATATATGAGGCAATGCTTTCACCATCTCTATGGATGGCCACCTTTTCACCTGTCGGTGAAACCTGTCCTCAAGTAGGCGACCACCATTTAGTTGAAATCAAATGTACCAATTCTTCTGACACTCTTTAGCTAACAATTAACTCACAATAAAGGTAAGCAAACTGCATTTTTAACTTTACTATACAAACCAGTAACTATCAAGTTTCAAATGATGCAACTAACAGCTCAAAAGAACAATCAACTGCACTGTAAAAAAAATGGCAGTAAATTTAAAATACTGTAAATGGTGAAAGTAAAATACCGTTTCTGGAAAAAAAAGGAAAAATTACCTGTATATCTTAAAACAATTCATTTCATTATTTTGTATGGCCAAGTTCTGTAAAATCAATATTTTTCTACCTTCAGAAAAAGCTACATACCGTTTACTGCTACATTACAGTTACACTGAAAAAAATACATTAATTTGACAGTGTAAAACTGTTAAACAGCGAAGGCAAACTACTGTATAATGTAAAACGGTAAAGCGCTGTTTCAGTAACGCCAAAGTTACGGTATTTGCATAAGGACACGCCCCCTGTTACCGTATTGTTCCTGGTGAACCGCATACCTTTGAACAGGAGGGAAAAATAGTTCAAGTTAGCAGACTTCTTTTTCCCTGCGTGCTGAAGGTTTTTTGAGGTTATGGAAGCTGATTTACGGTGAGTTGTTTGTATTCGATAAGCGGGCACACCTGTAGGCCGTCATACAGCACAAAGGTACCAGACAATGTGTCATAACTTTCTTGACCATTGAATTCTTTTCAATGTATATAATTAAATAATACATATTTGCTATGGGTTGATGTTACATTACTGATGCAAACTGTGTAGTGTTGTTTGATACTGACAGTATTTTCTAACGGTTTATCGATTGACATTTATTACAGTGCATGGATATCAGGTTATGTGGTTAAACGTTCACTTCTATTAGAATAGAATGCGTTGTAAAGAAAAGTTATTTACTACAAAGTTATACCGTAATCCTAAAAATATTCTCATTTTTACGGTAAAATTCTGGAAACCACAGGTGCTGATACTTTTACGGTAAATGTAACATTTTTTACAGTGTCACATTCAAAAGAATACGACTAAAGTAGTAACACTCCTTCAAAGCATGACAGTCCATCAACGGTCATACGAATTGAATTTAGTGTTTACAGTTCTTGAATGATATGCTGCACCTAAAATGTCCAGAGGTCCCGTGAAATGTGTGTGCGTGTTTCCTAAAACAGACTGCCATCACTCCATTCCAGCTTGGGGCCTATTATCTCCGTGTCCTGTGTATATGTGTACTGGAATAACTGGGTCCAGAAGAATGATGGATTCAATGAAAACATCGCCAAATACAACACAGTTGCTCTGACCCCTTCTAAAACACTTACCATGCAAAGCAAAATGCATTGTGTAGCTGCCTCATCCATGTTTCGTCCAGACAACATGCTGATCCAGAAGTGACCGTTTAGCTATAGCACCTGAGATAACTCAGCAATCACGTGTACACAAATGATCTGTTCATTAAATGATCTTACTTTGTTGCATCATACTATTACATCTAATAATATTGGCACATACCTTTTAAAAGATGTTCCTATGCTTCTTCTTTCTTGTAAAACTGTTAACGTTTAAAAAATACAATTATCTATTCTCTGGAGCACAAGCCATTATAAGCAAATGTACACGTAATGCCATGTCCTAGACGGGATGCCATGCCAGGTTATATGAGAGCAGAATCACACGCACACACACAAACACACACCTGACTATCCTCTTGGAAGTACTGGAGTAAATGCCAGTAGATAGGACAATCACTCGGAATTTTCAAATGATCGCTTGGCCAAAAACAGCTTTACTGTGTGAGTGACTCAGTATGTGAGTTACATCACTCCTCGAAACCCTCAGTTTCATTCAGTGTTGTCAACTTGGCGACTTGAGAGAGCCTAACGATTAATTTTCAGTTAACATAAGCGACTTTTCTTTTACCGAGTCGCTGATAACAATGCATATGACAAACCGATTGCTCGGCAGTTCGACAGAGCGCAGTAACGTTAAAAAAATGCCCGGAGTGTCCGATCGGAGTCACAAACCAGCTGCTCTTGAGGCGGTGGCCACCGGCCAACCGGTACACGCAGCCGACAAAGGGTCCTTTTAACTTCATTAACGCGAATCGTTTAGCTATTTTTCAAATGATGTACTCAGTCAACGAGATGTTTACTTCTTTCCTATTTGTGCTTATTTTGCGTCAATAGCGGTAATGTGTTAAATATACTAACGGCCCCTTCTATAACGGACATATTTAAACAAAGGCTCTTGTATGGTTTTGGTTGAAGATTTCCGATCCAAAGTTATCTTTGCAAAAGTATTG
Organism: Erpetoichthys calabaricus; assembly: GCF_900747795.2. NCBI lineage: Eukaryota > Metazoa > Chordata > Cladistia > Polypteriformes > Polypteridae > Erpetoichthys > Erpetoichthys calabaricus. Next base: position 31,667,431 of record NC_041400.2, on the reverse strand, counting down.
AAGCGAATAGGAGTCAATCCCCGATTTCAAAGGACTTTATATGTTTAAATATTGTGACGCGTGAGTCACTGTCTTGCACCCCAAAACACGAGGCTTAGCAAAGCCAGGTTTATTCAACTTGAAACAGGACCAGCAGGGTTATTTATTGCAGCGGGAGGTACCACTTTCCTATACACAAACAGAGCAAACGGACACACGTTATACTGTTCCCTGCATTTATAACGTCCCTTGCTTCACTCACCGACGACAGGCGCGTACAGTGAGATCTCGACCGGCTCGTCGTTCTTTTTCCGCGGCGCTATGCTGCTAGTTCAGAAACCTCACGACATATATGGGTCTGAGTCGCAATTTGATTATTTGGGTGGTCACCTACCAGGTAACGCTTGTGGTTGGTCGGCCAGTATGTGTACATTTTAGATAGATAGATAGATAGATAGATAGATAGATAGATAGATAGATAGATAGATAGATAGATAGATAGATAGATAGATAGATAGATAGATAATCTATTAATCCCAAGGGGAAATTCACATACTCCAGTAGCACCTTACTGATACAAGAAAACAAAATTAAATTAAAGATTGATAATAATGCAAGTAGAAAACAGACAATAACAGTCAGTGATCTTTTTATTCCTTGTTAACACATATGTGACAATACATTTAAACTGGTGATGTACTAAATGTGCACTTTAATGCTTATGTCAAATAAAATCTCATTTTATTGTTGTTATTTGCCGATGCTGTCAATGCCATCTATCCATTCATTTTCCAAATCCTGAAAGTGTATTTTTTCTGAAAATATAATTCTAATGACACAATACAACTGTGAAATAATATACTAATGATTGCAAATTAGCATTTTTTGAGTTGCAGGAACAAGCTTCTTCTGTTGTCTCTAAATAACATTCTGCTTTTAATTTTTATTTGTGTTTTTTCCTTAGTGCAGCACTAGGGTGTTGTACTAATATGTATAACGACCAACTAGCCCACAAACGCTCAGAAATTATCAAATGTAATATTTTTTAACACACATTTTTGTTCTGGTAAAAGTTACTCATGGTATGTGCTGAATCAAAACCCGCAGCAAACTGCAGCAAATGAGGGATCACACCATTGAAAAGGGCAGCCCAGCAGGTTCCATTATTCTTCTACTCCGTCTCATGCTTGCAACATTATTAAAAACCACAAAGACGCACAAGCCCACACATTGCACCTGACTTTCCAAGTTGTTGTTTGGAAACAACATTTAAGATATAACACTTGCATTGAAGACAGTTTGTGAGGTGAACGCACATATTCTTCTTGCCTGTACGCACTGCCTAGTGAGCATTGCCGCCCTGTTGGCAGTCGCCAGGTGCAGCGCCGTAAGGTTATGCCCAGCATGTTATTCATCTATCAAGAAGCTGCAGTTGTGCCACCTGATGCTACCTTTTTTACATAATTGCTGTGCAGTGCATTATTTTTACATCCAGAGGAAGATTGTTGTTTTTATACTGTCCTGAAGTCTCCTACCGCCTGCTCTCTTCCGCACCCCCAACATGCTGCAAAATTTGAACCCAATTCCATTTTCAGGATGCATGTGAAAAAAATATAAGCCGAAACATATCAGGGGAGCACTAATCTGGATAAACGAAACAGTAGACTGCCATGACCCTCTTTATTTTCTTTTACTTATGTCTTAAGTCCGATTTAATTGCAAACGTTACATATTGTGGTGTAATGCTGTTTGAATTCAGGAGAAAAAAAAGTTTACGTGTCATAACAGCACCTGTACTGGCGTTATGAATGAACCCCGGATATTGTAATGAGTGTCCTGTGCCATTAGCGGCCTCAGCCCGGCGCGCTATGGAGTGTGTGACCTGTGACTAGTAGTGCAAGGCAAGCCGGTGAGTGTGCGCAGGGCCGGATTTTCCTATAGGCTAACTAGGCTTCAGCCTAGGGCCTCAAGATCAAGAGGGGCCTACATTCAAATTGTTAGCAAAATTTTATTCTCTCTCATGTAATTTACAAACTTAAAAATGGAAGGTGAAAGGGCCTCATAAGTGGAATAGCCTAGGGCAGGCATGTGCAACCTTGACAGGACTATGGGCCAGATTAGAAAGTAGAAAGATTACGCGGGCCGGAGTACTTCAGGATATATATGTATTTCTGAAAATCGAAAATGCAAGAAGGCCAAAAAAAAAACAACAAATATTTATTAATATATTATTTAATAAAAACTCTTTATTAATGCGACGATTGAGATTGCATGGTGGACACAAGCTTATCAATATTAGGAGATATTGTGGACGTGGAAACTCGCAACGTGTTTTCTAGGTGCTCATCAGTAGGCCTAATTCGCGTCCTGGTTTTGGATTTTACGAAGTTCATCCTTGAAAAAAGTTGCTCGCATTTATAGGTGCTGCCAAATAGAGTCATTCTTTTCTGAGCAAAAGCTGTCAGTTTTGGAAACTTGTCACGTGGGAAATAGTTTTTATAAAAGTCAAGTAATTCAATATCATTGAATTTTGATTTCAGGACAAGGTTCTCTTGTAATTCAATTAATTCCATTTGCAATGAAAGTGGAGCTAGTTCGACATCAACATCAAATGGACAAGAGAAAATTTGCAAGTTTGTTTCTTGATTTTTAAAATCACGGAACCTAGTGTTGAATTCTCCACTCAATGAATTTAATTCATTCGCAAACGATTCACAATCAAAATCTTTGTGGTTCGCAAGTGTGAGAAAATGATAAGTATTGCCTTCCTTTAATTGGCTTTCCCAGAGTCGAAGCTTATTTTGAAATGATTTTATGTGTCCATAAAGCTCATGAATCATTTGTCCCTGAGTTTGTAATTTAGCATTAAATTCATTTAGATGTGTTGTTAGGTCGACAAGAAATGCAAGATCACACAGCCAGGGTTTGTTTTCTAGCTCAGGAATAGGTTTTCCTTTCATGTCCATGAAAAGAGATACCTCATTTCTCAAATCATAAAAACGTATCAACATTTTTCCCTTGCTAAGCCAACGCACTTCACAATAAAATGTAAGATCTTTATGGTCAGAAAGAACGTCAGCCAGAAATTCTTGAAATTGGCGGTGATTTAGCGCCCTGGATTTAATGAAGTTTATACATGCAGTTATTGTGCAAATTTAACTGATTTTGCTGGTGTATAATGAAATGCAATACCGACAAATCTCCCGTGTTGATTTTGTTACTTGATAATTCGGTTTTTATTTGGGCAACAACTCCGATGTTTTTTTTTGTTCTTTATTTTGCCTTATACAATTTCTTGTATTAGGAATTTGTTAGTTTTCGCATACCCCTTGGGGTCAGAGCGCAGGGTCAGCCATTGTACAGCGCCCCTGGAGCAATTACAGGTTAAGGGCCTTGCTCAAGGGCCCAGCAGAGTAGGATCTCTTTTGGCAGTGACGGGGATTCGAACCGGCAACCTTCGGGATACCAGCGCAGATCCTTAGCCTCAGAGCCACCACTCCGCCCCAATGGAGCTCCATCGGTGGATATTCCGCATAACTTTTCCCACTTTAAATCAAATACAGTAAAAGAAGTTTTTACTTCCTGGAAAATGTCTTCACCCCTTGTTGTATTCTTCATTGGTTGGAGAGCAAGCAATTCTTCCGTACAATTGAAGCTAGCGTCAACTACGCGAATAAATATAGCCAATTGAGCGGTATCGTTGGAGTCTGTACTCTCATCAAGAGCAATGGAAAATGCTTCAAATTTTGATGCAATATTTTTAATGCTTAATTTTATGTCACTGGCCATTTCGTCGACTCGTCGGGTTATTGTCCAACGAGAAAGACTTATCTTTTCCATTTCATGGCTTTTCTCTGGACACAGAACTTTCGTGACTGCAGTAAGGCATTCCTTGACAAACTCGCCTTCAGAATATGGTTTTGAGTGCTTCGCAATTTTTTCGCTAACAATAAAACTTGCACGAACAATATTGTCAGTTACATCAGTATGTTTGCGGAATAACATCTGTTGTGCCGATACACATTTTTTCAAATTTTGTATCTTATCTGTTCTTAGTTTACATTTGTAACTGTTGTAATTAGCGTGTTTTGTATTGTAGTGTCTTTTTAAATTGTATTCATTTAAAACTGAAATAGTTTCCAAGCATATCAAACAAAGAGGTTTTTTTTTCTGCATTATAAAACAATAATCGTCAGTCCATTTCTCTTGAAATGTACGACTCTCAGCGTCCACTTTTCTCTTCTTTGTTCACAAATTCACAAGTATTTGTAGGCCGATATAGCATGAAACTCGAAACAACATGCAGATAGGTACAGCACTAGCAAAAACCATGAAAAGACTGCGCTATGCTACGCACGACAGCAGAGTAGAGAGATGCAGCAGAGTCAACGACTACATGACTACGAGCTCTTGCACACTTTAAACGTGCGACAGTTCCGGACGTGCCGTAAAAGTGGGGGAAGCACAATATAAAGTACTTCAGAAAGCACTGACCGCATCATACTCTCAAAAATAATCCAACAATACCACAAGAACAAACAGGCAACACCAAGAGGGTTAACGGGCCAGATTCAATGATATTTAGAAAAGTCGTCGCGGGCCGTATAAAATCAGTACGCGGGCCAGATTCAGGTTGCACATGCCTGGCCTAGGGCCTCTTTTCATATAAATCCGGCCCTGAGTGTGCGACACTGTCCTGTGATGCTGTACCGTCAGCGCATGTCACAGGCTCGTAAAAACTTACAGTGGCCCTTATCGCTCTACCTGCAGCTCAGGAAATGGGTACATCGTTAGGGAGATGTTTCTGTTACCGCTGCTATTGAAAAAGCTCTGATCGCTTTTGTTCAGCGTTTTTTGGTCAATCGGACGCAATTTCGATTCAAGCAAGTCTTTCATTTTGGTGAGAGGTCGAGGCGTTTAATAAAAATACGTTTTATTTATGTAGTGCCCTTCATATACTCAAGGGCGCTTTACAATTCAATAAACACATTCACAAGACAGTAGAAATCACATAGAATTAAATGAATAATATCGTACTCATTGAGAAGATGTGTTTTTAACAGGAGTTTAAAATGAATAAAAGTTTTTTCCTCGCGAAGGCTGAGAGGAAGAACATTCCAAATTCTAGGGGCTATCACACCGAAATCTCTGCCACCCATAAGTTACTAACCTGTATTTAGGTGCAGTGAGTAAGTTAACGTCCGATGATCTTAATGCACGAGCAGAGTGTAAGGAAGCAACAGTTCAGACAGATAATGAGGGGCTAAACCATGAAGGGCTTTAAAGGTGTGAAGAATAATTTTATATTTGATTCTTGAAGAATAACCAATGCAAATCATGGAGGACAGGAGTGATGTGAGCAGATTTTTTAGTGTGTATAAGTAAACGAGAATTTCTGAACATACTGTAATCTATTGATATATTTAGTCGGGAGGCCACAACACAATGCATTGCAATAGTCCAGACGGGTAGTGATGAATGCGTGAATGAGTGTTTCAGTATCCTTCACGCTGTTGGGCAGGCCGCCATTCTTTTTCTACAATCGATTCTGGACGCCCTCGCTCTGATATTTTTTATGGATCCAAAGTAACGTTGGTTTTATGTGTGTTGTAATCGTGCTCACTGTGATAATGCTGCACTCCCGAAGTCAACGTGTTCGGACTCCGAACATGTGAAAACGGCCAATGAAACGCAGACTGAGGAGTGCAGGCGTATGAGGGGCCAAACAGGCCAAAAATCATATTCATAAACCAATAGTGTTGATACGTAAACCAGTAGATTACACACAGAAATATATGATTTATGGCCTGTTTGGCCCCTCATACTGGCGCACTGACAGGTGGTGCATTCGATTGGTGCTGCGCCGGCAACGTTCGGCAGATAGCGCTACTGTTCGAGGTGTTTCTGGCAAGTTACACCCGTAGCTCTAATGCGAAGCAGTGCTCCTCTTTAGTAATCCCGGGAGTTCATGAAATTCTTCGCAATGAGCTATGTCATGTTCTTTGGGTTCTGTAATATTTGACTTTAATGCAGTTGAAAGTAACACAGAAAGATTTATTTAAATAAAGTCTTTACTAATGAATTACTCTAGTGGTTCATTTACAGGTCAGCCATCTTTCTTACAACCGCCATGTCTCCAGCGCTAGTTAGGGATCATCCCTCAATTACAAGAAGTTAACATCAACTTTCATATAAGGAAGTGTTTAACAATTACTTATCTTGACATCTTCCTTTTTTTTTTTTTTTAAATCATACTAATAATACAATATTCTATTTGTTCAGTTAACAACACCTAGATAGGATTTTCATTTGTTACAAACATCAAGGCTATTTTCAGTAACAACTGACAACTATATACATTATATTCTTACGAGTGCTGGTCTAAGAGTCCCAAAAACTTATTAACATTTAGCAGGTCTCTATCAGTCTTGTTGGTGGTTGTTTCACTCTCGATGATCTTCTAAGAGTCTCACTTGAATCTTTGCCCGATTCTGACATTCTGCTGGTTGATGTGGTCATTTCTACTGTTTCTGTGCTTTCTTTTGAAGGTTCTTTTGATGTTTAATCCACGACTATATCTCGTCGATTTCTTCTAAGCACCGCGTGTTTCAACAATATATGATCTAGGGTCTATTTGTTCCTTAACTGTTCCTTGCAGATGCCATGTTTTTGTTGAACTGTCCTTTATTCTAACCTCCTCTCCTATTTCCAGTTCTGGGAGAATTCTGGTTCCTCTGTCAAAGTATATTTTTTGTTTTCTCTTTATGTTTTCTTTCACTTTTCGCACTTCATTTTCCTTTCCAGATTTTAGCAGAGTCTGCTTCATTGGAAGGTTTGATCGTAGTCAATCGTCCCATGAGCAGCTGTGCTGGTGAAGCTCCATGTTCAAGTGGTGTACTCCGATATATTAGAAGGCTTTTGTAAAAATCACTTCCACTCTCTTTTGATTTCTTCATAAGATGTTTAATTGTTTGAATTGACCTTTCTACCAGTCCATTAGATTGAGGATAATTTGGACTTGACGTTTGATGTACAAAGTCCCATTCTTTTGCAAAGTTCTTGAACTGAAGACTTGTAAATTGTGGCCCATTGTCACTAAAAACTACATTTGGCACACCATATCTGAAAAAACAGCTTTCAGACATTTTATTACTGTTTCACTGTTGGTAGTATTCAATGCACACACTTCAGGATATGCAGAAAAGTAATCAGTGACCATCAGAAAGTCTTTCCCATGACAGGTAAATAAATCTACACCAACTTTTTCATATGGCCTTTCTGGTACAGGATGAGGTGATAATGGCTGTGAAGGATTACTAGGTCTATATTTTAAACATACTGAACATCTTTCTACTTCGTTACTTACATCTTGATTAATCTTGGGCCAGTACATTACTTCTCGTGCCCTTTTCTTGCATTTTTCAATTCCTAGATGTCCTTCATGAATTTTTTGTAGCATCTGCTTTCTTAATGATAATGGTATCACTATTTTACAACCTTTATATATAACTCCATCAACAACTGTAAGTTCTGCCCGACAGTTCCAGTAATCACTTACTTGTGGGTTGCAGTTATGCTTGTTTTCTGGCCATCCTTGAACAATTACTTCTTTCAGCATCTGCATTACTTCATCTTTTGCTGTCTCTGTTCTAATAAGCTGTGTTTTGCTGTCTGACACTGGCATTGCTTTTATCACCATATCCACATATGCCTCTATTACAAGAAGTTAACATCAACTTTCATATAAGGAAGTGTTTAACAATTACTTATCTTGACAAGCTACAGTATTTCACAAGGCCACCAAGCTCAAGATTCATAGCCCAGTCATCACACATCATCCTTAGCGGCGCGTGTCCTGAGAAGGTCTGCAAACCTTCCCATTCCGTATCCCGCGACCCAGAACCCATTACAAACGCGGCAATTACAGAATCGAGTGACCAAATCGACCCAATAATCAAGAATAGGACGCGTCACATGACAAAAATAGACCCTTCAGCGAATACCCATCAGTCGCGCCAACTTCAAAAATGTACGTGCCACCAAATCGATGGCCCTGCAATTGATCCTCTGCTGCGCCAATAGGAATAAGCAGATGGAGGACGATGAGGGCAGGGCTGGCGAATACGTCTACTGGGCCGGTCCACGCGATGGCTAAGGACTTAACTTCTGCCTTTCCTCGCCAGCAATGCCAGATCGTCCTGCTCTTTTATGTCGTCAGTGCATCAAGGGCTTGTTTAAAAAAAATGAGCCCAAACATGCTAATTTCAGAACAACGTTTAAAGTGCTTGTCAGGCTAAAGAATTGCACTGTAAATCATAAGGGTGCCAGCTCACGATCACCGCTGCCATGCTGTGTGACCTTGTGCGAGTTAATGTAGTTGTAGAAATGAGGAAACAAATGTATTCTGCTTCTGAAAAAAGTCTCAATTAGAAAGTGTTAAATCAATCGTAATTAACAAAAATAAAGAAAAGTACAGTAATCCCTCGCTATATCGCACTTCGCCTTTCGCGGCTTCACTCTATCGCGGATTTTATATGTAAGCATATTTAAATATATATCACGGATTTTTTGCTGGTTCGCGGATTTCTGCGGACAATGGGTCTTTTAATTTCTGGTACATGCTTCCTCAGTTGGTTTGCCCAGTTGATTTCATACAAGGGACGCTATTGGCAGATGGCTGAGAAGCTAGATTGCTTACTTTTCTCTCTCTCTTGCGCTGACTTTCTCTGATCCTGACGTAGGGGGATTGAGCAGGGGGGCTGTTTGCACACCTAGACGATACGGACGCTCGTCTAAAAATGCTGAAAGATTATCTTCACATTGCTATCTTTTGTAAAGCTGATTCCTGAAACGACATGCACGGTGCTTCGCATACTTAAAAGCTCGAAGGGCACGTATTGATTTTTGACTGAAAAACAAACTCTGTCTCTCTCCCTCTCTCTCTCTCCCTGCTCCTGACAGAGGGGGTGTGAGCTGCCGCCTTCAACAGCTTTGTGCCGCGGTGCTTCGCATACTTAAAAGCCAAACAGCCCTATTGATTTGTTTGCTAGAGATTGTTTTCTCTATCTATGTGACATTCTGTGCTCCTGACACGCACTCCTTTGAAGAGGAAGATATGTTTGCATTCTTTTAATTGTGAGACTGAACTGTCATCTCTGTCTTGTCATGGAGCACAGTTTAAACTTTTGAAAAAGAGACAAATGTTTGTTTGCAGTGTTTGAATAACGTTCCTGTCTCTCTACAACCTCCTGTGTTTCTGCGCAAATCTGTGACCCAAGCATGACAATATAAAAATAACCATATAAACATATGGTTTCTACTTCGCGGATTTTTCACCTTTCGCGGGGGTTTGAGGGGGTTTTGGGGGGTTCTGGAACGCAACCCCCGTGATGGAAGAGGGATTACCGTACACCTTTCTTGACTGGCCTCCTTTCCTTCTGCCAGTCAAACGCCTGCCCACAACCCATCTCTGAAATGGCAGGGAGGAGCCTTTAAACCCCACATGGGGTCATCTTGAAATCAATCGCCCAACTACTTTTGGAGTTGGTTGGCCCTGACATCTCTGAACCCCAAATCACATCACATATGAAAGGTTTGGCATCACTGAGAGCTCTCAGCAGGTAGCAGTTTAATGAACTTCAGGGGTCCACATACCCCCCCTCTGCCCCCAATTACTCAAATATTATGCCACCTGCTATTCACATGGGTATCTTCTTTTCTTCTACTGCTCACTCCTGTTGTCACTCTCTTAGCTCCATGCCCCGGTAGTGTTTCTTCTGATAAATATGTTACTCTGGGTGTGGGGTCTTTCTTCTTCCACTAGTGTATCACCATGGATTCATGTCATCATGAGTCCCTCTCCTCCTTAAGACCCTCCCAGGTGCTGTCCCGGTCTCTTTTTGCCTTTTCTGTTTTTTAGCACACCACCCTTCCCAGTACATATATATGTATATGTACACCAACAATAACGCCAAGGAGACCAAAATGCCACACCATCGTGTATTTATTGTTTATTTGAGCACAAAAGTAGTGGACAAACAAAAAGTAATGAGGGAAGTGATTAAGCATCCATTTTCATAACCTGCTTATCCAGGGCAGGGTCTTGTGGGGGGCAGCACGGTGGCGCAGTGGGTAGCGCTGCTGCCTTGCAGTTGGGAGACCTGGGGACCTGGGTTCGCTTCCCAGGTCCTCCCTACGTGGAGTTTGCATGTTCTCCCATGGGTTTCCTCCCACAGTCCAAAGACATGCAGGTTAGGTGGATTGGCGATTCTAAATTGTCCCTAGTGTGTTTGTATGTGTCCTGTGGTGGGTTGGCACCCTGCCCAGGATTGGTTCCTGCCCTGTGTTGGCTGGGATTGGCTCCAGCAGACCCCCGTGACCCTGTGTTCGGATTCAGCGGGTTGGAAAATGGATGGATGGATGGATGGGTCTTGTGGGATGTCAAGCCTATCCCAGTGTGACGCCACCAGGGGGCATAGAGCCACCCTAACCTGACACAGACAGGCAGACATGACTTTGCCACACAACACGCCTTTTATTTGTAATTGGGGAGCGTTTCACCCTGCTCCCCACCGCACAGTACATTAGCACCAGCACACAATACTCAGTCCCTTCTAACTCTTTATTTCGGAGCTGCCTCCACTCCTCTCCCAGCAAGCCCAGTCTTCCTTCCTCCCGACTCTGACTCCCGGAGTACTGGCTGCTGGCTCCTTTTATAACGCATCCAGAAGTGCTCCAGGTGCTTGATGTCCTATTTCTGGCAGCACTTCTGGGTGTGGCAGAAGAACTACACTGTAGGGCTCAGCAGCAGCTACAGCACCCCCAGGCAGCGCCCATGGATCCCAACAGGACTGCACCAAACTCCAACTCCCATGAAGCCCTGCTGCAACCCAGGGGGGCTGCCATCTAGTGTTCTGGGGGAAGTACTATCCTGACCAGGCTTGGTCCCCAGGTCCATACAAGGGAGAGGCGTCCTGTCCGTCCACCACACCAGCCATCTTAGGGTGCTTGGAAGGAACACCACCTGGTCAGAGCACCAGCCCATCGCAGGGTGAATACACGGACCTAACCTGCACGTCTTTAAACTGTGGGAGGAAAGCAGAGCACTCAGAGAAATGGGGAGAACATGCAACGTCTAAAGAGGAAACAAACCCTGGTCTCCTCACTCCGAGGCAAGCAGTGCACCAACTGTGCCAGCATACTGTGTATGGAAATGATTCATCAGGAAGCAAACATTGGCTTTACCATCAAATGATACTACCTGTGGTTTGAACTTTAAAGAGATCGGGCGGATCCCAAGTTCCTTTTATAAGGACTTAAAATTCTTAGCTGCTCCACCATCAACCTATGCAGATATCTCCATGTTATGCAAAATCGTTGGCAGTGTAATTTGATTATTACAGCAGGTTTGACTGCCTAAACATTTTTTACCCATGCTTTTTATCATGACCCCTGCCACTTTCTTCAGTTGACTGTTATTATTATTATTATCTGCTGCCTGTTCCCTTTCTGTAGCCTTGTATATCAAACTTGCTATTGTAAAGATCTGAGGCAAGTTCTGTCACCTGTTCCTTACGTCGATTTTAGTATCACATTAAAGTTGATTTAAAAAAAAAAAAAAAAAGCAGGAGACCAAAGTAAAGCGGAGTCTTGATTTTTACTAAACAGTAAATAAATATGCAAGGAAATGAGTATTAAGAGCAGCAAATGCTACAGCAGAGAACCAGAGCACGTCAGTCACCGACAATGAACCCCAGCAGTGTCGTGAGTTTGAATCTTGTTACCGCCGCTTTATTCATCTTCTTTCATTTCGTTTTATAGATGATGCTTGCAGTCCTCCTAAAGATACAAAATCACATATTAATTGTCAGCCAATATTGATAATGAATACATCAATCAACTCATAAATATGGTGGAGCGGCTTCAGCAGTGGACTCTAAGGCACCAATCCTGACCCTGACTCATGGGGTGATTCACTTGGTCAAGTCACTCGACCCACCTGTGCTCTGCTGTAAAACACTCAGGTCTATGGCAAACCAAGTAAACATCTGGGTCGATCTGAACGTGAATTTCACATATCTTAAATTTCAGCTCATGCTCGTTTCTAGATTTCTCCAAATCTGCTCATTGACATTTTAAGATTCCACTTTGAGATACGCTACCGGTCAAACGTTTTAGAACACCTCAGTTTTTATGGAAATGCACGCAGTTTAAGGTCTTAATGTTTTGTAAAATCAAGTCATAGAACCGATAAACAATGGTAAGTAAAAAATATAAGTCAAGGAATTAAGTGTACAAAATTTTATTTAAATTTCAGATTCATCAAAGCAGCCCCCTTTTTGCTGATATACAGTAACAGCCAAACTGAGGTAACCCTTTTGATTCAGAATGCCTGTCACTTTGTGCAAGTCACCAACTCTGAACCCCAGACCATCACACTTCCTCCTCCGTGTTTGACAATTGGTGTTGCACACTGAGGAACCATCACATCACCAACTCAACAGCGTACAAACACCCTGCGTGATGAACTGAAGATTTCAAATTCTGATTCATAAGCCCCTAAGACTTTCTCCCAGTCTGCAGTAGTCCACAGCCAGCATTTCAAGGCCCTGATTTGTATTTTAAGGTATGGCTTTCTTACTGCCACTCGCCCTGTCAAACCTGCAGCACAAAGTCTCCTCTTCACAGTAGAAACTGAGACTTGCTTTTTACGACCTGCACTGTTAAGTTGTGCTTGAAGCTGTTGTGCTGTGAGGCACCTGTGATCACACCAGCTGGTGACCCTCAGAAACTTGTCTCCTGATTGGCTTGTGACTTTGGGTCTGCCAGATCTCGTCCTATCAGAGTTTGTTCCAGTTTCCAATTTCCTTTGGATTATGTAGGACACCAGTATACTCACTGACACCGTGATTTTGTTTTTTTGCGTTTTCCCAACATGAAAGGCCTGCACTTCTAAGGGTAATAATGTTGTCTCATTTCATTTGTCAACTGCTGTTTCCTTGCCATTTTACAGCAGTACTTCAGAGGGTGTAGCAACCCAGTCTGTTCCAACTCTGCTTCAAGACATAAAGAGGATTTTTAAGTAATCAGCAGAAGTTGGGACACCTGTGCAAATTGTTTGCTTCAACTTGTAAGGCTTAATTTACTTTAATTGCTGCAGAACATCTGTAGGTTGTTACCTATTAGCTGTTCCTTGAAGAAGGCCCATTTGTGATATTCTGATATTTCCTTTTTTCAGTTTTTGCTAACCTAAACTTTAAATTTAAACCTCTGGTAGTTTACTGCTTACCTTATCACCATTTTAGGTCATTCAGTTCATATCAACTGATTAAACTTGAAGAAAAACTTGAAAAACTGAGGTGTTCTAAAACTGTTCACCAGTAATGTACGTCAAACGCATTTCTTCAGGAATCTAAAACTGACCTCGCATGTTTTTTAAGATACCTGGAATTGATTTTGAGATATCCTCAGACCACTTCCTGTAAAAATTCTTATTCTTTCAATGGGATTTCCTGTCTATTTTAAGATATGCTGAAAGATCTGAACTGGTCAGGAAGCTATTTTGATACACACGAATATCTTGAATTGTACTGTAGATACCTAAAATGATATTCAGATGTCTTGAAGAGTGTTTATATCATTTTAAAGATACCTTAAAATGTATTTGAGATACGTTGAAACAAAATTCAAAATATCCTGAAATACATTTTCAGGTTTCTAAATTGGAGCACGGGGCAATTTTAGGGAGAGAGAGGAGGAGGAGGAGGAGATGCTGGCAGCATGTGCTGATTATACAGTGCATTGCTGCACCCACCACACGATGAACCACCCGGATTGGGACCTGAGTGTTGCCCATTTTAAAAAATAAATTGGAAACACATGTAAGATATCTGAAATGTGAGTCCATCTGAAGATATCTGAAATCCATTTTAAGATATCCTGATCACATCTCTAGATAACTTCAAATAGCATCTAGAAGGTTTTGAGATATCCCAAACACATTTCTTTTCAGATTTCTTAAAATATGTCTCCAGGTATCTTAATATGGCTTCCTGTCAATTTTCAGGTATGTGAAGTACATTTCAAGTTTTCTTAAAATAACTCCTTGGTCATATTGGAGATGTCTCACAATATGTTTCATCTTCACTTCATTTATAAAACAGGCAAGCACAGACTGTTCAGTCCAGGACTGTTCACAAAACAGTGTTCAGAATAATATCAAGTAAAGATGTAAAGGTGTGCAAGGTGGTATTATCACCCATGGCAATTGTCAACTGGGTGGTACATCAATGGAATGTTCAGTAAAAACCCGGAGAACCTTCTGATAATTGCACACAGATGTGAGAGAACATACAAACAGCAAACAGACTGGGACCAGGCCGGGACTTGAAGCCACATCTGTGGATGTATGAGGTGACAGCAAAGGCCTCTTTGAAACTCTAGAGGTGGAGCAGTGTCTAACTAACCAATGTCCCCAGTCTTTAGGACTGACTTAGGATGAGGAATTTAGAGGTTAGAGCCTCAGAGACAACCCTCAGAAGGCCATACAACTACCTGTAGTAGCTGGCAAGCTTCAGCTAAGCAAATCGTATCCAATGCTTGAGGGCAGGTGTGAAAAGGTTGTGTGGGCATCCATTGCTCTGAAGTATGGCTGTTTGGGATTGGTTTGGAATCGGAGGCTATTCTGTACTGTGACGCCCCATTGGTCTAAGAATTTGGACAGAGAATGTATAAAGTTGGTCGCTTTACCCCTCCTTCCCCTCTCCCTCTCACACTCACACCATGGTTATGAAGAGAACTTGGCAGCCATAGTCAGACATGCATGTAGCCTGTCCTGAAGAAAGTGGACTAGAAATGATGATTTGACCAGAGCCATTTGAGTAACTACACACCTAGCATTTATCAGGTTGTATGGATGCCAATATTTAGATGTACTTTTCTTCATTATTTTTATCAACAATACATTATTAACGTGTGTAACTTAACTCCTGCTTGTCCTTTTACTCTAACTAACTAATTGCCTGAGGTTATAACTGTAGAAGGGAAGGTGGGGAGAAGTTATAAAGTACAATACCTTATAAACAGTGCTAGGTCTATGGGATTTGAGGCATTCTGATGAAGTCTACACAATAAATATACAAAATGGAAAGCAGAGTCACTGAAGACTAACCAAAAAGACAAAACAAGCAGAAACAAAGCTGCCAAGTAAAGAGGGAAATGAAAACCCAAAGCTGATCTTTACACAGGAAGCAGCAGTTACTGGGCCACAAGTGTTATGACACAGAAGTCGTGGCGGGCAGGCAGCAGCATTAATCACTGTGCCACCTTTCCACTCTTAAAGAAACTTTCCCATTTAAATTCTTTATTGAAGTGCTTTCTATTTTGGCAAAGCAGTTCTGTTTGAGAAGACGCCGCCGAGGGGCTTTGTAGCCATTGCATGCTTATTGTTTTTTTGATTGGTTGGCTGGCACATCTGGCAGAGCCCAGTGCTCAGTAACATTGGACCTTTGAAGAAGTCCATGCACATAATGTTTGCTGCTAGAGAGTGGCACTAAAAGAGGTTTCCAAGTGTATTTATTTTTATTGTTTTCCCTTGTTTTATGGTGTTTGTGTTTACACAATTTATTTCAATAGGAAAATTTATGCAACAGCTAGGAGGCCCTGTGCTCTGTGAGAAGGACCCTCCATATTACATTGTAAGCATCCCACCAGCTTGCTCATTCCGTAGGCTAAATGCTTGATTGGCCAAAATGATAATCTAATGACAGATTTAATATTGCACTTGGAAAGGGAAGGTATCATTGGAGGCATGGTCTGGTCCTGAAGACCATCTCTGTAGCCATCAGCACAGGAGTTGTGTGGGCGAAACTGTGCCAACCCCCCAAGAAGACTTTGTCAGAGCTGGAGAGCAAAACCAAATCCTGCCAAGAGATTATCATCTGCAGGCATCCTGGCATCAGCAAGAGACTGACAGTTATTGGTGGACCACTGAAGTTGTCCAGCCACCACTCCATGATCAGATTCAGTCCTTGTTTCTGAATCCACCAGGCAAGTCGTGCTGCTGGAGCTAACAGGCCTGTGGGACAATCGCTTGCACAAAGCCTTCAAAAGGAATCTCTCCAGGTACGTGGAACTGGACAGCATATCTGTCAGCAGTTGGGATGGAGAGCTAGGGGTCTCCCACTGGAGGTCGATGGCAGGGGGTTTGCGATCCGTGTCTGGTCCAAGTCTTTAGTAGTTTGGGCATCAAAGGAGAGATGAAGAGGACAGCCATCTGCAGCACCATCGAAGCAGCAGGGAGAGCCTCAAGGTGGCTGTGGTTCAGGAGTCCGAGTAGCCAATCGTCTGGACACACGCTGGGGTCACCTGGAGGCAAGTGTATGATATTGGAAGACATGAAACACCCAAATGATCCTAGGAACGCCAATGATGAAGTGTCCAGACTGAGGTGTGTATTCATTGGACAGCATGGCACACGGATTGGGCACATGTTAAAATGCACAAATGATGGAGCTTTTCTCTCCTCACTTCATGGTGGAGTAGCATTGTGTCCATCTGGCGTCACTGTGATTTTTTTTTTTCTTTCTTTTGTTATTTGAGCTTAAAAGGTAATGTCACCGTGTGGGACTGGCTAGGATGTCTGTGCTGAATGAGTGAGCAAACCACTTGAGGAGACGGGCAAAGTATAAATACATTCTGTGTACATAAATAACGGAGGTTAAGTAGCCTACCATTTTTTGGTTATTTTAGGTTGTGAGGCCCAAAAAAACCCACAAATATTTTGTTAAGATTCAGTGAGAAGTCAAGCAAAATGACACCTTTTATTGGCTAACTACAAAGATTACAATATGCAAGCTTTCAAGGGAACTCAGGCCTCTTCTTCAGGCTTTGCAGTTAGCCAATAAAAGATGTCATTTTTCTTGACTTCTCCCTACACACATAATGTCTAACACTGTATAACACTCTAGTGTTAAGATTAATTTAAGTTAGAAACAGTGCCACTGCAGAACTGAGAGTTAGCTAACACCGACACTCCCGCCACGTATATGCAACGCTCCTAAAGGAAAAGGGCCCTACAATCGCAATGCAGAGGGCTACCTGAAACAGATGTCTCACATCTACAGAGAGGAAATTATTAGGACCACAACAGTTAAACTGCGTAGGATCTATTCTACTCTCAATACAGCCTCAGTTCTTCATGGCATGTTGTAAACATTCCTTTGAGATTCTGGTCCATGCCAACATGATTGCACCACACAATGTCCGCAGATCTGTCAGCTGCACATTCATGCTGTGAATCCTGTTCTGCCACATCCCAAAGGCGTTTCATTGGAATTAGATCTGGTGACTGGGAAGACCAGTGAAGGAAACTGAACTCATTGTCATGTTCCTGAAAGCAACTTGAGGTGACTTTTGTGATACGGTACGTTATCATGCCGGAAGTAGCCAGGAGAATATGGATAGGTTGTGGCCATCCGCAACAAAACTCAGATAAACCATGACATTCATTTGTATTAATGGGCCCAAAGTGTGCCAAGAAAACATTCCTCACAGCATTCCACCAGTACCGGCGCTAGTCTGGACTGCTAACTCAAGGTAAGTTGGCTACATGGATTCACGCTGTTGGCACCAGACTCTGATTCTCAGCAGAACTTGAGATTCATCAGACCAGGCCTCATTTTTCCAGTCTTCAGCTGCTGCCAAGTGTGGGTGAGCCTGTGCCCACTGCAGGCTAATCTTTCTGATCTTGGCTGACAGAACTGGAACCCGACGTGATCTCCAGCTGGTGTAGTCCATCCACATCAAGGTTCAACATCTTGTGCATTCTGAGATGCTTACATACAGAGTGGTTATCAGGGTTACCATAGCCTTTCAGACAGTTTGGAGCAGTCTGGCCATTCTCCTCGGACCTCCATCATCATCAAGGTGTTTCCATCCACAGAACTGCCACTCACTGGCGGTTTTTTGTTTATCGTACCATTCTGAGTAAACGCTAGAGACGGTTGTGTGTGAAAATCTCAAGAGATCAGCAGTTACAGAAATCATCAAGCCAGCCCATCTGGTATCAACAATCATGTCATGGTCTAAATCAGGGGTAGTCAACGTCGGTCCTGGTGAGCCGCAGTATGTGCAGGTTTTTGTTCCAACCCAGTTCCTTAACGAGAACTCAATTATTGCTGATGAAGCACATATTGCTTAAGTGACATTTTAATGCTTCATTTTAGTGGTCTCGCTTGTTAAGGTTCTCCAACCTTAATTGCTTATTTCAATCTTAAACTGCTGCATTCAGTGTTTTAATTGCTCCTTATTAGCAATAAGATGTAAAACAGGGGTAGGCAATGTCGGTCCTGGTGAGCCGCAGTGGCTACAGGTTTTCATTCAACCCAATTGCTTAATTAGAAACCAATCATTGCCAATCTCAGACCTTATTTAATTTTATGGATTGTTAGTCTGTGCAATGTAAGGCTTTTATATCGTAGATTTTTTTCCTTTCCAAGGATATCATCCAAATGATTTGAATCCTAAAACAGATCATTTTCAGTCTGTCACATTTTTCTATTAAGTGTTTTATTAAATCAAACCGTGCATGATGAACACACACAGATGTAATTGGAAAAAAGCTAGCTGGAGAACTGCTGGCTGCTTTGTCTTTTACATCTTATTGCTAATAAGGAGCAATTAAAACACTGCATGCAGCAGTTTAAGATTGAAATAAGCAATTAAGGTTGGAGAACCTTAACAAGCGAGACCACTAAAATGAAGCATTAAAATGTCACTTAAGCAATATGTGCTTCATCAGCAATAATTGAGTTCTCGTTAAGGAACTGGGTTGGAACAAAAACCTGCACATACTGTGGCACTCCAGGACCGACGTTGCCTACCCCTGGTCTAAATCAAGGGTTGCCAGGCTTTCATTCTAACCCTTTTCTTAATTAGTGACCTGTTTTTACTGCTAATTAATTTCTTTTGAATTCATTTTAATTTACTTGCTCTTGAAGAGTCCGACCTCTTAATTGTTTCTTTTTCCTTAATTGGCAGCCAAACAATAATGAGATACAAAATGAGCCAAAACAACTGGTGCCCATCACACAATAGCTTAAAATAAAGAAAGATGAAGGTCTCAGGAATGAGGATCTGCTCAGGTCACCAAAGCATTTTACCAGTGCTCTTAGAAAAGAGAAAAACCAATAATTTTGGAAATGTCTGCTATTGCACAATGAGAGCAGCAACAAGCCATGGAATTAAAGCACGGGTTTAATTAACGACAAGACTCAGCACCTAATTAAACAAATGCTTGGAGTGAAATTGTTTGGAGTTTGAGGCCCTGACTTAGCTGGTCTTCTGTTGGCTCCCTCACTTCACATTTCATTTCTGTTTGGGGGCCAATTAAGGAAAGGAAAGAAATGAAGCAAATCAGAGGAACAAATCTTAAAATTAATCCAAAAGAAGTTAGGTCACAAACAGGTCACTAATTAAGAAAAGGGTTAGAATGAAAACCTGCAGCCACGGTGGTCCTCCAGGACCGGAGTTGGCGACCCCTGGTCTAAATAACCGAGATCACATTCTTTCCCCATTCTGGAGTTTGATGTAAACATTAACTGAAGCTCCTGACTTTTATCTGTAGGACTTTGTGCGGAGTCATGACTGGCCGATTAGGTAATTGCATGAATAAGCAGGTGTACAGGTGCCCAGTGAGTGTATATTTGCTGATTATTGACAGTAATGCTGCCATATCTTTGTGTGGGTAAATAAATATTCTTTGAGAAAAAAAATGTCAGACAGAGTAGATTATTCACTCCTACCCATGCTTTCTCCCAGCTCTGCATCACTTTCTGGTGACTGTCGAGAGCTCCTTTCCACTGGTGGTACTCGTTCTCCCAGCTGCTCTCCAAAGCTGCATCTGCAGGGAAACAACCTGGTTATTCAGAAATGATGTCCTGCACGATGAAACATCACATGCCTCATGTCCAGACAGCGAGATGCTTTTTACTTGACTCTCAATTTCTGCATTTCGATTCCAAAGCATTCACACCTTATAAGAGCAAACGTTAACCAATGAATGAACGTGCATGGAGCTCACACAACCTCAAATCAACAGAGCAGCTCTGATCCTAAATAAAGAGCCCGTTACAAAGTCAGCGGAGTACTCCATCAAAACATAAGACGACTCAGGTGATGCCAGCCATTTAAGCTTACACAGTTTCAGCCGAGTGGTCTTATTTACCTCTGAGGTGGATGCTGACTTTCGAGGTAGCATTGCCCGCACTTGACGTGGCTGAGCAGTTGTACTCCGAGTCCGACGCCACCGTGTCCTTTATCCAGCTCAGCATGTGCACTGCTCCACCAGGCCACCGATATTTTTGCTCTGTTACCGTGCTTTCTAATTTTTTTCCATTCTTCTCCCACTTAATGGAAAGATCACTTGGGCCTGCAAAAAAAAAAAGAACAGAAATCAGGACATATCTGTTACTTTTGATTCAGATACGTTTTGTTGATTCTTTTTTTTTCTAACCACTTAGATGAGCAAGTTTGTTGGCCGTCACTTCAAGAATGAGCTCCTGCTCTTCGTGGATGGCTGGGTGGCTTTTGTCACATGAAATAAAAGTAAGCTGGTAAAGCTCACCTTAAATATCTGCTGACTGAAGGACAAATCGCCCGTTTTTCTAGGTTTTTAGTGGCACAATATGACTGCGGGTTGGAGAAATCCCTTTGGGTCAGCCCAGTACTTCATCTGATAGCAAAAGTGTAAATGGGAGTTGAGATGACACCTCTGCAGAGGCTCCTTCAGACAAAAAAGTGCCCAGATGGACATTCATTGTAGGCTTCTGACTGAGCACTCAACCTGTTTGGATGTGATGGATGAAATAACACGTCTATTTCTGGTTCTGTAACTGGATGTCATCTTGATCCAGTCACGTGAGGTTACACTTTCCTTCAAAGGGTGACCACACTTCTCTAGCCTCTTTCACTCTCGCTGTCCGAATTCTAAAAGCTGCTGATCTGTTCTCTCTTTAGGGAAGCAAAAAACAGACAATGCACTCTCTTTTGGGTAGCTAAAGGCTAACAATCTAAAATTTCTTTACTCTCCATAGTGCCTTGGAGCCGGACACCCCAAATTAGCTCCAAGATCCACTCTGCCTAGCTAAGCTCTGTGCCAGTGGATGAGCCCAGTCTGAGAAGCAGTCATTACTTCAAAAAGGGCACTTCAGCACTTACACTGTTGTGCCAGAAAGAGCAGAAGGCAAAGTGAAGAGCCGAACAGCAAGCTGAGAAAGACAGCATCACACCACACCATGGACAAAGGACAATACTGTACAGCAAAAACAAAGAGTGAACTCAGCACAAGAAAAGTCCTCCACTTGAACCCGGAGCATCAGACACCATCATCCTTAAAGACTTGGTACCATCAAATTGTTTATCTGTACCATGACAAATTAGAGCTCTAAACAGCCCATAAACAGCCAGCTCCTTCTGTGTTATATGTTTATCTGTCTCATCCGTCTTGTGTCCTGCCTTCTAAGTTGACATATTTATACAGTTATACTATTTCTATAATCCTTGTTTTTTAACAATAAATTGTACTACTTGGTTTCTTAAAACGAGTTACCATTAGTTACTCACTGGACACCGTCTCCTATAGGGAAAGGTAAGGAAAACACAGTAGGAGCCTTACTAAATTACGTAATAAACTAGCTGTGCCACCCATCTAAAATGGGTTGAAATCTAAGTACTCAACCTAGACCTCAACATTAATGTTTCTCGTGCACCATCTATTGAAATTTACTTTGAAATGCACGTCATAATAAAATGCACTGCATTTGTCATTCCATCAGATGGTGCACCACACACATTTGTAGGAGTGCATTTTATTACTACAAATGTTTGCAGTGCACCATCAATTGGAATTTATTTTGCAATGCATGTATTAATAAAATGCATTGCGTTTTTCATTCCAACAGATGGTGCACCACAGACATTTGTAAGAATGTATTTTATTACTACAAAATGTTTGCAGTGAACCATCTATTGAAATTTATTTTGTAGTGCATGCTGTAATAAAATGTATTGCATTTGTCAATCCAACAAATGGTGCACCACAGACATTTGTAAGAATGTATTTTATTACTACAAATGTTTGCAGTCCACCATCTGTTCAATTGTGTGTTGTAATGCATTGAGTAATAAAGTGCATCACATTGGTCATTCCAACAGATGGTGCCTTACAAACTTTTGTAGTAATAAAATGCATTCATACAAATGTTTGATGATGTGCCATCTGGTGGAATGACAGGGACATAGAAACCGGACAGACACACAGACAGACAGACAGACACTAATCCTTTTATTAAGGTTGGATTACTGGCATTGCTAACGGCAAAACTCATGATTATTTAACCGAGTGATCAATTTATCTTTTCCTACACTAAATGGTGACATGTCTCATCAGGTTTTCCAATTACTCAGCCGGTGGTCTAATAGTAAGCATTACCACTTCCCAGCACTGGGCTCCTGGCCAGGCACTAAAATGCAGGGGTCTCTAACTCCGGTCCTGGAGTGCTATTGTGGCAGATTTTCTGTTTCCTTAATTAGTGATCAGTTTTTGCTGTTAATTGATTTCTTCTCCCTTCATTTTAATTGTCTTTTTTTAATGAGTCAGTCATTCAAATTCTTTCATTTTTTCCCTTAAATGGCAGTCAAACAGACAGGAGATGTGAAGTGACCGAACAGATGACCTGCTAATTCCACCCAGTATCTTAATTAGAAGCCGATTCTTCTTGTTAATTAAACCTGTTATTTAATTCTGTTGACTGCTGGTGCTCTCATTCTGCCACCGCAGACTTTTCCAGAGCTGTTCATCTTCTTTTTTTCTAAGAGCACCTTCAAAATGTTTTGTGGACCTGAGCAGATCAACATTACTGAGACCTTTACCTTTCTTTATTTGAAGATACTGTATGGTGGGCTCAGGTTATTGGCTCATTTTCTCTCTCATTATTGTTTGGTTGCTATTTAAGGGAAAATGAAACAATTAAGGGTTAGAGTTATAAATAGCAAGTCAATTAAAATTAAAGTTAAATACATTAATTAGCAGCAAAATATGGTCACTAATTAAGGAAAGGGTTAGAATAAAAACTTCCAGCCATAGTAGCTCTCCAGGACCAGAGTTGGAGACCCCCTGCTCTAATGGATAGGGTAAGATTTTTCCTCAAGCGTCATCTTTAAGGAACTCGGTGTGTTATACCAGATTTAGCACAGAATCACCAAAACTGCTGATCTTTCAATCTTTTTAATTTCCTTCCTTATTTTATTGGTAGTTATAGAGAAGCAACGTGGTTTGGAGATAATAAACAGAGAACGAGAAACTTGCAAAGAAATCTGACCGGGGCCATGCAGTTTAAGATAATGTGAAGCATTAATTTATGTCAAAATATGCTAGTAAACTAGTTAATACTACTAATCATAAAATAATAGCATTGTAGGACCACTTCATTGTGCTAATCCTCCACACTGACGGAAGAAAAAAAAAAGATATAGCTTCCTGTAAACAGGGTGGGTTAAAAGATATTAACATGGAAAATGGAAAACATTAATGAGTAAGACAGCTAAAGACCTCATGTATAATGTCTCGCGTAGAATTCACACTATAACATCGAGTATGGACCAAAGGGGAAATGTGCGTATGCACAAAGAAATCCAGATGCATAAATCTGTGCCTACGCCAAGTTCCACACACTTCCCGTTTATAAATCCCAATGAACGTGAAGTTTAACGCATATGGATGTGCCTACAGCTCCACCCCGACTCCTCACAGAATTTTGCATAATTTAATATGTAAATCAATATAAATATCGCCTTCCGTTCAGTGTTTGGTTAAAAAACAATGGAAAAGGCATTTGAAACAAAGAAGAATTTCAGTGAATGCGAAGTGGAGGCAAGGAAAAATGTACTATTTGTTGATTTAAGCAGTGGTATAAGCAACAAAAGCATGGTGGAGACACCTAAAAGTTTAAGTTCAGAAAGTTGCACCGCGTCCAAAAGAGAAAAAGAAGTGGTCAGATATCACAGTCAACATGAAAAGGCAAGTTGCAGTCCACCGTCTGTTTATTCTGTTTCAGACAATATTACAAAAACTGACACCCATGTGATGCTCAGGCAGTGATGATTCTGCTGTGCTGAGTACATCTTCGGGTGCTGGCTGAGCACACACCTCTGCCTTGAAAACCACTGGGAGGCCATCTGGCTGTGTGCTGACGGACGCTGTTCAGGAGTCACAAAATGCAATACTGGATGCTGTAAGAGATGTGGTCAATGAACTAAAGAATATAAGGAATGTACTATGTGATATTGACCACAAATTAAATGAATTGGTTCAAAAATAAATGCTGCTTCTGATTACCTGTTTTTACATTAAGTTAATTATATTCAAATGAAGTTGTAACACTATCCGATTTGACTGATCATTTGGTGGCTCAGGTTCATCATACTGCATCGCTTCAAGCTATGGGCAAGCCACGATTATGTGGAACATTATGTAGCACGCTTGCACACTGCAACACATGTTCTGTGCACTATAGAGCAGTACATTAATAGAGTGGAAATGCTTTCTATTTACATAAGCAAATTAATCCTCTGAAGGTGCCTTTACAGTGTAGCGTCAGCACCACAACGGATCGATTCCCTGCTCTTTATCCTTATTAAAAGGAAAACTGCACTAGTTGGAAAAAGCACTGGCGATTGTACAGAGCTGGCATTTTTATAAGTTCTCCAGCTATAGATGATGTAATACCTGCTCATTCTTTTGGTGATTCCTCCCTGGCTGATATAACTTGTCCAGTGCTGTTGGAATAGCAATGTGCGTGCAGCTGACCGCTCCGATTACATTTGGAAAACAGGATGTTGCTGCGAATTTCGCTTTGCAGCTTTGCAGTTCAACCAGTGTAAGAATATCTTATACTAGCCGACGCCTGCCGTAGCATATGGCGGTGTAATAACAACCCCAAAAATATGTTGTTGTAGAATGTCTAAGTAATTCCTGCAGCTTAATCCAAAAGACTTGTACTACAACATCAGGTCTGTGCTCCAGTCTTTAGGTATCCGACAGTGCATGTAGAATTTCCGGCCAAGCAGGATTAGATTAGATTGATAGATACTTTATTAATCCCAAGGGGAAATTCACATACTCCAGCAGCAGCATACTGATAAAGAAAATATTAAATTAAAGAGTGATAACAATGCAGGCATACAGACAACTTTGAATAATGTTAACGTTTACCCCCCTGGGTGGAAATGGAGTCGCATAATGTGGGGGAAGAACGATCTCCTCAGTCTGTCAGTGGAGCAGGACAGTGACGGCAGTCTGTCACTGAAGCTGCTCTTCTGTCTGGAGATGATACTGTTCAGTAGATGCAGTGGATTCTCCATGATTGATAGGAACCTGCTCAGCGCCTGTCGCTCTGCCACGGATGTCAAACTGTCCAACTCCATGCCTACAATAGAGCCTGC
This sequence comes from Erpetoichthys calabaricus, assembly GCF_900747795.2. NCBI lineage: Eukaryota > Metazoa > Chordata > Cladistia > Polypteriformes > Polypteridae > Erpetoichthys > Erpetoichthys calabaricus. The sequence continues at coordinate 31,641,952 of NC_041400.2, read as the reverse complement.
CTTCCTCACCAGATTGTCCAGGCGTGAGGCGTCTCTCTTCTTTATGCTGCCTCCCCAGCACACCACCATGTAGAAGAGGGAGCTCTCCACAACCGTCTGATAGAACATCTGCAGCATCTTATTGCAGATGTTGAAGGACGCCAGCCTTCTAAGGACGTATAGTTGGCTCTGTCCTTTCTTACACAGAGCATCAGTATTGGCAGTCCAGGCCAATTTATCATCCAGCTGCACTCCCAGGTATTTATAGGTCTGCACCCTCTGCACACAGTCACCTCTGATGATCACGGGGTCCATGAGGGGCCTGGGCCTCCTAAAATCCACCACCAGCTCCTTGGTTTTTCTGGTGTTCAGGTGTAGGTGGTTTGAGTCGCACCATTTAACAAAGTCCTTGATTAGGTTTCTATACTCCTCCTCCTGCCCACTCCTGATGCAGCCCACGATAGCAGCGTCGTCAGCAAACCTTTGCACGTGGCAGGACTCCGAGTTATATTGGAAGTCCGATGTATATAGGCTGAACAGGACTGGAGAAAGTACAGTCCCCTGTGGCGCTCCTGTGTTGCTGACCACAATGTCAGACCTGCAGTTCCCGAGACGCACATACTGAGGTCTGTCTGTAAGATAGTCCACGATCCATGCTACCAGGTAAGAATCTACTCCCATCTCTGTCAGCTTGTCCCTAAGGAGCAGAGGTTGGATGGTGTTGAAGGCGCTAGAGAAGTCCAGAAACATAATTCTTACAGCACCACTACCTCTGCCCAAGTGGGAGAGCGATCGGTGTAGCATATAGATGATGGCATCCTCCACTCCCACCTTCTCCTATGAAATTACATGATTACATGTGAAAGTGATAAATAAATTGGGCTTTCCCGAATTTACGTACTATGGCCATGGCATCCTGATAGTTTTGTTGCATGTATCTTGGACTTACTGGAAATGTGGACAGTAATATGATCATTTTACCTACACATACGTTGTTATTTTCAGCATTTGTTTGCAGTGCGTCTGATAGACCTTTGTATTGTTCCACGTGCAGATCTTGTTGATGTAATCCGAGATAGTTGAGACGCGCGCCCTCTGTTTTAACATACGCATCTACAACATACTGTTGGAATAGTTTGCTGCTGGAGTGCAAAATACTAAATGTATTCCTCATTGCTAATCTGTACGCATAAAATTGGCATTGAGTAAGCGTTATTCGCTTAGCGGTTCTTTTATCTGGAACATGTTGTAAATCTTTGTGCCAGCCAATGTCTCTGTAAGGGAATAAAAGGGGGTAAACCATAGGATCTCAAATTAATTTTGAGCGTGGAAATCGGTTTACAGGAATGGCCTATGGGATAGATGCAAATGTCCCTTTCGGCAGGCGGTTCGCCATCTTCTCCAACGAAAATCGCTGCAACATCAGTGTGACATGTCGGGGAATTGTATCGTCATAAATCCTGCCTAGGGTTTTCCTTGAAAACCATTCGTACAGATGCTGTTGGATTGGACTGAGCGATTTCATGCATGGGTTTGTATGATTTAGCGAAGGGGTTGATGGTTCCGAGCATGGAATCTAGCTGGAGAAGTACATTTTTGCTGCATGCAGAGTTTGCTTTATTTTGTAAGCGCACTTCAGTAGCGTGCACTGTGTCAAAAACATACAACTGTCCATATCCTGGAGAGGTAGAAGTGTTAGCGTATAGTGGAGAGATTTGGTGATAAATTTGCCCGTGTATTTTAAAACAGTATGGTCCGTGGCCAGGAAATTGAGTTATCTGTGCACCCATGGAAGCAAACGCTAGAGAAGAGTTGTATTCTAGAATGTGTTCACGATAATTTTTAGCTTCTGATGTTTGCTGTGTAAGAAGCTGTTGTAAAGACACAGGTGGCTCCCACAAAGGTGGTAAAGCTACTCTACCGTTGTGGCAGCACCTCGAGTACTTGTTGGATGTATTACACTCAGCAGGCCAGTATAGTGCATGACAGTGTTTGCACTGCTGGTCTGGAGTCCCAATGAAGCGTGGGGAAGGGTTTGGAAGAGGACGAATACGAATCAAGAAATGCAGTGTCAGCTGCGTGTGGGCGAGACCGGGTTTGAAGTGGAAGCAGGACGAACCAGAAGAGAAATATATATAAGAGATATCTGGATGACAAGCAGATAATACCAATCTATACAGCTGGCATGGTGCGACTCAGTAATGCTTGTGAAAGAACCGATCGGTCAGCAAGTTCACGTTGAAAAGCTCTTGTGGTTAAAAACCAGACAGTGGACAGAACTTGCAAAGGAGCAGGTAGAGCACAATTCCTCAAAGTCTGCCATTGTAAAGCCGGCGCCAGTTCAGCACACAGCTCCATGAGGATAGCTGTTGAAAATCAAAATCGACTTAGAAGCCAGTCAACATCGTCATCTACAAATATGCACTCTCTTCTAATTCTTCCATTTGAAATGTCTTCTAACAACACTAAAGCAGCTATGGTAGTTACAATAGTTTGGCTTCCGTGCACCATTATATTGTTACAGAATGATTACAATCAAGTGAATTAAATTTGTAAACAATCGATCCATCCATCCATCCATCAATCAATCCATCCTCTTCCGCTTATCCGAGATTGGGTCGCGGGGACAGCAGCTTGAGCAGAGATGCCCAGACTTCCCTCTCCCCGGCCACTTCTTCTAGATTTTCCGGGGGAATCCCAAGGCATTCCCAGGCCAGCCGAGAGACATAGTCCATCCGGCATGTCCTGGGTCTTCCCCGGGGCCTCCTCCCGGTTAGACGTGCCCGGAACACCTCACCAGGGAGGCGTCCAGGAGGAATCCTGATCAGATGCCCAAGCCACCTCATCTGACTGCTCTCGATGCGGAGGAGCAGCGGCTCTACTCTGAGCTCCTCCCGGATGACTGAGCTTCTCACCCTATCTTTAAGGGAAAGCCCAGACACCTTGCGGAGGAAACTCATTTCAGCCACTTGTATTCGCAATCTCGTTCTTTCGGTCACTACCCATAACTCATGATCATAGGTGAGGGTAGGAGCATAGATCGACTGGTAAATTCAGAGCTTTGCCTTACGGCTCAGCTCCTTTTTCACCACGACAGACCGATGCAGAGCCCTCATCACTCCTGATGCCGCACCGATCCGCCTATCAATCTTACGCTCCATTCTTCCCTCACTCGTGAACAAGATCCCAAGATACTTGAACTCCTCCACTTGAGGCAGGATCTCGCTCCCAACCCTGAGAGGGCACTCCACCTTTTTCCGGCTGAGGACCATGGTCTCGGATTTGGACGTGCTGAATCCCATCCCAGCCACTTCACACTCAGCTGCGAACCGAAAAAAAAAAGCTGAAGATCATGGCTTGATGAAGCAAACAGGACAACATCATCTGCAAAAAGCAGTGACCCAATCCTGAGTCCACCAAACTGGACCCCCTCAACGCCTAGAAATTCTGTCCATAAAAGTTATGAACAGAATCAGAGACAAAGGACAGCCCTGGCGGAGTCCAACTCTCACTGGAAACGGGTTTGACTTACTGCCGGCAATGCGGACCAAGCTCTGACACTGATCGTACAGAGACCGAATAGCCCTTATCAGGGGGTCCAGTACCCCATACTCTCGGAGTATCCCCCACAGGTTTCCCCGAGGGACACGGTCAAACGCCTTTTCCAAGTCCACAAAACACATGTAGACTGGTTGGGCAAACTCCCATGCACCCTCCAGGACACTGCTAAGGGTGCAGAGCTTGTCTACTGTTCCGCGACCAGGACGAAAACCACACTGTTCCTCCTGAATCCGAGGTTCGACTATCTGGCGGACCCTCCTCTCCAGGACCCCCAAATAGACTTTTCCAGGGAGGCTGAGGAGTGTGATCCCTCTGTAGTTGGAACACACCTTCCGTTCCCCCTTCTTAAAGAGGGGGACCACCACCCCGGTCTGCCAATCCAGAGGCACTGTCCCTGCAATATTGCAGAGGCGTGTCAACCAAGACAGTCCAACATACAGAGCCTTGAGGAACTCTGGGCGTATCTCATCCACCCCCGGGGCCCTGCCACCAAGGAGTTTTTTGATCACCTCAGTGACCTCAGTCCCAGAGATGGAGGAGCCCACCTCCGAGTCCCCAGGCTCTGCTTCCTCATCGGAAGGCATGTTAGTGGGATTGAGGAGGTCTTCGAAGTACTCCCCACACCGACCCACAACGTCCTGAGTCGAGGTCAGCCACACACCATCCCCACCATATACAGTGTTGACACTGCACTGCTTCTCCCTCCTGAGATGCTGGATGGTGGACCAGAATCTCCTCAAAGCCATCCGAAAGTCGTTCTCCATGGTTTCCCAAAACTCCTCCCATGCCTAAGTTTTTGCCTCCGCAACCACCACAGCCGCATTCCGCTTGGCCTGCTGGTACCTATTAGCTGCCTCCAGAGTCCCACAGGACAAAAAAGAGTCCTGTAGGACTCCTTCTTCAGCTTGACGGCATCCCTCACCGCTGGTGTCCACCAACGGGTTCGGGGATTGCCGCCACGACAGGCACTAACCACCTTACGGCTACAGCTTTGGTCAGCCGCCTCAACAATAGAGGCATGGAACATGGCCCATTCGGTCTCAATGTCCCCCACCTCCCTCGGGATGTGGTCGAAGTTCTGCCGGAGGTGGGAGTTGAAACTACTTCTGACAGGGGACTCTATCAGACGTTCCCAGCAGACCCTCACAACACGTTTGGGCCTACCGGCATCCTCCCCCACCATCAAAGCCTACTCACCACCAGGTGGTGATCAGTTGACAGCTCCACCCCTCTCTTCACCCGAGTGTCCAAGACATGTGGCCGCAAGTCCAACGACACGACCACAAAGTCGATCATCGAACTGAGGCCTAGGGTGTCCTGGTGCCAAGTGCACATATGAACACCCCTATGCTTGAACATGGTGTTCGTTATGGACAATCCGTGACGAGCACAGAAGTCCTATAACAAAACACCACTTGGGTTCAGATCGGGGGGGCCATTCCTCCCAATCACGCCCTTCCAGGTCTCACTGTCATTGCCCACGTGAGCACTGAAGTCTCCCAGCAGAACGAGGAAGTCCCCAGAAGGTATGCCCTCCAGCACCCCCTCCAGGGACTCCAAAAAGGGCGGGTACTCCAAACTGCTGTTCGGTGCATACGCACAAACAACAGTTAGGACCCGTCCCCCCACCCAAAGGCGGAGGGAGGCTACCCTCTCATCCACCGGGGTAAACCCCAATGAACAGGCTCCAAGTCGGGGGACAATAAGTATGCCCACACTCGCTCGGCGCCTCTCACTGGGAGCAACTCCAGAGTGGTACAGTGTCCAGCCCCTCTCAAGGAGATTGGTTCCAGAGTCCAAGCTGTGCATCAAGGCGAGTCCGACTATATCTAGCTGGAACCTTGTAACGGCCGACCTTGCGCACTAGCTCAGGCTCCTTCCCCTTCAGAGACGTAACATTCCACATCCCAAGAGCCAGCTTCTGTAGCCAAGGATCGGACCGCCAAGGTCCCCGTCTTCGGCCACTACCCAACTCACACTGCACCCGACTTCCTTGGCCCCTCCCATAGGTGGTGAGCCCATGGGAAGGGGGACCCACGTTGCCTCTTCGGGCTGTGCCCGGCCGAGCCCCATGGGTGCAGGCCTGGCCACCAGGCGCTCGCCATCGAGCCCCACCTCCAGGCCTGGCTCCAGAGGGGGGGCCCCCGGTGAACCGCGTCCGGGCAAGGCAAAACGCTGTCCAAAGTTTTCATTCATAATAGAATGTTTGTTGAACCTCTCCTTGTCTAATCCCTCACCTAGGACCAGTTTGCCTTGGGTGGCCATACCAGGGGCATAAAGCCCCGGACAACAGAGCTCTGGAGGCGAGGCCAGGAGTGAAAATTCATTACACATAAGCTGCAAAGCCAAACCAGAAGGTTATTTGAAAAATGTGAAGGAATTCAACATCATCTATTGGTTTTACTGTGTTCTGTTGCAATTATGAGTACACATTATTTGGGTCAAGCAATAGCAGTGTGGGTGACTGCCATATTTCCGCAGGTGTTAGGGGATAAGAATGGACGCCTTCAATTGGTAGCAGTGCAGTGAGAGGGCATCTCCTTTGGTCAGTGGCACAGGTGATTGACGCTCAGGCCTGAAAACAAGTGTCTGCTCACGCCAAGCTAACAAGTCTCTATGCTTGGGGTAGCTGTCCACATACGGCACAATTAAAAGAAGCCTCCGTTTGCTTAAGGCAGCTGTCCACATGCAGATATAGCCGCACATGTGGATGTAGCAGAAAACATTTCTGTAAAATATTTAGTCTATTAAGCGCTTTAGTTACACTGCCTTTTGTCTCGCTTCTCAAAGTAAGACGAGCTCATTCAAGTATGAGGTCACTCCAGATAGCCCCTGACCTTCAGATGAAGTATGGGGTTTCTCTCTATGTAAGCTAGTACAGGATGATCGAATGTCCTATACATGGGCTTATTTATATTTGATTAACATGTTATCAGCTGTATGTTAAGTATTCTTTTGTATATTCATACACTATTGCTAGTGGATGGGATGTTCTGAAAGCGCCTTTTATTTCATATATATTGCTGAAGTCTGAGTGCTGAAGAAGAACCAGGATGAAAATGTTATTGTTCCCTACCATGGGGCAGTGGAATGCAGAGGCTAGAAGATGCCTGGGGCAAACTCCTTGATTGTATGCCCCTAAGGTGAGATGCTGTCAAAGTGAATGGTAAAGAAGGCATATGAATATGATAAACAAAGGCATATTAAATAAGCAATAAATAGCTTATTCAAATTAAATATTTATTTAAGTTTGTTTCCCTAAATTAGATCTCCTCCCTGAAAACACTTGTATTACTTCATTTTTTACATCATCTGTGAGGAATGCTTTTTCAATGCTGATTAAAGCCAGGTTGTTCAGATGCTCTTGTGACATGGAAGATCTCAGATGAGTTTTTATTAATTTCAGTTATGAAAATGATCTTTCACAACTTGTGACTGAAAATGCGATGGTAAGAAGTAATCTGTACGCAGTGCAAATCGTGGGAAAGACATCCCTTCCAAAGTGTACTAACCACTGGAGAGCATGCTTAGGATTAGGGGGAACTGTATTCCCCTAGCGCAAGGGTTTTGGCGTCCTTATGAAAGTATTTATACTAGAATTAGTATAGATTTTTTTAGTAATAATTTATTGTCTGTAGCCATAATTAAAAACAGTCAAATATTTTAATGTATAGTCCTCAGCATTTATAACAATGCCTGACTTTAGTGTGCTTATAAAGCTTGCATGTGAAAGGTCAAGAACCCCGACCGAACTCCGGTACATGCAAGAATTACAGCATAACCCAGATTTACTCTGGCTACACAGACTACATATTTCTCAGACTTACCTTACTGGACTAGCTAGAAAAAGAGATGAAATAAATGAGGTAAACTCAGTCTCAGAAAAACATTTCATTGCACCAAGGTTGGACAAATCACCCTTAACACGTTCACTGCACATACAGGACTGAGGGAGGGACAGGGAGCATTCCTAATAAAATCATGTAGACACTAAGGAGGAACATAAAAATCCAAAACCAATTTTTAATTATAAAACCAGCACAAACAGTACTTGGATTCACTGGACTGAGCTTAAACGCCACAATTTTATGCATTTTCAGGTTAAAGCCTCAGTAAAGTTTCTTACCTAAATTTCGAAATCCAGTAATGTCTATTCCATGGACGGTGTAATATACAAAGTGTCATAACCATTTGTTTCTGGTTGTTGTGGGATTTGAAGAGTTAAACATTTAAAGTGCTGGCTAGTACAGTAACCTTGGTTCACATATTGACTTTCTAACTCTGGTTTATTGTCAAATAAATGGCATGGCAACGTTAATCTGAAATAAATTAATGAATTAAAAGCCACACTCAAATAGACACAGTGAAGAATCTGAGTTGGTAAATAATTGTATGCCTTTTTGCAGCAAACCAAAATATAACCTGTTCCACATTTTAACAGCTTAATTGTAGATGTATGGAAAGCAAAAGCTAAATTTTAAACTGGAAAAAAACATTTTTATAAACCTTCCTTAAAACCACAAGGCCCTTGGATTTGTGGTCACTGCTATTATGTACTCACATTTATGCATGGATTCATACGCAACGAATAGAGGCACCAAGCTGGTTGAAATTGTCAGTGTTCACCTAAAACACTGAAGTGCATAAGTTATTAACTATTATTTTATTAAAATATTACTTTGTTGATTTTTATAATCTGTTAAGTAATGGATTGAAAATCTTTTAAAATATTAAGCTGACACAAATTGTAATTTTAACCAGGTTTTTATAACCAACAGTTGAGAAAGCTCTAATAATCTAACACTGCAGAGAAATAAATGCAGCAGCGTCTGTTTGCGCAAGTACGGCATTGACTTTTAATGTGTGATGTAACAGGCGATGTCTATTAGTTTTCTTTTCTGTGCTTATAAACTGCTCGTGCCGACTTTCACTAAAAGTCAAAAGAATTAGGCAGAAGAAAAGGTACTAGACATCCTCCGACTATAAATAGCCTCATCATTTGTTTTCTTGTGATTATTTTTCTTTCTGTGAGGCTGCAAATGATAAGGGGTGTATGATGTATGTGTTAACTTACGAAAAAAAAGAGACCTGCCTAATTCAATGGACACACACACCTTGGTCAGGTCAGTTGCAGTGTGTCTCAACAATAAATCTTGCTCAATCGTGATCAATGATTAACGTGTCTTTGATTTATTCTTCACATAGGTCATTTCATAAAGACCTCTACAGTTTAGTGTGAGAAGTGTGATTCAAAACTGCTAATCTCAGAACTGGGCTCAAACTGACTGTGGGAAAGTAAAAACACACCAGTGTAAAAAGGTAAGGTTGGGGAAAAAGAAACTTTCTGTTAAAATTTCCCTCTTTCCCTTCTTCTCCACATTGTTAAAATTAGCACAATATATCTTTAAAATAAACAGCCTTCTGTAATTCCAGCCAAGTACTGTTAACAATGAAGATACTTTTATGAGACATGTACACAAAATCATACATTATTTAGCACACCAAGTGGGCTCAATGTAATCATGACAGTTCGCTCCTAGAAAGTGGGCCCAAATTCAGCAAATAATGAAAGCCAAAAACTAAGTTGTACGGTGTCACGTAGCACATTACACATGAACTATTCAGCAGAGCTCAGAAAGCTGTTGAGACAACATATACCCAGCAAATAGAGCCTGTGGCACAGTGAATCATATAAATGATATTAAAGACACTAAACATTACCCGACAACATTTTTTTTGTTTTAATGAGCTGCAGAATACTCTCCAATCATATCTAAAGTGAGAATAAACTTTGAAAGTTCACTTACCAGTCGCTTGACAGAAGAGGTGGAATGCTCTGTGACCATACACACTCTGCATTTGTTCACTCAATAAAGGTGGTAACAATCGGGCTACTGAACTTTCTGCATTAGACCAAAGCTCAGCAGTGAAATGAGTGGATGAAAGAAAGTGACCAGTCCCAGCAGAAGAGATAGATGAAAAATCAGGAGAAAAGAAAGGGAAAGGAAAGTCTATGAGAAACAAAGATGTATATACCTAATTGTGCTCTGACGACAACAAAAGTGCTGTCGTGCAAGAATGTACATAGAGAACAAAACATGTCCCAGTTATAGGACTGATATGAATGACTGAATAAAGGAGGAAAGGATTAAATTCACAAAAAGAATATAGTTGAGGACTGCAGGAAAGGAGACTAATTTGGTTTTAAAACATTTCAAGAAAGTGCCTGTAGTTTACAGATGTTGTATCATATCATATCATATCATATATCATAATGAGGCCAGCTTTAATTCAAAAGACAGGAATTGTACTTTCATAGGAAATTAATATTTTCTTAATATTTGCCCAGCACCCAAGAAGAAACATTAATTCAATATTCTCTTTAACATTCATTCCATTGTTAATCATCAGGAATTATATATTTACGCATTTTACTTTTATTTAAGATTTTCTGTACATAACTTATAGAAAAATAAGATCAATACAATCACATTACTAAAGATTACTATAAAAGTATGCTTTCTTAATGTTAGTAGTACACCTTGTAATTTACTCCCGGCTTTTATAATAATAAAATTATGTGGTATGACCCCGGCTTTATAGCTGTGTATAGAGAAGTCTAACTCCAGTACTTTAAAAAGTTCTCCTGAAGTTGCCACTAATCCAGGGCAGATGTTCCTCCATGTTATTGTGTACAGAGACTATCAAAATAACCACAGATATGATAACATCCATTCCAAAAATGCTCTTCCTTCTGACGCAGCCATTTGCCAAGGTTTGTTACACCACTTGGTGGAAACTAGTTCCAGGTACTTTATTTGGCCATACTCAGTGTTCACAGGCTGCCAATGTCTTCAAGATGTTTTTGGCTCAGTATCAGCAATGTTGCCTGGAACATCCTCAAATCAACTTTTATGAATTTGTGGCTTCAGACCCAACATAATTAAAGTATAAAATGTCCAGTACAATGTGCATTTTCAAAGTGGCTGAAAACCTTAAGCACTATGCTCAAAGTTGGGGAGAAAAAACACAGTTCATCCCTGAGAATATTTAATAAAAAAGATATTTCACACTCAACCCACATGAAACAAAGCACTACATACATTGAGATGCACAACAACAAAGCTAATAGTTTACAAATATTAACATCAGATATTGTGTACTCCAATTTGGATAACATTAACATACTTACCAATTTGATAAACTAATTTTCCAATCTGGAATTTAAACTGATACAATAATAATCAATATTGCTGACTCTAATGCAGGTTGTAGAAGCCTCAGGTTATGAAATGCATTGTAATTTACAAATTTCTTGCTGTTAATAATGGTGCTTATACAAAGTCTCCACATCATTTCCCAATCTGCATATACTCTGGTGTTATAACCTAATAAAAGTAAAAACACACTCTAAAATGTAAAAATTTGTTGAAAATGTGATATAATGTATACAAATGGTCCACAATAGTGTGCACACCCTGTAAATCTGAATACAATAAATTAGGTCTCATATAACTGCAGGATAAGTGGAGTCCTCTTGCAGTCACTGTTTACCGCAAAAAAAAACCAAATATTCTTTTCAGATGATCACAATGACATTACACTCAAAGGAAAAGAGTGACTGAGTAAGATTTTGTTTTGCCCTAAATCTAAATTTGTCAAATGACTTGAAGGATGAGGTTCATCAACATTCCTTAAGTGAGCTTACTCCACTAAAACAGCAATGTCCAAACACTATCAAATATATGTGTTACCATAGCAAGTGTAAGGGGCAAGGAATAATTTTGTGGACATGCCAAAACAGAATTATGGTTGCAGTTCAAGCAAATGTTTCTTCTAAAATGTAAAATCACTGGGGTGTGCACAGTTACTTAAAACATTTTTATGGTTTCCTGAAAATTTTGTTAAATATGACAGTTATTCAGACTCTCATTTTATGTTTAATGATTTAAATATATTCAGCCAAACATATGCAAGTTTTGAAAGGATGTGTAGACTTTCCACAGAGACTAAATAGCTGATTAAAACATGATTTAGTAGAAGAAGAAAAAAAAAAAAACATGCTTTAGACAACTTCTCCATTGCCCCAAGATGAAATTTACAAATGTGATCTGAAGCAAAAGAGAATGCAACAAATATGAATGAAGGAAAAAAAGATCAAAAACAGCTCCATCAAGCAGGCAAGCGTAGCGTTTATCAGCAAGGAGCATCAGCATCAGCATATTCAATGGGCTGAGATTCACAAATTACATCAAATGGCTTCTCTACACTTAAGCCAGATTCTTCAGATTCTTCAGTTGCAGGGATTTTGCCATTGACATACTCTGGCTCAGTTTCATAGCCTGTGTCACGCAAACCCTTCTGCTGGTGCCCATTTGGGCTTTGTGTTTCAGTAAGCTCAGCCTTCTCCACCATTGGCTCCATCAAACCTGCTTCACAGGCCATGTACTCGGGCTGTGGTTGTTTTTTAGTTCCCAAAATGATAGATCTCAATTTTAGGCAAGGTAGTGGAAGATATTGCATGTGGCAATTATATACAAATAAAATCAGGAACAAAAAGAAGAACAGCAAGAAAAGATACAGGAGGGCATTGTTATTATTGAACTTTATAGGCTGAGCTGAAGGATCTTTGACATCAAGGTTAGAAATCTCTGAGCTGGCAGTAGAAAGCATCGAATGTGGGTCTGCTGTGGCACTTGAAGATAGGGTTAGTGTAAATTCAGTTTGAGCAGGTAATGTGGTGGAAGTAGTAAAGCTCTGAACTGCTGTAGTTAGTGTGAGCTCTGCTGTACTGGCATTACCTTCAGTTTTGATCTCAAGATTAGGAGTGGTAGATGTAGGAAGGACTGGTTCTCTGGGTAAACTTAAAATATATGCCGCCACCAACTGTTTAAAGTCACTGTTTTGAACTTGCTCCACTGAAAAACAACTATAGTTGCCCTGGTCATGCTCTGAGATATTAAAAATCAGTAGATCACTGTCTCCAACAATTTCATATTTGGGGGGATCAGGAGTCAGAGGTATGTCATTCTTCTTCCAAACTACATTGGCAAGGTTGGAATTCAGCTGGCACAATAGTCGGATGGCTGTGCCATGTTGTACAACAATAGCCTGGTACTTGACATCGTAGTTTACTGTAAAATGAAACAAATAAGAATCAATTGTATAGTAACTGCTACATCTGTAAATACGATCAGGCAAGATTTTGTGTCAGGTAAGTGAAGAAAAATAGTAAGTTTGTTTTTTTCTTAAAAAATGGTATTTGCTACAATAGTTTAGATTGGAGTAAACATTTTTTCTCTTCAGAAACAATTTATACTGTGTAGACAATGCTTACACATGTACAAGTTATCATTTATGAAATTGTTCAGCTTAAAATAAGCTGTAATTAAAAAATAATTTATTTACAAAGACTGGCACTTCATATACTTTACCTACTGCTATATGGTGTCATCTTGAAATTATTTCTAAGGAAAACATCAGTGTCCAGTGTGTACTCAGAAAAGATCAACATTCTGTGCTTATTCAATTTGCAATAGGTTTTAATTTACAATCCACAGATATCCAGTTTATACCAAAGGAAAAGTGTTTTAAAAGTACCACATACCTGATGGGCAGACACTGGCATCTCCATTTAACATCTGAAGCAGACCCCTATGAATAAAACACAGTTATAAATGTGGAATGTTCAATCACTTTTAAATGAGTTGGATAAACATTTACATGTCATGGTGAGTCATGGCGAATTCAGGTGCTGTGCCATTTGTTTATTGCAGAGAACCAGCTAAAACGTCTTATTTCAGAAGCCATTTTAATGCTGGATGGTTTTCACCTGATATGATCAGATGGGGTGAAAAAGGCAGAAGTGGGACTGGAAATGAATGAGAAATGGTGAAAGAAATGGCCCCATTACAATTAAAACTAAAATGTGTTAAGCACATGCAAATACTGACTGAATTTTTCCATGCTACTGCCTCAGTTATGTCATCCTGATTACTGTTTATTAAATCAGGAACATAAATGACTCACTTTGTTGCCAACAATCTAGTAATGAGTCATTCTGACCCTAGAATGCCTGTGACTTCAACCCAGGGAACATCACAAGGATGATAAGCATGTTCCATTTCTGATCACAACAAGCTGGTCCAAGCTAGGCCTTAAATTTGTGACACAATTGGGAAGGTCTCACCGTCTTACTGCCACTTACAAGCCGATTGACAGCAGCAGTACTCTGATTATCCTTGCCAGATGTTCTTATGTGTATTTTGATTTCTTTTTTTGTATTTGTATTATTCCTGATAATTATTCCTGTATGCATATCACTACAATTTGCACGGTCTGTATAACTGTATGTGACAAACAAGATTTAATTTGATTTGATAAAAGAATTGGACTTGCTTGATATGTTATAATAATGCCTCTCTCTCAATTTGTTTAACATGTAACAAATTGTTACATGTTAAAATTACTAGTTCTCTTTCAATGAAAATAATGATTCAATGTCTCCATGTTCTCTGACTTTGCAAAAGGTCAGGGGCTGCGAATCTCTGGATCCTGGTTCCAGCGCCCAGAACCGCATCGTTGGACTTGGTACTCCAATACTGGTGGTGTGGCAAAGGAGATCGATCACACCCTCATGGCCAGACGCTGGAGGCTCTTGCAAAATTGCAGGGTCTACAGAAGTGCCCAGTTTGTGAATTCTGACCACAGACTTGTTGTTGCTACTCTTAGGATCCAGCTTAGGTCCAGTAGGTTACCACCTACTAGGAAAATGAGCCTGGACTTGGCCAGACTCCACAATCAGGCTGTTTCTAATGAGTTTGCATGGAGTTTGTGTGAGGAACTTGCAGATTTGGGTACGACTGCCGATCCTAATGTGATGTGGGAGACCTTCCGTGACAAGACCCTGAAGGTTGCGTTGGTGTTACCGGTGTTCCTAGAAGGAGGGGTTTCATCTCGCAGGGCACACTGGATATCATCGAGAGGAGTCGCAGCGCATGACTCATTGGCAACTCTGGTCTGTACCGGGAACTGAGAAGGACGGCTGTGAGGGCTCTGAGGTCAGATAAGGAGGCAGTTGTCAGAAGAATCTGTGAGCAAGTAACACACCATCTGTGGTCTAGTGACCCACGTCCTGCTTACAGAGGAATCGAAGCATTACGCATATCCAAATCTGTTCCTTGGAGAGTCGCAGTCAGGGCGGTTGATGGAACAGTCCTTATGGATGACACTGCAGTTATGACTCACTGGGCTGGCTACTTTGAGCAGTTGTTCAAATCTGACCCTCCGGCTAGGACATTGGATATCTCTGGGTCCACGGTCCTTGAGGCTGATCTCTCAATTAGCTGTGAACCAGCCAATCTCACTGAGATTGCACAGGTGGTGAACCAACTGAGGGGAGGAAAGGCTGCAGGGATATGTGGTAATCGGGGTGAACTTCTCCAGGCTGGTGGTAAGGCTGTCCTCCTGGCATTGCAAGCAATCTGTGCTTCCATTTGGGAGACTGGCATCATCCCAACTGACTGGAAACGGGACTTGTCATTCCTATCTGGAAAGGGAAGGGAGATCACCTGGATTGCAGCAACTACAGGGGGATAACACTGCTCTCGGTGCCAGGTAAGGTTCTTGCTAGGGTCGTCCTCAATAGGATCCATGATCACTTGCTCACCTACCAGTGACTGGAACAGTCTGGTTTTACGCCTAAGAAGTCTACCATCGACTGCATCCTGGCACTGAGGGTTCTCATGGAGCGCAAACATGAATATTGGCAGAGTTTCTTTGCAGCCTTTGGCGACTTTCGCAAAGTGTTCAACTCAGTTGATCGAGCTGCCCTGTGGGACATCCTGAGGGTTCGCGGGATCCCCTTGAAGTTGCTGGATATGATGGTCGGCCTGTACACTGGTACTGTGAGTGCTGTGCAAAGTGGAGGCAGGACCTCTGAGTTTTTCCCTAGTTGATTCTGGGGTTCGTCAGGGGTGTGTTCTTGCTCCTACTCTGTTCAATGCTTGTACGGACTGGGTGTTGGGCAAGGTCATGTGGTCCAGCGGCTGTGGGGTATCTGTTGGTGAAGAAAGATTCATGGATCTTGACTTTGCTGATGATGCTGTGATTTTCACGGAGTCGATGGAGGCTCTGATCAGGGCGCTCGAGAGACTGAGTGAGGAGTCCGAGTGTCTGGGCTTGCGAGTGTCCTGGATAAAAACCAAGATCCAGGCCTTTAATGACTTCTTGGGCACAGCCATCAGCAGTGTGTCTGTTTGCGGAGAGAGTGTCGACCTTGTTGAGAGGTTTACTTACCTTGGCAGTGACATTCATGTCTCTGGTGACTCTTCTTATGAAGTCAGTAGATGGATTGGGAGAGCATGAGGGGTCATGAAGTCGCTGGAAAGGGGTGTGTAGCGTTCCCGATATCTATGCAAAAGGACAAAGGTCCAAGTCTTTAGAGTTCTGGTGCTTCCTGTCTTGCTATATAGTTGCGAGACATGGAAGCTATCCAGTGACCTGAGACGAAGACTGGACTCCTTTGGTACTGTGTCTCTTCAGAGAATCCTTGGGTACTGTTGGTTTGACTTTGTGTCAAATGAGCGGTTGCTCATGGAGTCCCGAATGAGGCACATTACCTGCATTGTGAGGAAGCGGCAGTTACGGCACTACGGCCATGTGATGCGTCTTCCCAGAGGGTGATCCGACTCGTAAGATCCTCACTGTTGGGGACCCGAGTGCATGCTCCCCAACTTGAACTTCTCAAAAGGAATTCATGTGGGATCGAACTTGTGACCTTTTGATTACCAGTCAGCAGTTCTTATCGTTACGCCACCAAAGCAGTCATGTTAAAGACGTGTCAATGTTGCACCCTAACGCGGGTTCTTTTTCTGAAGTTATATTCTTGAATAAAAGCACACTTGTTTTGTTATACTTGTACCTCTTGTGAAAGTGTTTATTTGATATTTGGACTTCAGGCTTCACACATTATACGCTTCATGTCTACATTTTGTCAATTATTACTAAAACATGAAAAACGTTTCTGTTTTAACGATGTGTTTACATAGATTGTTGTAGACACAGAACACGCATGAAATGCATGTGTTCCAAATAACGATATAGTATTTATAAAAGGTGGCATTTTGCTTGACTTCTCACTCTATACAACTCTAAGCAACTGACACGCAGGTAAACAGACTTGAGCTGAGAAAACCTTGTGCCATTGACAACTTGACATCATTACAACATAAAAAAAAACAAAATACAAGTTCAGAATTCTACATTGACATTATGTACTTAAAGCAAAATCGAATTACTAAGAAATTCAACATTTTAGATACCTATAATTGAGTGCAGTGATTTTGACTTCCAGGCAATTTTACAGTAACTCTAGAGTTTCATGGCATCACATTCAATTCTTAAAACACAAATCCTGCAAAAAGCTATGTAGAGAACAGAACAAACGTACCTTTTACTTCTGCTGGTTACTTGATTGACACAGGTGTTATCTTCTGAACTCCAAGCACAGTATGGATCCCTTGCTAAAATGCAATTTACACAAGATTTATACTTTTCACAGAAAGCTGTAGGTGACTGGATAACCCTTCCATCTGAGCCTGCGTACAGGAACCTTCTCTGAAAATGTGAAAAGCATATTGTTAAAGAACAAAAAAAATATAAGGTAGTTAAAACACAGTAACCGAGTTTATCAGTAACTGAATAATATCCAATATATAACAGAATTTCACTTGTTCACTAAGTTTATTTTCAACAAATGCAACAGCAAATGAAAAGAAAACATACATGCTATACATATACCCATGATTACTAATAAAACAGTAGCAGCACACAGTGTATGTTATAGATATTAACATATAAGCCAGATGAATTTCTTTCTTTACAATCATGTAAAATGGCAGTGAATTGTACAATGACTAGTGCAAGAACTTAGTCTTTATTTATAGTAACATCTACTATTGGTATGATAACTATCGTAACACGTGTGGAACAGATTAGGTAAAAACATTCCTTAGAGTATAACACAGAAACACTCCTCCATCCATTTTCTGAAACTGATTATTTTATTTTGGGATTTTGTGAAGCCACAGCTCATCTAGTAGCATCCAGCACAAGGTAAGAAACAACCCTGGACTTGACTCAAAGTCAGCCACAGGACACACTCATGCTAATACATACAAACTTTCACCTATTCTTGGCTTATTTAAAGTTTCCAATAAACCTAACTTGCACATTTCTACAATGCTGAAGGAAACCAGGCTTGCTACTGGAAGCCTATGTAGAGAAGGAGAAAATGCTCAAACTCCACAAACACAGCGGCAGGGCCAAAATGACTTAGAAGATTAAAAATTAAACATATTCAATTATATGCCAGTAGTAGTTCAAAAACTTTTAAAGAACTATTTAAAATGCACTAATATTGCTTTCCGTGCAATACTTAGAAACATTTAATTAAAAAAATTGAAAGGTGTTCTACAAGAGTATACATTCTGAAGATGTAGCTAACTTGTAGATATCAAAGATGATGATGAATTCTTTCGTTCTCTGGCTATACTGAGCCCCTTAACTACCATTTAAACCTGGACTTTTATACCTTTAACTACAACAGCATATTTTTACTTAAGTCAGAATTTTAACAAATCATTTAATGATTTACCAAATGGTATTCCTAAGCAGTGTTCCCTGCACTATTTAAACCAAACCAAGCTTATAACATTGTTTGGCTATCCAATATCTATATCTAACAAAAGATATCTGGTGAAGAACTGCCAATAAAAAACTAATCACAGTTTATAAGGTAAATGCTTCCATTCTGCTACAAAGCTGATCTGAATATAGAACTGTTAGAAGAAAAGAGAAAAATACATAAAATATATATTTTAAACCCGCTTAATCCATTTTAGAACTGAAGAGAGCACAAGGTTAGAACCAGTTCTGGATGGCATTCCAGTCCATCACAAGGGTCTATTCAAGCTCATTCTTCATCCTCACTCATAAAGTACCAAATGAGAGCCACTAAAAAGCCTACCAAGCATGTCTTAAGATATGATGGAGAAAAACTCATGTAGTCACAGCTAGAAATTGCCAACTTGACTCATACAACAGCCTGGGATAGGATTTAACCCTAGCCTGCTAGATAATTATTGCATGTTTTTCAGACATACAAGTTAGAATTTGACTATATTTGAGTCAACAAACTGAAATATACACTTGGATCAGTGAGCTGAACTCTGTGACTAAATACCATACAAAAGAAATATTTTATACTTTAACTTGGTACTCTACTAAATAATAAAATGCTAAGGTCTGTGTGTGTGTGTCCCCTGTCCCTTAGAGCAATCTGATTGGTCAATGTAGCTTAGGTGACACGATCAAAAGAGGAAATGCGAGTGTGAGAGACACATGAGGTGAAGTAAAGCATAGGAGGCATGTTCAGAGTCACCTTCAAGCTTTGAAGTTCAAAGATGAGACATATAAAAGTGGATAAGAGATGTGCAAGGTGCTTAGAACTGACAGACTTTATAGGACTACACTTAAAAAAGGGAGCACCTGTTAGAGGTTCAGACACACACAGATACAGAGGAAGGGCACTGAAGGTTCATGTAGTGCAAGAGATACAAATATTTTTGACTGTATTCTATTACCTGTTTTCATGGCTAATTATTATATATAACTTAAAGTACATTACTTCAGATGGTTTTATAATGAAGCAAGAAATGTTTTAGATCTAAATAATAATGTAACGTTTACATAATAAACCCACATAGTACACAGGTAAACCTATCCATTATTAATTCATTAAAAATGTATCTTACCTGCCCAGAGGATAAAAGCAATGTCTTAATAGGTTCTGGATGGGGCAACAGTTGAATTTCTTCAATTATATGAACATCATTAGCAATAATGACTGTTTTGTGTAAAATTCCTTTATCTGTGTAGAAAAAATATAAATGTAGTAACTTTCTATATACTCCAAATTTTTATTTACAAAGCTGCTGTGTTGAACTAGAGTTAATATGGTGTTGTATGTGATTATACATTGTAATTACATGCAATAAATATAAAACATGTGAAAACATCTATTTATTTGCTTTGGTAGTAGAAGAAGCAAGTCAGGCAAAAGTGGAAAAAAAGCTTCAAATCAGTCCATCTAATCACAGTATATAAGCTGTACTGCAAAACTGAATCGGAAGAGGTGCCTTCAACTTTATAGTCTAAAGGCTACCATCTTTTCCCCAAACTGAATAGCTAGCTCTATGGTACGTGCTGTACAATGACAGACATCAACTTAGCTACAAAAGAAGCTGTTTTAACAATGAACCCCTCATGTGCACAGAAAATAAAAAGTAATCCATCCACCCATTATCCAACCCGCTATATCCTAACTACAGGATCACGGGGGTCTGCTGTAGCCAATCCCAGCCAGCGCAAGGCAGGAAACAAACCCCGGGCAGGGCGCCAGCCCACCACAGATAAAAAGTAATGTACACTATCCACTGCATCTGTCTACTAATTAAAATGGTGGAAAAGAGACAAATGTACAAGCAAAAATGTTAAAGCGTTCAAACATCCAAGATAACAAAATCATTTTATGAAAGACTTTTGATGTCAATGTGTTAACATCATATTTTAGGCTTTTGAAAGGAGGATTATTAGGACAACAGTTTTGTCATGGAACCTAATGTTTAAATATTAACTAAAAGATGACAGAAAGCAATAGTGAATAAAATGAATGTGATAAAGTTGAAATAAGAAAAAAAGTATGGCATTTACAAGTAGTCAGTATAAAATTAGAAACTTTATGTGAGACAGCATACCATAAATGGCATTATTACAAGGACATAACATTTAACATTGTGCAAAACACAAATAATACTGCATTATCGTTGTATCATGAACTCAGTATCAAGATGATAATATATTGTGGGGTCCAGGGCAATGCTCATTGCTACTGTCTTAAAATCTGAGTAAGAACTATTCATACCTGTGCTTGTGAATATAATATCATAGGTATTGTTGTCTAGTGCTTGGATCTGATCAACAACAATTTGTGTGTAATTTACATCTTTCATAACAAGTTGAGGCCGGTGTCCTGTTGGCAATACTGCGTCGTCCATCAGTGGATGATCCTTGACAAATTGCAAAGTTTTGTCTGGCAGATGTAAGGAACTTGTGACATTCTGCTGTCTTTCTTTGTTAGTTATACACTACAATAGAATGAAGAAAGGCATGAAACATTATTAAAAATACAAATAATTATAAGCATTACAGTCTGTATGAAAAGTATCTTTCTATAAGTAATATGTCAAGTGACATTTTGGACTTTTAGTACTTATTATTTTAATCAAAATGATGACAGAAGTTGAAAGCACTAACCCCTCCAGGACGAGGACTTGGAGGTACACCATTGTATCTAACCCACTTTGTCTGAGAGTGCTCAACGATGGCTTTTTCCATGTACTTCCCTTTAGCGAAAACCTCATTCACGGTAGATATCTTGTAGGCACATACTGCAGAAAATCCAACATTACCCCTGGAAAACATAAACCACCAGGATTTACTGAAATTAAAATTTGCTTAGTTCTATTATTCTAGCAGGAAAACATTTACATTTCTTAGTTTTAAGTTTAACCTACTGTAGCAAACAGATTATGTACCTGGAGTACATCTAGTGAAGCCATCTTTAAGTCCCATTACTTGGTGAACAAAAAATGCTAAATTTTAGTTATAACTACTTATATAGAGTAAACATTATATTATTTTTTTTATTAAGTAATGAACCATTTTTACGTCAAGGCATTTTCCTTTAACTTTTCAAACACTTGATAAATCAACTTCATGACAATATAAACTTTATCAATTAATTCATTTTTATTTTAGACATACATGCTTTATTCTAATTTACAAATGCCTATTAGAAGCATGAAGGGAATAGGGAATAATCCCGACGGGAAGCAAAAAAAATTGGTAAGAGCACCATGGAACATTTTCTTTCTTTTTAACTTGTACTTCAAACACTTTCTCCACTAGGGGGCATTTGTGATGTAAATTAAAATGAAGGTGGTGACTGAAAAAAAACTCAAAAGATAAAAGTGCACATGTCCACATTAGGGAATTTGCCTTAATTGGACTGAACATTGACAGAAAAGACTCATGCATATGTAGAGTTAAATGGATGCTAAACTGGAAAGGCTGACCAGTAGATTACTTGTTTATTAAATGTTCTTCTTGTCACTGGCTGGGAGTGTTCATGATGCTCCTCTGATTTCATTTTGAATCATCTATTTTTCTCAAAAACATTTACTTCTGGAAAATCACAGCTACATAGATGTGAAGTCTAAACTTGAAAAATACACTCTTGAACAGTTAATCACTCACTACACTGAAATAAAACTTCACAATTACTTAGTTGGCTTCCATGTAGCCTTTACTGTAGTGTTGCTAGTTTATTTTTGTATGGAAGGTGCTTCACTATAAGGCTGAATTTGCCCCAGCCTTGCATTTACCTACTAGATAAAGCGGTTTCGTCAAACAGAAGTAACTGATATACTGCTAATCTTTTCTTATTGTATTCATATGAGATGTACTAATACATCTGCATGAAAATAAACTAGCAGCACTAAAAGCTATCCAGAAAAGAAGGAACCATTTACATGGGTATTAGCATAGTCTTAAAAGGACTATGTGATTTCAGAGGTTTACCCCAATGTATTCAGTACCAGTTTCACTCCGATAAAAAAAAAACAAAAAAAAAAAAAAAAAAAAAGTAATTCATGGCAAACTTACAGGATCTTAAAACACCGTACTGGTCATATATTGAAATGCCTGTTCTGGACAATATTTAAATTATTATTGCAAATAGCCAGAACAGTGTAAGATGTTCCAATGGAAAGTCACCACAACATTCTAATATCCTAATCATTAAGCTGTGTGAAATAAATAATAAAACAACAGTTGACTTATGATGGCTTGCCACTGACACTGGCTGAAAATTGCCAAAAAATTGTGTGTTTATGCAAAAAGCATGCTTTTCCCTTGAAATGTTGTGCCCATGTCATGTTTTCCCAACAGAGGAGATACTGCTGGTTGCTTTGACTCCTTCTGTACTTTACAGCTAATGGGTACTTGATATACTCTACTCTCACTCGGGGTACACAGCTTGGCTTATTAAATTGGCCTATGCTATTAAATTGGAGTCAACTTAATTTTTATTTTCCATAGACATTAACTTTGTCTTGTGAATAGATTATGTATTGTAATGACATCAAAAAAAAGTGAAGTATCCGAGATGACCTTTTGCAGCAGAAACAGAATTACGGTTCTAGCCTGAGTTTTCTATAATACTGTATATAAATAAATATATATATATATATATATATATATATATATATATATATATATATATAAAAATAAATATATATATATATATATTTTAAAGTTCCTTAAAGTTTTTAAGTGTTCAACCCTTAAATACCTTAAGTCAAATGTGACTATGACCCATTTAATAACAAGGGTCATATACCTTTACATGTTCACTTTCAGCAGCTAAAATTTCTATATATTTTTATCATTAAAGCAATTAAATTGAATCACTTAGGATACCACTTACCATTGAGAAGTAAAAAGACCATAAATGACTGTATTTTTCCATTCTGAAGTTTTTAAAATAAAAACATCACGAACAATATTAAACACAAAGTTTAATTGTGGCATTGAGCATACAAGTTTGGCTTTCAAGAAAGATGTCCACTTCTTCTGCAAGGTCCTTTGTCCTCCCAAGTCACCCTAAGTTTAAAAAGATAAAATAAAAATATAAATGATAAAAATCACTAAAATATCATTATTCATATGAGAAAGACATATAAAAATACCAAAAAATGATATACTGTATGTAGTAGGAGAAAAAAAAAACAAAACATGAAAGCAAACTTTTGCTTTAAACAATTACAAGAAATACAAATTTGTCAGTGGTGTCATTTATAAAAAAGTATGTATTCAGTTCAAAGACTGAAAATGAAAGGCCTTTTTGTGGACATAAATTTTCTTATACTTAGGTTAAACATACAAAATGTAATTAAATGCAAACCTCCTGACACAATAATTAATTAAAAAAATGAAAAAAACTAGGACTGCAATACAGAATGCTCACTTACAAAAAACTTATGCATATACAAATCTGTACACACACACACACACACTCTCTACTGGTCAAAAGTTTTAGAACATTCCAGCTATTACTGAAATTTAAGCAGTTTTAGTCCAGTGACCAACAAACAAGCCTTTTCATGGAACAAGTAATGGGTTCACAACTTACACAGATTCTCTACAGCTATGGAAACCTTGAAAGTTGATGGTAACACTTCCTACAGGTGCCACAACTTTTGATGATTACTTAAAAACCCTCTGTCTGTATAAAAAGCAGTTTTGGAACAAGCTATGTTGCTACACCCTCTGAAGCATAATAAAAATTGCATTGTAGGAAGTAGTATACTGCCATCATAATGGCGAGAAAAAGTCAATTAACAAAGGAATACAGACAGATCAATATAACCTTTAAAAGCAGGGACTTTTCCTTAAGAGAAATTGCAAGCAAAAAAAAAAGTCATGGTGTCAGTGATGAGCATCTCACAGGCCAAAAGCTACTCAAACAGGAGCATAATATTTCAATAAAGAAAGTGTCACTTTTAACTATAACAAGACGACTTTGTGCTGCAGGTTTCACAGGTAGAGTGGCAGTAAGAGAGCCAATGCTAAAATGGTCAAACGTTTTAGAACACCTGCATTTTTACAGGTTTTATTGAAATTTAGACAGTTTAATGTCTCAACGTATTCGCGTACTTTGACCAATGTTAAGCTATGCTTGAGGCTATTGTCTTCTGAGGCACCTATCACACAAGCTGCTTGGAACTTGTCTTTTGATTCTGTTGTGGTTTGGATCTGCCAGAAGTATTCTTGTCAGTGTTTCCTTCCCTTTCCAAGTTACTCTGATGATGTAAGAAACTGTAGTCACCGACACCTTGGCTTTCTTTGTATTTCCTGTAAAAGAATGACCTACATTTTTAAGGGTTATAATGGCCTGTCTGTCGTCTCAACATGATAGCATGTTGTTATGAGAGCAGTATACAGTGCAATATTGCTCAGGTAATGCTTCAGAGGGCATTGCAAAAGTTTGCTCTAACAATACTTTTATAAAGATTGTTGCAGAAAAGCTGCACTTGTTAACAAATTACATGTTCCCAGGAAAAGGCCTTTTTGTATAACTGAATATTAGTTACTCTTTTGCCACTTATCTTTGTACCAATAAAGGTTATTCACTGGATTTGAACTACTAAAATTTGAATAAAACTGGAAAAATGGGTGTGTTCAAAGACTTTTGACTGGTAAAGTATTAGTGTCTTCATATACATACACACACTCACTAGAAAGGTCTAGAAAATGAATACATTGCTCCTTTAACACTTCCTGAAAAAGTAACTCATTTAAAGAATACAATCTGCACTTTCAACAACAGACCTAAGAAAATCTGTATCTCAAAAATATTCTATATGAACTCAAAATTCTAAAATATCAGACAAGAAACTGAACTCACCTTACAGACCCGAGCTATCCGTGGAATGGACAACTTAACAAAGAATTCATATTCAACAGAAACTTCAGTAAAGAAAAAGTAGACTTTATCATCATCACCATCAGCACTGTCTTTGCTCTCTCTGATCACATCTGCATGCACAAAGCTAGGTTCTGCACAATAAAGGAATAACGTTAGTATAATCACAATAAAAAAATATTATATTTTGCTATGAGAACAAAGGGCAAAAAAGAACAATAAAATGCTAAGTATCGACTTAAATGACTCATGGAGTCAATCCATTACCATTTCACTTAAGTCTGAAGGAACTTACAAAAGGCAAGATAAAACAGTAAGTTAAAAGTAGAAAGTTAAGGGTGGTTTTAAAAACGATGGTAAGTGGTTTACATGTATTAATATGAAGTTAAGCCTCTCTTTCTATATCCCAAGTCAATAGTTTGCCTCTTTTTATCACGGAAGAATGTCACCTGAAACCCATTATTATTATTACAACATTTTTAAAAAGTTTAAAGTGAAACAAATTTATACACTAATAACTTTTTAAATGTGTTTAAAAGTGTTTATAAGATGTTTTTGTCATACAGTATATACCATATAGAATTTTCCTTGTCTGTAATGTGGAAACCAGAATATTCTGTGGGATCTTATTCACTGCCGAAGTTTTGATATTAAGGGATGACAACAATATTAAAACAAGAACAAAACACTAATACTAGCCCGTTGGTTATGGCAAATCAAAAGACTAGTAAGGGAATCACGCTAAAGTCACGAAATTCTGTTGAATGACATATCAGTCTTTGGCACAGCATTAAAATCATGAAATGTATGCAACTTCATGTACTTGGTGTACAGTAGTAAAACTTATACTTTCAACACAGCACATTACAAAATGTCTTTCTATTTTAAAGTATTTTACAACTCTGAGTAACTCAGGAGTTACAAAACAATGTTAAATGTATTATTTTTTAATCAGGAAAGTTAAAGTTATTGAGATTCTTGTTCACATTGAAACAAAGGAATTATATCCTTTATTTCCTAATTAATTGTTGTTCATTTTATATAGTGACTTTAGCAAAGAAATGTATTACGCAATGCTGTACAATACAACAGCTTATGTAAATGAAGCAAACAAGCAATAGATAAAAAAGGACATAATATCAAATGATGGTGTGCTCATTAGTATGTCACATTCTATATAAGTTTAATAATTTTCCAAAACAGCATAGCCTTTAGCTGTTTATATTCTAAGGCAGGGCTTTTCATTTATATCCTGGAGGGCTGCAATGACTGTAGGTATTAACCTCACCCATTTTCCTAATTAGAACCCATTTACTTACTACTAAAGCAAAATGTGTTTTGGGCACAGTTTTACTTAACTTGCTTCTTACGATTAATTCCCTATTGTAGTTTTAAACAGCTGCATTTAGGTTTTAATTGTTGCCTGTTTTCTTAATCAACCATCAGTTAATGAGGACATCCAAAAAAGAAACCACTAGCTTTCCAGCTAGAAAGCATCCATCTGAACCTGTGTGAATGCATTATGAAGTATCTTTGTTAATACAGTGTTCTGACATAGATGAGAGAGAAGGGAAAGACCATTAAACATATGGATAATGTTCTCAGAAAACAAAAAAATCTACAATGTGATAAAGATTTGCCCTGGAAGAATGAAAGCACTAATAAGCCATATCATTAACTACCTACCAAGTTTCTGCTAGGCCTGACTTCAAATTACAGAACTAATTGGAATGAAAACCTACAGCCACTGTGGCCCTCCAAGGACTCCTGTTCAGACACCTTTGTATAGAAAAGTGACTGCTTTTTTATGATTAATAATGACCTAAGGCAATACTCATAGGAAATTTTTTAAAATTCTGCAGATTGAAAATAGCCTTGGAGAAAAATAAATACTAATACTTTCTCCAACAAAATGTTACTTTGCGGTTTTCATGTGTATTAGATATACAAGATGATTAAGACCGGGAAACATGTTTAACACAAGCAGATAAGGTACAAAAGACATATGAAGTTAGAAGGTCCATCTGATGAAAAATACAGGAGGTACACTACTCCATCAACTTATTCATATACATTTGTTTACTGTAAAGTAAAAAGCACTGTTCTTCTGTCTAGTTTAATTAGGATAATGACCTACTGTATGAATACTTTATTAACGTGATACATAAAAAAAATACAGTAATCATGCACGGAAAACAAATAAAATAACATTAGTATTTCTCTATTTAAGCTGTAGCAGCTGAACAGGCAAGAGAAAGACAAAACAACCTTGATATGTGGATTTGTATTTATATGACTGAAATAATGGACAGAAAATGCAGGGAGATGACAAGTGGGCAGCATATTATACTGCTACAGCAATGCACATAGTTCAAATATTAAGCTATGATAATTGTTGAGGTTGTCCTACTTCTCATTAAAAATGAAAGTCCAAATTGGTAAGAATCTTATGATTCAAAAGAATAATAAATGCCTTATTTTTAAAGGAGGCAGAAAGTAGTTTGGCACAGGAGAAAATGTCCAAATCACAATATTTACAAATGAAAATCTAGTCACGTTGGAAAAATTCAATATGAACTTTTTTCAAAAGAAATGGGTCAGTGATCTTCAACCTGAAGTTAAAGCACTGTATCAATTCCACATCTGTGGTACCATACCCACATCTACTAACCATCTTTTTTGAAAGCATGTACTGTAGTTTGAAATATTTCAAATAAAACTTGGTACTGATGTTAGTTAATTCAAGTTGTAATATTTATATCTGAAAGTTTATTAAATGGTACCTCCATGCCTTGTAAAATCTGTCATGGGTACATAGACAGGTGAAAAATCTGACACTGTCAATTCTTTCTACATGTAAACTACTAAAATTCATAAAGCAAAAGGTTGTAATATATTGTTTTACAATTACTAACTGAAATAAACCTAAATTACCTTGTTAAACTGACAAAAATTCTAATGTCAACAACCGACATTAGAAATTAGGGATAAACTGAGTAAAGACTCCACCTGAATAAGCAATAAATACGAAGTTTAAAATTAAATAAAAAAGGGTTAATATCATGCATTTATGTCCTATGGCATAGACATGCCACATCGGCCTTGCACCTACCAGTTACAAGAGAAGCCTCTGGCTTCTAGCAACATTAAAAAGTAAACAAATTGCTCTAAAATGAATGTATGTATAGATAAATTATTAAGTACTGTTTAGCCACATAATCTGATACAAATTTAACTCCCAATTTAATTAAACAAAGCAATAAATTAGATAAACTGCAAAGCTCAAAAAGGTAGATTACGGGTAATTTAACAAACGTAATATGTATGCATTATCTCTAAGACAGACACAAACTCAAAGTTTTAACTATGATTAGTGACCTTTAAGGAAATCACATTAAAAAAATAAATTCTTAAACAAAAAGCTGTAGATTTTCTTTATATTAATTTGGACAGCAAAATTCATTAAGGACTTAAAATCCAATTAAAAGGAAACATTTAGAAGAATCATAATGCATGAATGTGCTTATTACATAAGAAAATTCTGAAATCACTTCAGGGCTTTTCTCCTAAACCTTCTAAGTGTTTTAGATCACAATCCTTTAGGTAGATTACTATTATTATTTTTTTACCATTAAGCCAAGATATGGAATATTCTGTCCTCAGTGAAGCCTGTGTTGAGCTCCTGTAGATAATGGGCTCACTTCCTAAGAAATTGTACACAGTTCCAGAGTAAAGATCACCATCTACAATTAGAAGAGAAAAATAGTTATATCACAGAAGGGCACCAAATGTATCTAAAAATATCTAACATGACAAAACAAATGATTGCACTTCTGAGATAAAATATTGACTTTAAAAGCCTTTATTAATAAAACATACAGGTATGTAGAAAGGCAGTTCACCAAAGGAAGTTATATTTTAATTCAAAAAGGAGTATCTCAGCAACTAAACAAGCAGATACTTGCCAACCATTACAGATGTGAAGCTTTGGGCTGGATCAAATGAACACTTTCCTCGTCCATCTTCAGTCCTATTTTCTAATTTGAAATCTTGAATTGACTAGGAATTTCAAAAATGAAGGGAAGAAACCCTTGTTATTTTATGAAGCAGGAAAACACAGGTATACAAAAAAAAATAAATACTGACCAAATAATCGCATGATGGCTGAAATGCATGTGTCCCACAGACAAATAGATGACTAGTATTCTGCATCTGAAGGACCCGAATGTAATTAAGGCATTCAGTCTGAAATTAAATACCAAAAGTAGATACTCTGAGGCCACTTTCAAATGTGAGTAAAGCTGTTTGAGAAAACACTTCATCAAAATGAGAATAACATTTTTACAATAAATAGAATACAAAAGAAAAGAAGCTGTTTTTAACCTTGCAGAACTGCTTCCCATCTCCCATCAGGCACCAGAAAACAGAACACTTGATCATTTTAGACAAGACAGTATCAATGTATTTTAATAAACATGCTGACAATGGGGCGGCACAGTGGCGCAGTGGGTAGCGCTGCTGCCTCGCAGTTGGGAGACCTGGGGACCCAGGTTCACTTCCCGGGTCCTCCCTGCGTGGAGTTTGCATGTTCTCCCCGTGTCTGCGTGGGTTTCCTCCGGGCGCTCCGGTTTCCTCCCACAGTCCAAAGACATGCAGGTTAGGTGGATTGGCGATTCTAAATTGGCCCTAGTGTGTGCTTGGTGTGTGGGTGTGTATGTGTGTGTCCTGCGGTGGGTTGGCACCCTGCCCAGGATTGGTTCCCTGCCTTGTGCCCTGTGTTGGCTGGGATTGGCTCCAGCAGACCCCCGTGACCCTGTGTTTGGATTCAGCGGGTTGGAAAATGGATGGATGGATGCTGACAATGGATATACAAAAACAGAAATCTTTACTTTGTTGCCTCTCAGTTCCATGGTATGTGTAGCTACATCTATGATGAAGATGGAGTTTAATATTTTGCCCTAAGAAAGGTTCATGTATTGAATGTAGCAGACAACATATTTATTCCTGAGCACCAGCTGATGTTTTGTAAAATAAATTTACACACGTAAACCAGACTTTTTGTCAAAAATCTGAAAAACTTATGTATCTGTGTCCTAATTCTTAGAATAAAGAAAGAAAATAATTAGACTGACCGCTCCACCAATGGCAGAGCTATTTAGCAGTAACAGGAAATGATCCATCCAGGCAACCCACTTAATGTAGTTATGGGTAAGCGGGGATTAAGCCTATTCCAAAAGCAATTGATGTGGGGCAGAAGCCAACCCAGAATGGTGTAGCAGGCCA
Source organism: Erpetoichthys calabaricus (assembly GCF_900747795.2). NCBI lineage: Eukaryota > Metazoa > Chordata > Cladistia > Polypteriformes > Polypteridae > Erpetoichthys > Erpetoichthys calabaricus. The sequence continues at coordinate 31,611,522 of NC_041400.2, read as the reverse complement.
TTACAAGGTACACTCATGCATCCACACATACTTACTAATACAGGGATTTTAACTCTATGAATTACAGCTTTCCAGCATACAGTGCATAAAATTCACAACAACAAGATGATGGGGCATTACTTTTTGTCCCTTTTTCTTTTTAAAATACAAACTGCTATGAAGGAGCCTCATTATGGTTTAGTTCAACTCTTCCTTACAAATGGTAAAACCATTTAAAATTTCAGAGTATAAGGAGGAACTTGAAGGCCTTTTGCAGAGGTGAATTTTAGATACCACACATGCAACAAATGATTTAATAAGAGGGGAAAACAGGAAAAAGTAATGCCATTGCCAGTATCTTTTTTTACATAACCTTGGGCACTGCTAGTCTTTACATGTTTTACAAATGAAATAACTGAATATAAATAACTGAATGTATTGTAATGATGACTGAGTAGTTAATTATTATTGTTATTTATTTAGAAGCTGTTTTTATCCTAAGCAAACTTACAAATAAGTACATACAAAAAGGTTGGCATGACAAATGCGAGAAAGACAAATTTGAGGAGGAAATATGTATGCAGCTAATAAAGGGTCATTTTACTATGCAATTTACAGCATTTAAACAAATATTGAAAAACAGAACAAATGTAAGGAGAAACACCATAAACAAACAAAGTGACAACACAAATCCATGCAAAGAAAACATACTGTGCGATTTATAGCATCACATTATGTGCAGTTCATTAAAAAAAAAACTTTAAATGCGGCACCAGTCCATTTATCAGTATTAATTATTACAGGTGACAATTAAACTGGACATATCTTGATTTGGATGCTTCTGCCTCAGAATGGAAAACATTGTAATGAGAACAGAGACGTGAGACAAACACAGACACCACATAGAGTGAGTTGTTTAACCTCTCAGACAAACAGACATATTTACTGTTTTAGTTCACAACAGAACAGGCAAATTACTGCACCATACTATGCCTATGCATTTTTTTTGTTGTTAAGTGCCACAGGAAACTCCCATTTTTAAATGTGGCATAGGCCTTTCTCACCAGATTTCTGTTGTTCCTGAAAGTCGGCCAGTGACATCATAACTTAGGCTGGCACCACACTACAGGACTTGAAACAACTACCGTACTAGTTGGAGAGCATGTCATTTAATGCCTCTTTACCTCTGAGGATGTCAAATTCTACAACTAACAGAGGTGATTAATATCACGATACCCTCACAACTTTTCACCTTGGTCCCGAGTATCGTACTACACCCTGAAAGTGTTGTGATGTTCTCATTTTGTTTGCCAGTCAACGAGAAGCACAATACGTTGAAATCTCAAACCATTTCTCGCTTCCACGCCAAACCAACATTTGTGGTGGATCTAATGTTCTTCAAGCTTCTCCTCCATTTACACAGTCCAAAACATTGCTATATTTTCCAAGCAGCCAGCACTGCTCTTCATTATTTATAGTTACTATATGCATTGTATTTCTAGCTGAGTGCTCACTGGTGGTTAATTCTTGGAGGCATAAGTTTTTATCCCTGTGACTAGAAACTCACTACAATAAAACTATTTTGATATGATCATAGCAAGCTGTAGGGAGCTATGATTGAGTTGCTAGTCGTATAACACTATACAGACAATGGTATTGGGCATGAGCTGTCATTATCTACATCTAGAACTCCTTCATATCACATAAAAGAAGGTTACAACTTAAATCAGAAAAGTTGTAGTGTAACCATGGTTTAGGGGCTGTTTGTGCTAAGGCACACAATTTCACATACTTTAACATTGGCTTGTGAATTCTGCTGATATTAAAAGTTTAAATTGTGACAAATCGCTTCCTTCAAATATTATAGCATTGTACATGTGTTTTCATAAAAGTTAGTTGTGGTTGATTCTTTCTTCAAGCTGTACATTTTTCATGCCTTCTTGTACTATTCTGGCTTTATATCGCAGAGGCTAATGTTAAAAGTGAACACCTTTTGCATAATGCCACCATTCCCCTGCAACCTTGAACTCGATACACAGGTCAGAAAATGAATGGATGGATTTTTATTTTGTATAATGAGGAAATACTGAGAATATTAAAGCCGCCAGACAGTCAATTCTCAATTACCTCTTTAGATTTTCCCTTTAATTCACACTCCTTTCGTTTACCTTCAGGTACTTTCCACAATACCTGCAAAACATTATATAAGAAAAACCATTGAGTAAATTACAAGACACACAAGTAAATGTTGGTTAAATAAACAGTACATCATTTAAAATATAAAACAGGTTGCTATGTTTGCTTATTACAACGATACAGCAGGTAAAGTTTCCACCTCACTACTTGAGTACCGATCTGATTCTTAATTTAAGTGATTCCTATGTTGGATTTATATGTTCTTTTCATGTTGAATGGTGTTTTTAAATGGAAGATACATCTAAACTGGCCTTGTGTGTGTGACTAATTCATTGTAACATTCCAAGCAAATTTCCTACCATGATTTGGGGTTGCTATGATAGGCCCCAACTCCCAATGACAGCATACTAGATATGCAAATTTGTGAAAAATGGATGGAGAGTTGGAATTTAAATGTATTCCTCTCCAGATAGTTCAGACTCAAGTTTTGAATTTAAGAAAACAACCTCAATTTAGACTGGCCTGTCAAAAGCACGAAGTTCCAGAAGTGTTGTTTTGTCATAAATTGTGCTCCAAATGATACTTTGAATTCCTCCAGACTATCATGGTCATATTTTTCTTTGACTGAAGGTGAACTAATAAAATCTGACATTTACCAAAGGAAGAGAAGATTTAAGCTTTAGATCTGGGCAAAATGTTTAATGTTTTATATTCTATCAGAGTCACGCAAACACTAACATGTGTTTAGGCTTGTCTAATCACCTGATTACACTTACCCTCTAAAACTGAGTTTTGTGAATGTTGGCCAATTTTCTATTTAGCATACATTGACAAATTAGAGTTTTTGGAATTTATTTGCCATATGAGATTACTTTACTAACAGAACTTGTTGAAGAATAGGTGAAAGTCAGATATTTCTAAACATGTTAATCCATCAGTCTTAAAAGGGGTACTCTCTGTTACACTAAAGTGTAAGATGGTCTTAAACACTTCCAGCTTCAAGCTTGACTATCAAAATGAATACAGCAAAACCATGTGATGGAACTATATTTAATTTGCTTTCATAAGCATAAATACTAAACAGGACTTTTCTACATATTACTGAATTAACATTATTAAATATAGGCCCTGGGCACTACTATACTCTTCTGTACCAGGGTAATCTGGTTATGTATTATTCCCATTCTGCTTATAGTTAATGTCTCAGATCACAAAATTACACATTGGTACATATACAACATTATTAGAGTAACAATTGGTGAATAATTGTTGCATTTAATGTGGTTGTGTGCATGATGAGATAGACCATTGTTTAATGTGGCATTTTGCCTGGTAACTGTTGCTTTCTGGATTGTCTTTTGCTCTTCTGCAATCAAGAAATTGGTTAAAATTTCTGAAAACAGAATTAAAGAAGGTATACTGACAAGCAAAAGAGATCATTCTTTTAAAAGCATTTTAGAAGCTGAATTTCTTATCCCATATTATTTAACAAATGCATGTTAACTGCAAATAATAAGTAACGATTTTGCACTTAATATACTTTATGCTGTTTTTCCAGGAAACAACGTCACTCTTTATAATCCAGAAGCATTAAAAACAACCAAAAGCTTTCCTGAAATCAATTAAAACTTGCTCATTTATTATGTTTGCATTGTACTATTAAAACATACGAGGTCAACATAAACCAACAAGCTTACACAATAAGAATTTAACACTGTTGCACACAATATGTCAGGTTTACCTGTTTATTTCTGACAGCAATATTTTCCAAGTTTAGCTCAAAGATTGCTTCTCTTGCTCCCACATACAATATTTTCTTTTCTTCATTTAGCAACAAAGTTGAATAATTAAAAACTCCTGGTTCAATAAACTCTGTCAAACTAACCTCTGTAAATATAGAAAATAGTGACATTGTGACTATTGCAAAATAAACAGAACTGGTTAATTTATTTAGCAGATTCCTGTGAAATGAAGAGCAGAAAGATTTTACCCCACACAAAAGTCATCAGCTTCTTACTTCATGGTGTTGGATATACTCTTTACAATGAAATTCCATTAAATGCAAAGATTTTTTTGTGGATGGAACAACCAGGCACCAAGTGGAAAACCTGGCTGTGGGCCTATCTTAACCTTTATATATATATATATATATATATATATATTTTTATATATATATATATATATATATAGATAGATAGATAGTTGGTAGAGAAAAGCCAAGCAAAATGACACCTTTTATTGGCTAACTAAAAAGATTACAATATGCAAGCTTTCGAGGCAACTCAGGCCCCTTCTTCAGGCAAGATTCATTCATAATGGCTAACACGGTACAACACCCTAGTACTATATATAGTTGGTATAATACTTAGCATGACACCAAGTACCAAGATTCAACTTCCATGGCATTTACTTTACAGAATTTACTCACTTTCCCTATGTCTATGCAAGTTTTCTCTAGGTACTCTGTGTTTGAACTGCATTGAAAAGATGTGCTAGTTAACTTATGTGAATCGTGATTCTACATTGGCCTGGTATACCTAACTCTGTATAAGTGTTCCCTGCGGTCCAATTTGGTTGTCCTGCTTTCTTTCAGAGCATACTTCATGGAACAGAGCATGTTAGTTATGATGCAATTTCTCAATGCAAATGTAATGTTTTGATATGTAAGGGTTATCAGGGCACTCTCTCCTCCAAGACAATATTAAGCAACATTAAAAAATTAATATGACTGTTAGGTTTACTTTATTACAGTATAATTATTTTAAATATACAGATGTAAAACTACAGGTGTATTTAGTGTTTCAGATTTATTCTTTTGCATTATCCTAAAATTAGATTAAGCTGTTTCAACAGATGGATAGATGGACAATGGATTCTCATTTTATAAAAAGGCCAAAGTTAGGTCTGAAATTCTTTGAAACATTCTTAAATTGAAGTGTCACTGTCTGAGAACTGCTCAGGGCCCAACTCCTCATTTCCCATCTCAGCCTCACACACAGAAGCTGGCCACAAACTTGAAGCCTTTACATTAGAAGGCACCAGTTGACTCTGCTGAGCTAATGGGAACTCCCCTATTCGATTTGTTAATGCATTACTAATTTGATAATATGTATTCTTTTATAAAACGATTTGAAAAAATGTGTTTTCAATGCATTTAAGTTTACAAAGTGACTTGAGAGCAGTTGCAAATAGACCTTTTATTCTACAGTAATATGCTGAAAACATCCAAGAGAAAATAAGTCATTCCACTGTAATCTCCTTGAGCATATTGATTTAGATGGAGTAAAATAAAAGTGGTAAATGTAATAAAAATATGTTTACCAAAAATCAAAAATGCATATTTTAAATAGCAAGTAATCAGTTGCCGGTTTTAATTTGAATGAACAACAGTATCCCTACATATAATTTCCAATAATTCCATTACTGTTGGTTTTCAAAGATGATACAATCTCTTTTACAAGCAAACCACTTCTTGAAAAAATATCTAAGGGGAAAAATTGGTGCACAAAATAACATTCAGAAGGTTATTATTGGACTTTTTCTTCACTCCAATGATTATTTACACATGTAAATATGTTTACATCCATTTATTTTGCCCCTTAAATCTTTTACAGTTTACTAAAAAGACCTTTAAATGTAAAAATGTAACTTTCAGGCTTACTGATTCAGACTATTTTGGAATTAATCTTTTAGTATAACAATAGGTAGGATACATTTTAGAGATGTAGAGGTGCTGAAAGAATTGTGTTAGCTTCACTATCTGAGAAGGAAACCATGGTGAAAACAATTTCCTGCTTTTCACACCCCAGTGCTTTAGTCAATCAACTTAAATTTCCTCCAAAGATCTATTTATCCATTTTTAAAACTGCTTACACTCAGTTCAAATGCCAAAAAAAAAAAAAAAAAAATTTTCAGAACAGAGAACTAATCTGTTGCACTTTTCGAATCATGGCATATTTTTAAAATTCATACCATTAAGGCTTCAACAATTTAACAGATTATACAAAATTATAGAATATGTCCTTTTGTATTAAATAATGAAAGCAAAACAGCTTTTACCATGATTTTTCCATGAAGACCTTGGAACTCCATAAGGTCCATTTGTAGAAACTTCAAGAAATAATCCCAAGAATATGCCAAAAATGGTTAGGGCCATATTGGATTCTGGTATCTGAGAAACAGTTAAGTTTCCTCTGCATTTGGAGGAGAAAAGAAAAAACAAATGCCACTAAGACAGGATTTCTTTATGATGGTGTAGCTCTGCACAAGTTAAGACTGGCCTCTGTGGTTAGTAATCATCATCTGGCATTGGCAGGTGTCTACAGTTCACATGTCACCACTTCCTCTTTACTGTCTGCAAGGGAAAAATATATACATATTACCAACATGTCTGCGTGTTTAAATCTTAAAGGGCAATGACAAAATTAATTAATTTCTGTAAAAGTGCTTGTTAAGAGAAGGAAACGGGTACAAAACATATGTCACACAGAAGCTTTCACAGCACATAAAACAACTGATAAATTTTATTGGTACAGCTGAAAAGGCATCCCCATTATTAATAGAAATATTACAAGTCAAAAGATGCCTTGATACAAAATAATAATTGAAGCAAAACCGGACAGATTTTATTCTTAAATAAAATATAAAAGGTGTTAATTGTTTTCAATGCTGCAAAAGACCCCAAATATGTGTGTAATTTAAGCAATACTCATGTTTAACCTGATACAAAATTTTTTTTTCTGTTTTACTTTTCCATTTTTCAGCATTAACACAATCTAGACCTTACTGCATTCAAACTTGCCAGTGGTAGACTGGCCTTTTTTTTTTTTTTTTTTTTTTTTTTTACATCGTTTACAGCAGCCTTGTGTAGTATTTTTACATCACATATAGTACTAGGCTGCACTGTGATTTTATACCCTGTAATCAATGTCTTGCAGTTTCTGTCTTAAGAATCATCATAACATGAAGAGTAGGCAACAGCTGTGAAAGGTAAATTACAGGTGAAGAATGCAGTGGTCAGAGCGGGCAACCGTAAAGTAAAGGCTATGAAAATAAGAATGAACAAGCAGACATTTAGCTTGTTGTTTGGGGAACCACATTTACAGTAAATATTGGTCATTTTTCTGGGTGAAACTAGGGAATGCTCTGCTGCTGCATTTGACATATGGAAAAATATACTGCAAGTAGTATGAATAGTCAAAGTGCACTTCAAGCAATTGCTTAAAAAGTAAGACAGACAGAAGCTACTATTAACATTACTTTAATTTTAAGGGATAGAGACTCGATTTAAACAATATCTGACTGGAACGTGTATTTCTTAATTAATAAAATCCACCAAATTGATATGACAGTACTTAATATTGGCATTTAGTTTAAAAAACACGAGAAATGTGGCAATACTAACATCAATCAGGGAAAACAGCACTGATTTATAATATGTGAAAAAAAAATAACTTTCTAATAGAAAATATATTCATAAGAGATTAAATTACTATACATAAGCTGCATAGCTATTGGTCAAAACTATTTGCAGCTTTCTATTTTGTTAAATGATGCATTATATAGTGCTAGAATAAAATTTAGTCTATTTTATATTTAAATGGAATATAGTGACATCAAGCACTTCAAGTTTGCAACACTAAAAGACGGATGGTCAACTGGGGGGCCTCAGCAAACTTCCAGGGGGCAGCAAAAAGACTAAAAATATTTAAAAAAATAGCAGCAAAATACTGAAATCACTAAAAAGGGGTATGACATTTATCTTTTTAAAGTGGACCACTTCATCAATACACTAAACATGTTGTATCTGGGGCAATTTGACTTATCTTTCTCATAGACTCCTTACAGTCCATTTCATATATAAATTGTATCTGTATAGAATATTTGGAGGAACACGTTTGCACCTGGCTTTAAATGCACCTCAGTGCCTTTAAATGTGCCTTTATTAACACGGTATTCTGAGAACAGAAATGTGGAATAAAAAATGAGCTTGTCTATGCTGTTAGGCTTGAGTGATGCTCTATGGCAAGTGACAGTGCTTTCACCTGTGCTTAAATGCCCTTTCAGGTGGGACACTAGCTGACAATGTTGTCAGTTGTCGTACACACTAAATTCTTTTCTCTTACTCTCGAATTCTTAAGTGCCTCTCTCATTCCTAATGCTGACAATTCACCAGTGTGATCCTCAGAAGTATGAGGTTTGCAAGCACTTGCTTACTAGCGTTCAGTTCTTGTTAACAAAGTATAAAGTCAAGTTTACATATGATTCATGTGTGTGGCTTGACCAGACATCTGTTGTGCATGTAAAGTGGTCAACTGACTTAATCTCTGACTGGACATTTTTGCCTGCACTGTTCTTACTTTTTTGGGAGTGCTTTTAGGTAAAGTAACTGTGACTTGGCAGTATATACCTAAAGGTCTAGCATTTTGATGTTTGAATGCCTTTTTTTCAACTATATAAATGGGAAACTTGTCTATAGCAACATGCTCTGTTATAGCATTCGTAATTTCATTGCCTCATTTGCTTTTTGTGTTATACGTGCGTTTGCTGGTGAATGAACTGGCAATTATAGATCAACTTAAACTTGTATTCACTTTTGGGTCTTGCTTTTTGTCAAAAGAAGCTACAACTTTTCTTAACAGATACTCACTGTGTATACTAGTGGCTGCTCATGAGATGTGCAAAAGTTGCTTGCAATGCCACCGTTTACAGCAATCTGACACTTGCGAAATTTACATATGACATTAATTTGGTCAATGTTGGTATTTTTAGATCTGAACCACAACCAAATGACAGATGTTGCATTTAATTTCTTGATTAGCTCTTTCTCCACCTTCCTTAATTAATCAGACAGGAGGTACATTTTTTGTTAAATAAGCTTGCATACCCAACAGTGAATTGCAAGCGACTGAAAAAAACTTGTTATTTTCTAATTTGATGCAGTTGTATTATTTCTCCTGGTTGAGGATCTGAAGTGGCAATAGTTTATGAAACAGATTTATGATTCATTAGTACATATAAAGGTTGTAAATTACAATTAAATACTGTTAAAAGTAAAAAAACCTTATCATTTTGTGAAACAATACCAGCATAGATAGTATACCGCACAGCAGTAGGACAAGAGGACGTCACTCAAAAAGCCTCCAAGAGTGAGACTAAAAACGCCACAATAACACCAGGGAAGGTCCCTGTCTATGCTAGTGTGGTGCAGCATTGGCTGCTAGGTCCTCTGGGTATGCTGTATGCTCAGGCTGACATTAGGCAAACTCACCAGTACAAACCAGAGGGAGAGGGGGCCAACCTAGAAAGAAGCATTCAATGCTTTTCCAGAATGATTCAAGGCAGCGGCTGGCAGGGATGCTTGATCATGAATGTGAATGAGAATACAAACTTCCTCTTTCCACTAGAAGGCAGATGATCCCAGAAGGGAATCTATGAGACTGTATGCAAAGCAATTAAATAAACAAAACTAAATATACTAAATAAATGCATATGACAATTCAGAATCATAACCTGTAATAGTAGAATATTCAGCTAACTAAACATTGCATCTGCCACAGAGAAAATATTTTTTCATGGACACAAGTTGTTGATGCAGAAGTGGAAGGGTCAGCTTGATGTAGCTGGATTTATTCTTTTTCTACAATTCCAAAATATTTTCTGTGGGTGGAGTACAGTGATACTGAGAATATCTTTCCAGTCTAGTGTATACAGGCATGGAGTTTATGAAATACAGTATTCATTACTGACTTGTGTTAACCAAGCTCTGCATTGCATTGTAGACATTGTAACACATATCTATTATTTGGATGAAAAAGTTAAAATATTTTCTGTGTGAGGGTGCCATTTTTAGGCTACTTACTATTGACTGAAGTTTAATACAAACATTGAAAAACTAGTTAAATGAATATGAGAACATATAATAGGATTTTTTGGTAACTACAGAGTGATTTCTGGCTTTACTTTCTTATTTGCTTTTATTTATTTAAAAATCATGTTTCTCTTAAAAAAAAATACGGCAAAAAGACTTCTGAAGCAGAGTTTCTCAATGAATACAAGCCACACAAAGATGAGAAAAGAAGCAAAATAAGACATGCTGGTAGGAAAACATGCTCAGGCTCATGCCAGAAACACAACACAAGAAAATAGCAGGAACTGACTAGAAGAGGATTCACTAGCAATCTTACAAGTGAGGATAATGATTTTAAAGGGGCATCAGATAACAACAGTGTAGTTGAATAATATAAACTATTCTGCATACTTGATTAACACAGATTTTCCATTACGTAGGAAAATGTATCAAATAGGAATTATATAATACTTTTAATTATTTTAGTTACACTACCATTTGTGCAATTAGTGCTATTTTTTTCAGGGTATGATTCTAACACCAAGCTCAGATTAGGCTGACATGAGAGACATAATGACGTCTTTATTACTTATGGAAATTCTAACTATATACAAAATTACATTACAAATATTAATTACTTATGGAAATTCTAACTATAGACAAAATTTCATTACAAATACATTTCATACATACATATACAGTGGAACCTTGGTTCACGACCATAATTCGTTCCAAAACTCTGGTCGTAAACCGATTTGGTCGTGAACCGAAGCAATGTCCCCCATAGGATTGTATGTAAATATAATTAATCCGTTCCAGACCATACGAACTGTATGTAAATATATATATTTTTTTAAGTTTTTAAAGCACAAATATAGTTAATTAAACCATAGAATGCACAGCGTAATAGTAAATTAAATGTAAAAACATTGAATAAACACTGAGAAAACCTTGAACAACAGAGAAAACTAACACTGCAATAGTTTGCGCTATAGCGCTACCAACCGCTGGCCAAAAACACTTTTTTTTTTTAATGAGTTTTAAGCACAGGGAAAAAAATAAACATTTGAAAAAATCCGTAATTTAATAAACCACCAAGAAAAGTAACATTGCAACAATGTACGCTATGAACCGATCGCTGTAAACAGAAGTGAAAACAAAATCAAGCTCAGTGCATTCTTTAACTGCCTTCCTACCTTATGCGTCCAGCTCTCTCTCTCTCTCTCGTGCTGCCTGTGTGTGTGCGTCTCTCTCTCTCTCTCTCGCTGCCTGTGTGTGTGTGTGTCTCACTCTTTCGCGCTGCCTCTGTGTGTGTCTCTCTCTCTCATGTACCTGTGTGTGTGTGTGTGTGTCGCGTTCTCTCACTCTTGCTCGCTGCACAGGAAATGCACAGGGAGAGGCTGAACATGTACAAACCGAAAGGAAAACTGGCTTGTTCGTATACCAAGTGTGTGGTCGTGAACCGAGGCAAAAGTTTGGCAAACTTTTTTGGTCGTAAACCGATCTGTACGTGTACTGAGACGTTCGTGAACCGAGGTTCCACTGTAAATACAACTCTTACCAAGTTACAGTTACTATATTTAAAAGGCGCTATGTAATGTATAACTGATGAATCCTAGTGATTTTTTTTACAATAATTTTTGTTTAGTAGTTTAGTAATTTTAGTAGTGCTTCAGGTATATTATTTGAACTATAACTGACAGTATTTATGTAATTAATGAAAGCCTAATTCCAGATCATAAATATTTAGTTAAAAAAATGTGTCTACATAAAAACATTTGTATAATACTATAGATTATACAATAAAGGACTGAATGGACAATCTGGTATTGGAACGCAGTGAAACTTTAACTCAAGTCAAATGATCTTTTATGTCTGCAAATAATAGATAAGGAGTGAGAAGCCTTGCGGCTAGGCAGTTGAATCAGTCATAAACCACACAGTAGCAAGTTTAGTTCTCACCACTGACTATCACGTTAACTCTGAGAAAATTGCGTATTTCAGTTTTAAAAAATATGTACTTCTGAAAATGTAGCACTTTATAAACTACTAGTTGCTATATGTAAACTTAAATGTACTAAGTGTCTGGATATGTTGTTTTGAATTTTACATATATTACATTTTTCCTGGTACTTTCATTTAAGAAATACACACACACATTTGTCTGTTTAATAAAAAGGAATATGAAGTTTTAAAAACAAGCACTGCTCAACTGAACAGAAAATACAGAACACATGCAAGCTAGTTCCACACAACTGTCTGGCTTTGTCAGGTTAGAACCAATCTGAACTGAGGTGAGATTAAAAAAAATATATATGAATGATAGAGAAAAACGCTGCTCAATTAAGAAAATGGTTTTAATAATTATCAATAATGTTTAAAAATGTTTACCATTGTGTAATACAGTATGTGAATTGTGCACCTAATGAATCAGAACTCTTATTACAAAGAAAACGATGTAAATTCAATTAAAAAACTTTAATACGCAACAATAAGTAAAGAAAGACTGATTCAAAGCCCAAGGTTTGAACTGGCACAAAATGAATGATTAGAGGTGTGTGTATGCACTGGCACCACGCCCTGGGCTGGTTCCATCCTATGTCTTTTGCTGCCAGTATATAAGCTCCAATTTAATGCATTGACTTTTCCCATAGCTTTCTATTCCATTTGTGTTAACTGAAAAAATACATGCAAAGAACCCTGTAGCCACAACCCACATAAAGTCGGAAATCTCCAATGGGATGTACTATGTCTCTGATCTGTACAATAGGCACTTTATAAGTTACCTGGAAACAGTAATTTTCTAAGAACTATGTTGATTACCCCTTTTTGTTACACTGACAGTTACATAATCCATTCACGCATTGTTCTGTGCAATCAAATTCAAAAGTGGTCAATCACAACCTTTAATGTTTGTATTATCTGGAATTGTTACTCAGTTTATCATTCTCCCAAAGCTGAAGGCACAATTGTCACAATATTGTTCAAGTTCAATTGAGAATAAAGGGATGTCAGTTCAAAATGTCCTAACAGTCTTTATCCACCATCAAGACGTTTATCCTCAGCAAAAACATACAGGGTATAATGGAGCTTGGAAAAGGACTGTGCAGAATCTCTCAAGTATTGATATGAGGAATATATAAAATACTGGATAATATTTACTTTCACATGCATGTTACAAAAAAAAAAAACCACACAAACATGTACTGATAAAAATTAAACCTACAATAATGGCAGTGACCTAGATTGCTAATCTGTTCAGCAACATATCACTCTTATTAGAATTTTTTTTTTTTTTTTTTTTTTTTACCAACAACGAATTGTACATGATCACAATACATGACAGAAAACGCAACTTTAACCAAGGTAAGGAACACTAAATTAATGAAATGAACAATTCAATGCAGACACTATAAAATTAGACAAAATATCCATGTAAAAAACTGAAGCATTTGGGTAAAGGCAGACTAACACTTGTCACATTGTACAGTATGTGGGTTTTTATTTTCATCTTCTTCTTTTTTCAACTGTTTCACCAATGGATTTGTGAAAGAATATGATAACTGATTACAAGAAACTGAACTATTTTAGAAAAAAAAAAGATATTTGTTTCTTCCTCTGCATGCAAAATAAAGGTCATGCTTTTCATTTAAAGTTAGACGACGTGGTATAATTTGCAAGCATTCTGTGCAACTATGCTTTGACCACAATCACCAATTTCTGCAGATAAAGCAGTTGTTTCAAAAAAGTGTTTTTTTTTTTACTTTAGGTAAAGTATAATTTGAAGCTGTATGCTTAAAGAGCTAAACTTGCAACTTTAAACTAGTTTTGATGTTTTTGCAGAACAGTCTAAAGACATAATAACTTGGCATCTTGTTTATTTATACTTTTTTAACAGACAAAACAGGAAATATATTGAAAGGAAAATTAGAAAAAAGGAAAAGAGTCTTTGCCTTTTTTATTTATACTGTGAACAATCAAACTTTAAGTCATAAACATTATTACAGATTATTAATCAAGAATGAGAAATTGTGTTTTCAGCATTTGGCTAAAATTACAAATGGTTATTAAACACAACATTTTCCCTACTAGATATTCTAAATGAACACCAATTGTGAAATAAAATTTAACTTGATCTTAATTTCACAGGAGTTTTCACTAGTTTGTAATTAATAAATAAAAGCATTGAGAAATAATATAGTTTAAACTAGACAAAAGTTCTGCTATCCTGGATAAACCTTGCACCACTTACACTTGTTTCCACTCTAAATAAGGTGTTAGGAGACAAAACACCATCCATCCTTTTATAAGCTCACTTAATACAAGTTTACGGCTTTGTGGGATTCAGCCTATTCTGATAGCAAAAGACAGTATAAAAAATATATTTTCAAAATTCCTTTTTGGTTCTATGTTGAACTCCCTGCTATGAATATAGCACTCTATAGTAGCCAAGAAGTGCTATGGACTTAAGCTTAGCAAAGGCTGCTATAAACAAAAACAAAAAACATTTAAATATCCACATCTGAATAAATATAACAATCTAACACGTGCAAATCAGAATTTAAAAAGTAGTATGTATGAGAATTTGCTTAAAGCATGTAAAATTAACACTAAAATGAATCTCTACCTGCACTACCAAAATGCATGTAGAAGTGTGCACCATTAAATTTTGTGATTTATCATAACTGATAACACTACTGGTTAGTTTGCATTTTGACAGAACGTTAAAGGATAAGTTTGGTATTATTCAAGTCAAAGTTATTTCTTCATAATCATTGTATATATTAATTTGTCACTTGAAATTGGGATCTAAAGTGAAGTGTTTTTTTAATAAAATTTAAAAATACCTTGTCTGCTCTTGCAGCTTACAATAGGGCTCAAGGGTACAGGGATCCAAACATGAAAAAAACGGCTTAAACTTACCAAATTTTTCATTTAAACAATCTGATATTGATTCATGAAGTCTCAAGATCCATCTCATGCATATCTATCTTGCTCAAATACTATATGGAGATTTTGGCTTATTTTTGGCATCCAATCCAGTACTAATGTACCTGTTAAGGCTTTCTACAGAAAAATCACTTTACTATTTTGCATAAAATGGTGCGTCCTCTTTAACTGAAATCAGTGTCTTTGACACTTAAATCAGACATGTGGACAGCTGAACATCCAGGCCAGCAGATCCCTACGTGACAATCAAATATTAAAAATGACTGGGCACCTGTGGCGGATGTGTTGCAGACAAACGCACTGCATGCCAGTCACATCAGGAGCAACTGGCAAGTCCAATAAGCACTGCTTCTCTTTAAGCACATGGCTAGCTAGGTGTACTGCTACAGTGGGAAAATCTTTGCAACACGCCTCACCTGACAAAGCAAGTGGGCAATTGTTGGAATTTTCAGAGCAGCATGCAATACCAAAGTGTGTGTGTGCTCAAAGCAGCTGATAATAGCGGCGTTACCAGTCACGATGGCTGGTTTTTCTTTTATATTCCATTCATTCAATGCCACTCTCAACAAGCATCAGCTCTAGATCCTCATTTTATAATGCTTGCTTTTTGTCTGAGGACTGTGAGGACACATTTTCGAGACTGATTAATATGACTGCTACAAAGAGCAACTGAAGAATTATAGAAAGATGTGACTTCCCTCTGTATTGATTTCGACTAATTCAAGATTATTTTAAGTGATCAATAGGGAAATAAATTTGGCAAAGTTTAGTTGAAGGATGTCATGAAAAGGTTATTGAATAACCTTTATTATTTAAGAAGCAATATTTGATAATTTTATAATAATGTTATTCACAAGATGATATAGATGTTTTAATGTAGATGCCATTGCATTAAACAAGGAGTTGCCCCATATTGAGTATGGACTCCGATGTGGCGATACATATTTTAGCTAAATTATGGTGAATTTTGAATGAGTGCTGTGCTGTGAAAACGTTATAAAAAAAAAAAAAAAAAAAAAAAGAATGATGTTTTGTTCTACATCTTCCCAATACAGATGTTAACTGTTCATTACTAATCAAGTATTTCTTCTTAAATGTCATTCCATGCTTATGCATATGTTATGAAGTCACTATGTAGACACCCTTCAAATAAAGTGTTACTGAAATTTGTTAGATTATATTAATGTTCTCTATGCATGTTTAAAGTAATTTCTAAAAAAAAAGCCACCACTTCAAATATATCAGTGCATGCTAATTCAGCAAAAATAAAAATCAATATCGAATCGGGATCAAATTGGGACATCAGTGCTGATACCCAGCACTAATGAACAACTCATGCTCACAACATGGTAATAAAATAACTGAGCACCATGTGTTTGAGTGAGTAAATTCATTGACATTGATTACGGGGAGAATATGCAAACTCCATGAAGAACCTGGCACAGTGAAGGAGAATTGACAGCCCATGTTACCAATGTCACATTTGTACTGAACTTACAAAACTTAACCGGATTAAAGATGGGGTAATCAGAGTTTCTAAAATGGTGTGTGTGTGTCTATCTGTGTGTTTGCCCTGCGATGGACAAGTGCCCTGTCCGGATGGTGTTCTTGCCTTATGTTTGTCCGACGAGTGCTGGGATAGGCCCCAGCAGTACCGTGTCTCTGCCCTGCGTAAGCAGGTTGGATGCCTGTAATCAATGTCTGTTCAGTTCTTGTCACATGATTGAATGTGCAGTGCTTGTTGTGGAAACAAATAATTGCTGGTACTCTCTTTTTTGTAGACTGCTTGGTCTTCCTCACAATGTGTTTCAATTTTTACCCAGTTACTTAATCAAGCGTGTAGGGCTCACTAAGACCTTTCCACATGCTGTCAGAACACAAAATGCCACAACAATTTACAGCAGTAATAGTGGAGTGGAGGGTGCTTTGTGCACATTTATTATTAATAATAAAGTCATTTTGGACTTTTATCTGGTGTCTGACGTGGGGTCTGAGGGTTCAAAGGGTCGACAGCGCCCTTATCTGTCACAGACTGAATGGACAGATAATGTATCCAGGACCAATTGCTACTTTATGTCCATTGCTGTCGGTTAATGTTCTGAATCTCTAGGACTCTGAACTGAAGGAAATGACAACTGAAAATTGTAAATGGAAGGATGAATCCGTGATTGTTGGAAAATATGACAAGTAAAAAATAACTGGTCAATACAAGTAAAATGGATACAATAATAATACATTCTAATAAAATAAAATAAAATCAGTTAGAAAAAAAATCTAAATTTTCCTGTCTGTACTATAGTTTACTACAAATGGCAAGTTGTTGAGTAAATGGATTTGCTTCCTGTAGTTCTTTGTAACCAGAAAATTTAAAAAAAAAAAATTACCAGCCCAAACTATTTGATCATTGGTTAATTAAAGAACAAACAAAACTTTCTAGCCTACTAAATCCAGGTCAGGGTTGTTGGTGAGTTTAACTTAAGTCAAATGGTTGTGGACATAAAGTGGGAACCACCATTGGAGTGGGCACCACTCACCCATAAACCGCCAAAGGTGCCAGTTTAGAATCACCAACTAATCTAAAATGTGCAACTTTTGGGATTCAGAGAAAGCCTGGAGTCTCTGTAGAAAAAAATACTGTAGGTACATAGAAGGTGTTTTCATGTTCTCTGTTATTCTTCTAGATTTAGAACTGACAGATGGGATTTTACAATTACTTGAAATTTAGAATGACTTTTATTATATAATATAGTTTTCAAAAATCAGTACAAAATAGCTGTAACAAAATCCTACAGCTACAGTACAGTGTCCGTGACAAGGGTTACAACACCCACTGCGCAGAAAACACAAAATTAGGGGATTAATGAAGAGTGTCTTCATAAATATAACATTTAAGGAACTACAGTTGTGTTTCACCATGTTTTAAACAGATTTCTATGTATGCACACATGTGGTTATGATATATTTATGTGTATTTGTATTTGTTAACAGTTTACAATAATCACATACTGTAGCTACTGCTAAACATACTACTAAGATACATAAAAATAATGAATATAAAGAGAAGGCACCAGCTCATTCTCTCTTTATTTATTTTTACAGCATGTACTTACTATCATATTTTGTTTACTTAAATACATATGTTACTGGTTACTCCTGGAACTCCTGCCAGGTTTAGCAGGCCATGACATAACAGCAATTACTGGGTTTGCCTGAAGTTCATAATGAAATTTCAGCTTAACAGGCTACATATTTTCCAGTGGGTATGTTATTGACAATGCAAATTTGTTTTAACTGAATACCAATGAAAACTTCACACTTTAACATGTTAAGTGTTAATAAGGAATTATAGTTCATGTAGCGGCATTTTTCAGAATATGTCCTTCCTCTATTACCATAAATTAAAAGATTGTTGTACCTTACCACAAGTTAAATGCCATATAACTGAATATTTTCTTTGATATTGCTATTCATAATTAGCATAATTACAAAACATAATAGTATATGAAACAATAACTGATAAGTGCTGTTACAACATACAGCAGATGTAAAACACAGAAAATGTAATGCATGGACACTAGAACTTTAATTAACATAACATAGATTGTTGCCTACTTCAAAACATTTTAAATGTAAAATTAATAATTCACTTACAATTCTTGTGTGGCTGACCAAAAATGCAAGGAACAGAAAAACACAAAATTTGAAACCAATCTATACAATTCCTTGCAATAAAGAAGTTTCAAAATCCTAATTAAATTCTATTACTGAAAATGGAATATATGGAAAAAGAAATATAAACAACACTTTAAAACAAAGAATATTTAATAACCTACTTTCTGGGATAGCAATATTTTGATTTTACACTTTGAAAATGTGTAAACAATTGTAATGAAGCCCCCCCCCCCCCCCCAAAAAAAACACTCTTGTTTTCATGCCCTGCCAAAAACAACCACCAATCCAATAAAAAAATGCAAATTTTGCACATTTTTTTGTTACTATATTATTTCTTAAAATGTTAATAGAAGTCAGGCATGAACAAAAAAGCTTAAATCCTCCTAAAATGTAAAAGCACAAATACCACATAAGTAACATTTAAAGTGTGTGTCTTCTGTACAAAACTCAGAAAAAGCTAAGAAGAAAGCTTCACAGACCTGCTAAAACTCCGGTTTAAATCTGGTTGATTTAGCAGACTCCAGAGAAAAGGTGATGACTTTTCTTCAGTAGTAGAGTATCCCTAGTGTTTAACCACAGCTCATTTCTTAACATCTGACTCTGTTCTGGTAGGAGGGACATAAGTGCTGCTTTCCTTTTCACAGCCTGACAAAAACATTTCTGCCCTGTGTGGCCCTCTGCCAAGGGAGCGCTAGTCCTGAGGGCTACCTAATATGCTCACCCCTTCTAAATACAAGGTTTTTTTTCCCTTTCACCACAAGTGCCTCTTTCTGATGTGTTGAATTAATCGTAAATGAATGATCTTCATCTTGTAGATTGGGTTGTGCTTTTTTCATTTGCCATTTCTGATCATGCACCAGAATCTTGAGTAGCTTTTAGAGATTCTTGTTGTTGTTTAGAACTTTTGTAAATATAATTTATCCATTTAGCAAAATTAAAACATTTTCACATGGTAATGATTCCTTTCAAAAATTACACTTCTTAAACACAACTTCAGAATTTTATTGCTGCCATTTGGTTCACAGCTGAGGCACAATGGAAGAAATCCAAAGTCATATTATAATAACCTTTCCATCCCAGTTACTACGTGGCAAAAAGAAAAAATCCAGTTCCAGATCGGTTTGGTAAACACAACTTGTGTACACTGATATTTTGACACCACATTTACCCTGTTTGGACAGGATTCTAAATATAGACATAAACTGGTATGTCAGTACCTTACTTGAATACATGAGTCAATTCCAAATCATTTGCTAATCCTTACCTACACTAAGTCAACCTTAAATAAGATGGATTTTAAAAACAGTTGCATGGTAGATGCTGCACAAAGCAGTATTTAAGTCAGTCATATAACACTCGACCCCATATGCATATCCAGCTTTCTAACTAGACTACATGACCCGGAGTGTGTGTGTGAGTGCGTGTGTGTGTGTGTGTGTGTGTGCATGTGTGTGTGCTTACTTTACCCAGAGTCTCCCTGTTTAAATGTGGAGATCTCTGACTGAATGTGCATCCGATGGCATGAATGTTAAACTTGTGTATTTTCTTGTAGCAGAAGCTTTTGTCCGTTGCACAGATTTTACTCATGGTACTATATAGCATTGTTTGGCAATTCTGGGTTATACTGCACTACTCTATGGAGGCACTATGTATGCTGTAGAAATTACTTCTTCAGTATGCAAACTGCAAAGAACACGTAGCTCAGAATTGCAGCCTTTAATATGACACTTCAAGTTCCAGGAAATATACATAAAACAAACAATGCATTTTAAAGAAAAGATCACACTTCTAATGAAAATATCATGGTATTTATGTAATTCAATACTTTTTTATTCTGAAGTCTCAATTCCAAAAGTATTCAATGAATAAAGTCACTGATGAATATATATATACGAGCTGTATATACCCGGCGTTGCCCGGGGCAGAAGTAACCTAATCGGTCAAACACTTACATATATACCAAAGTAAACCTAATCGGTTAAACAGCTTCATATATACAGAAGCGAACCTAATTGGTCAAACAGTTATGAATGTGCAGAATGATTTTACAAACATTATGCGTGTTAACAATCATTAAAAAGAAAAGATTGAGGAACTGTTCTTCTATATGTGATGAAGCCACTAATAAGACAGATTTTTTTCAGGACCCAGCTGTTTCATAACTAAACTACTGCCACCCCAAAGTAATGCCTAATAGTGGTTTTTGGGGTAGGTGTGGAATAAAAAGGGTGTTTTTTAGTCAGTAAGAATCTGACAGTACCCTTCAGTACAGGCTGAAGGGTGCCTATGTAAGGTTTTACATCCTTCCCGTATGGAAAAAAAAACATACTAAACTTTTTTTTCATCATTACAGATAATCTCAGTCAAATCGAAGTACGCATTCTCAATTTATTTTTATCTAATTTTTACTTTTTCACAAAGCCATCCCATGGCAATTTGTATGAATAAACTTTTGCTAGAGTGTTACCAAAAGTTTATTCATGCACATATTTTAATACGGATAATCTATCTCTAATCAAGGTTCTCATTTTCATTCTAATTTAAAATAATAATAGATACTCATTTTTTTCTTCTGTTTTAGAAAAACCAATCTATGCCACCTACGTCTTCGTCAAGTCAGCTTCATCCAGCTTTATCACATATAGAAGAAGAGTTCCTCAATCTTTTCTTTTTAATGATTGTTAACACGCATAATCTTTGTAAAATTATTCTGCACATGTATAACTGTTTGACCAATTAGGTTCGCTTCTGTATATATGAAGCTGTTTCATCGATTAGGTTTGCTTTTGTATTTATGTAACTGTTTGACCAATTAGGTTTGCTTATGTATATAGATTAGCTGTTTGTCCGATTAGGTTCGCTTCTGTATATATGAAGCTGTTTAACCGATTAGGTTTACTTTGGTATATATGTAAGTGTTTGACCGATTAGGTTACTTCTGCCCCGGGCAACGCCGGGTATATACAGCTCGTATATATATATATATATATATACATATACACACATACATGCAGTTTTAATAACACAGAAATCAATATAAACATTAACATCATTATCATATGAGAATATGAAGTAATATATAAGAAGCACATTTCATATAAATATAAATTATTAAACAGTAAAATCTTCTTCTGTAATTTGCTACCGTGGCAATTTGTGTGTCTGTCCAGGATTTTAAATGACCTGTAGCTCGCAAACCGTTGCACCTATACACTTGAAATGTGGTACACATATAGTACGTCACGTCTACTATCCGCTTTATGGGTGATGATTGTTTTAGTCTTTTTATCTTTATTTTATTTTATTGTACAATCAAGTCCTATCTGCGCACAGCAGGGCAGCCGTGGGCGGATGCGTATGGTGTATTCACTCGATGTTATCGTGCATTGCGCTGTCAGTGGTATTTTGATAAAAGAATTTGAACAACATATAAGAAGCGTATAAATTATTAAACAGTAAAACATTAACATTTAAGAAGTAAAGTTACATTAAGTGCTACTGCTGTGCCTTCGGGTATACCTCATTTTTTGTTTGCCCATTACATGCTTAAATGTATACATTTTTTGGTGCACCTACCCGAGAACACGCGACATATAACCGAGCGTGGGAGAAGCATGGATTTTAAACACGCGTTGAGTTGATGTGCTGGTCTCCCTCGTGAAATAACTGGTAATGTTTGACTAAAATCTACAGCGAGTAAAACGACATTAACTCCTATTTTTTTTTTACGATCTCTGAGATGTTGCTTTTTTCGGTTCAAGGCTTCATAAGCTCTTTTATGTTGTATGGTGTACTTATCCCAAACCATCATCTTTGAATGTTGCAAGACTTTCGCCTTGTATGTAGATCGGGGTAATTACATTCATTGCATTCCTAGTCTGAATTACAATGTGATTGTATGGGTGGTTACCTGGCACTGTAGGGTTGCCACCCGTCCTTTAAAATACGGAATCATGCCGCGTTTGAGAATGAAATTGCGCGTCCCGTTTTGAATCAATACTGGACGGGATTTATCCCGTATTTTTTTTATCATTTTTTTTTTAAAGCAGCGTCTCATGCAAATCATCCCACACACATTTTATGAAGATGCCTCCTTTCCTACTTTTGATTGGGTAATACTTGATGTCATCGTTAGTTTGATTGGTGTTTTTAACTGTCCAGTGAGTAGGGCGTGTCTTTCAACCGTAAGCAGATTTTTTGCAGAGGTATCACTGACCTCGACGACGGCGACGTTATACGTCAAAAATAAATTACGATAAATGACGATTTTAGCGCTACTTTATTACGACGGCGGCTACATAGACACGATCAAATAAAAACAAAAAAATCAAATAATCATTCTACATTTTCAAAACGTCGAAAAAACGACGGAATGAAAAAAAGGCCCACCCGACGGCCCACCCATTCCATTTTTATATATATAGATATCTGAAATCTTGCTACAGTGATTTTACTGGTCATGTAGAGCACTAATTCCAAATATAGCAGTTAGTAGTGACTGTGGGCCATCTGTATATTAAGCTTAGTATATTTTATCCACCCAACAGTTAATTTCTGAACCTCCTTAATTCAGTTCAGGGACACAGAGTATATCCTGGCTGAATTACAAATAATACGAGAACCAGCCCTGGATGGGTTGGCAGTTGGTCATAGGTCATATTAAATGTACATACCCACACTCACTTACTGTATAACAGGTCAGTTAATAATTTCTTTCTGCATGCCTGCAGGATGAAGCAATAAAGTGAAGCACTAAGACTATATAATAATAAGATATAATGGTGACAAATTACTAAAATAGGTCTTGCTTCATCAATTAATTGGTTGGAAATCATAGTAGGTGAGGGAAAAACAATTCATAGAACTGACAGTACATGTAATGTACTGTAAAATTTATTATAGGCATGTTATAATGCTGTATAAGTTACAGCTTATTTTGTTATTAGAGATTAAGCAGTCATTTCGGGGGGGGGGGGGGGGGGGGGCACGAATGTGCTGATCAGAAAGGCAATATGAAACATAACATTTAGAAATCCTCTTCAGGATTACAGCAGCCAAGGCAGGAAACAAACCTGGACAGGGTGTCAGTGTATCACAGAGTATATTTTCTTTGAGCATTACAATAATGTTTTCATTGTCTGCTGAACAGCTTTACTAGCATATTCAGAAGCTGGTCTGATGAAAAATGCTTTACTACTGTCCAAGTTACACATAGAATGATATGTCTTCTTTCATTGTGAATGCTGTTGTGTTAGTGTACACACAATATCAAGAAAGGGGCTTAGATGGCAACGACTTCTATACTAAAATATAGGTGCATCTACCTCCCCATTTCACTATTTGCAGTGAAGCAGGATAGAAGTTCTTAATACAGACCTTGTGAAAAATAATGCCAATCAAACACATTTTAAAATACCAGCTTTAACTTTCATAAGGAAATGCACAACCTCACAATGTAGTTTTTTGAGTGCAACATGCATTTATTTCTAAAGGTTTGTAAAGCAAACCATGAATAAGTGCTGGGCAAAGTAAACGAGACATTATAGCTAGAAAATGGATAGTCTCCCTCCAAGATAATTGCTATATACCACAAATCTGCTGTGTATGCATTCTGACCCCCCAAGTGACCACACCAAACACGATTTGAAGGGTCAGCCACACTGAACGTTATCTTTAGCAGCTGATGCAATCCTGCTCAAAAGGACACACCCATCTATTGGTTTTCTTTTGCTGGGAAGAATGTATATAAAAGCAAACAGTGCTGATCTTAAGAACACTGGTAAGTGCAGTGGCTGCACTTAAACAAAAATGAACAACACAAAAACACAGCAACATGTTTTCAGCACTACTGAAAAAAGTAGGTATAAAGGTCAAAATGCCCATTGGCAGACTGCTAGGTGCTCAAGAATAATTTAGTTTCTCTGGATCACTAGCCATCTTACAGAGAGAAAGGGAAGCAAAGAAAGAATAAATAAAATAAATGGCCCATATATAACTACTACCTGTACCGATTCACGCTAATTTGCTTCAGCTAGAATTTTCACATTCACAATTCACATTTTTATAGTTGGTTAAGACTTTCAGGATCCTATTTTGCATTCAAAAACAAAACACACAGTGTGCATCTCTTATATATATTTCTCTTCTGGTTCGTCCTGTTTCCACTTCAATACCGGACCCACCCACACACAGCCGACACGGCATTTCTCAATTCCTATTCATCCTCTTCCATGTCATGCACTATACTGGCCTGCTGAGCGTAATACATCCAACAAGTACTCGAGATGCTGCCACGACGCTAGGGTAGCTTTACCACCTTTGCGGGAGCCACCTGTGTCTTTACAATAGCTTCTTTCACAGCAAACATCAGAAGCTAAAAATTATCGTGAACACATTCGAGAATACAACTCTTCTCTAGCGTTTTTTTTTTCCATGGGTGCACACATAACTCAACCTCCTGGCCACGGACCATACTGTTTTAAAATACATGGGCAAATTTATCACCAAACCTCTCCACTATACACTAACACTTCTACCTCTCCAGGATATGGACAGTTGTATGTTTTTGACACAGCATAAGCTACTGACGTACGCTTACAAAATAAAGCAAACTCCGCATGCAGCGAAAATGTACTTCTCCAGCTAGATTCCATGCTCAGAACCATCAACCCCTTCGCTAAATCATACAAACACATGCATGAAATCGCTCAGTCCAATCCAACAGCTTCTGTACAAATGGTTTTCAAGGAAATCCTAGGCAGGATTTATGACGATACAATGCCCCGACATTGCAGCGATTTTCGTCGGAGAAGATGGCGAAACGCCTGCCGAAAGGGACATTTGCATCTATCCCATAGGCAACTCCTGTAAACCGATTTCCACGCTCAATATGAATCGCGATCCTATGGTTTACCCACTTTTATTCCCTTACGGAGACATTGGCTCGCACAAAGATTTACAACATGTTCCCAATAAAAGAACCGCCAAGCGAATAAGGCTTACTTAATGCCAATTTTACACGTACAGATTAGCAATGAGGAACACATTTAGTATTTTGCACTCCAGCTGCAAACTATTCCAACAGTATGTCATAGAAGCGTATGTTAAACAGAGGGCGCACGTCTCAACTATCTCAGATTACATCAACAAGATCTGCACGTGGAACAATACAAAGGTCTATCAGACGCACTGCAAGCAAACGCTGAAAATAACAACGTACATGTAGGCAAAATGATCATATTACCGTCCACATTTCAGGAAAACCAAGATGCATGCAACAAAACTATCAGGATGCCATTGTATGTAAATTCGGAAAGCCTTTTTTATTTATCACTTTCACATATAATCCTGCTTGGCCGTAAATTCTACATGCACACTGCGTCTTTCAAGAAGCATTTTCTTCTTGATTTCTGAATTCCTTTCTCACCATTTTCCGTTCCTATTCTTACACCGCCGTATGCTACAGCGGGTGTCGGCTAGTATACAATATAACATTAAGCAGACAGAATGCAAAGAGGATCTTTACAAAGTTTCACAACCATGTTTTGCATTCCACTGATGGACAAAAAGACAAATATTAGGGTTATGTGGTTTCAGAAGCTTGAAGTTTCAGTTCTCAATTTACACTAAATTTTAGATTTTAGAAAGTGAATTTACAAATATTTCTGCAACATTAAAAATGAATTAATATGAAGTAATGTTTCAAAGTCAATGACTGTATTTCATTCCCCGAGTGGGTAAATCAACCTAACCAACAGCAAGTTTTCATCCCATTTGCCTTTAGAAAAGGGTAAATATGTCAAATGTGTCAAATAATATATGCAAATAAAGTGTCGATAGACTTCTGCCCATAGCTGCTTATTTCAATTTAACTCACAGATTTGAGATTATCATGATAGAGGTTAATAAATTCAATTGAATGTTTATGAACTATTTCAGGACTTCTTTAGCCTTGATACGTGAGATATTATCTGGCTGAAAGATGCCACTCTCAGATGCGCAGACTATTGATATAAAGCTATGCACTGATAAGCAATAATGTTCAAACATTCAGAGTTATCATGTGTTACTGCACTCATACAACGGGACTCTGTGCACCATTAAAACACTGAATTAGCACCACTATATTCAATATTCACACAAATGATAAAATTGATTCCTTCAGGATTTTAACCCCACTGGGGATTTTTTTTTTTTTTTATAAAAAAAAGTTTTTTTCCCCAAAAGGCAAAAACGGATATTCAAATGACAGATTTTTTATGTTTTACACTGCACCAATTTCAACATTACAATGCGCACCTTTAACAATTTTGAATGATTAGATTGAATCCTCATTATTTTAACAGCTTTACGGTGCAGCTTGGGACAGAGTTAATCCACCTCAGTGCTCTGCGCTCTACATTTATAAATTAGTTCTTATTTGTTTTCTAATATAGCTTTATCTTTTTTGGGGTATTTAAATATAATTACAAAAGGATAGGAAAGGATATGAAGAAATAAGGTAGAACACAAACATTCAACATAAGACTTTAATTGCACATGAAAACCTATTGCACAAGATGTCATCTATTACACTGCTGCATTGGAGGTGATTAGGTGGCATTCAGTGTCCTAATAGCAACAGGGTAGAAACTGTTATTCCGTCTATTAGTCTTTGTTTTGATGCTCCTATATCTTTTGTCTGATGGCAACAGTTGGAACATGTCATGAACGGGGTGTGAGGAGTCATAAATTATAAGCCAGTTATAAATCAAGCAGCTGTTCACAGGTTGAGTAAAAATCAGCTAAATTAAATCAATAGCCATTCAGTGCATTAGTAGACAATAACAATCCCTGTGACACCACACTTGTAAAACTAGCTGTGAAGCATCACCCACAAAATTGAAAAATGCAACAGTTGTGGCAAAGCAGTTTAGAATACAAGATACCATACAGTGCCCACTCTATAATGGTTTGGATTTTATACCATTTATTTGCTTACTTCTTTAGCTTAGGAATGCAGAATCATAATTTTCATTCTTGGGATATCTAAAGGTAGAAAGAGGATAAAGGATGAAAGTAGTTCCCTTCATGATTTTGTAATGACTTTTTTTTTTTTTTTTTTTTTAAATAATTTTAAACACAACAAAGTATAACCTTATTTTTTGTGGGGGTACCCTGGAAGAGTTTTGAAGTAACTTGTGATTAAGACATACCTTTTTTGCCTCTTGTGCATGAATTACACAAAAAAGAAAGAGCACTCCCTACTTTTTAAAAAATACTTCTAGAAACACAACATATGGTCAATGCTATAGTCAGTTTAAGAACCATGAAAATACTTCATCTGAAAAGTAGCTTCTCCTCATGCCTACACAGAAAATATTCTTCTGAAATCTAGCAGCAAAAGGTAAAACTCCTTCTTTAGAAGAAAAAAAAATCACTTGAGGAAACTGAACTTTATCTTGTACAGTAGCATGAAATGTGAGCACACCAATATACAGTGTAAAGTAATACATTAAAAGGAACAAATATGTAATGATAATTCACTACAATTGTTGTTAACTAAAAATGAGTTACAAGTAAATGTCTTAATTAAATTTTGTATTTCAGCCAGGGTTCCTCCACTGGCTGTGTTTCAAATCCATATTTCATGTCCTTTTTGTTCATTTTTGAGTTATTTAATTATGTTAATGTTAGTTTTATTAAATATTTTCTTTATTCCCAATGTATGTGTTATGTTACTTGTGTTTTGTGGGTAGTTCTCTAAGAGGCAGGGTCACCTCCTAATCACCACAAGGGACTGCCCTCAGCAACATAAGGTACTGGCACCCACAGTACCTTGTGGTTCATTCTGGACACGTGCTTTTGTGATTTATTTATTTATTTTTTAAACGTGTGTTGTGATTTTGACTTCGCCTTTTATGATTCTTTATTGGGACTCTGATCACTATTGGACTTCCTTATTGCTTAGGTAACTCCTTTGCTTTTTGTGCTCCACTGGGCTTATTTGCACCCATGGCATTTTTCTGTAAAGATAAAATATTTTATAAAAATCCTGAGCTTGACCTTGCTATTAACTAGGTTTGATGGTTTACTACTCTATTGGGCATTTTGGAAGTTTTTGGGACTTTGTGCCTGGAGACCCTTAGGTTCAAAACACTAAGCAGATCACTAATTATATGTCTCATGAAGTAAAAAGCAGAAATACTTTCTTCATTCAACCTAGAAAATGCAATTATAGACAGGAATTTCCAATTACCTACTGCATATTTTCATAAATTTCAATTATTATGTTTTTAATTTTTGTAATACTCTTGATTCAACCTTTGTTTCGTGTTTAGAACTTTAAATAGATCACAAGTAAATTTAATTATTTTACATGAAGAAGCAAATATGAAAACCACAATCCCACAGCATCATACAGCGGGAGCGCACAGCTGCTAGAACATACAGTCTGCAGTTGATATTATTTTTTTCTTTTTTTTTGGGAGTTACCCACACTACTTTAAGAGAAAAAAG
Organism: Erpetoichthys calabaricus; assembly: GCF_900747795.2. Lineage (NCBI taxonomy): Eukaryota > Metazoa > Chordata > Cladistia > Polypteriformes > Polypteridae > Erpetoichthys > Erpetoichthys calabaricus. The sequence goes on along the minus strand of NC_041400.2, from coordinate 31,582,439 downwards.
CATTACATATGCAATCTTACATCTGTAGACTTTACATGAGGACTTTTTGATTTGTACAGTAATTTCTAATTTCATCCAGACACAGCTCCACAACAAACAAAAGCTTCTCAAAGAAATCACAGATTCTCTTGCATCATTTGGAAAAGTTATTTGCAAATTTGAGTTTTCTAGCTGAATTCTTCATTAAGGAAAATCCTTACGGTTTTTCTCTGTGACATGATAATACTTGCCTATAAACACAGAGATGCACTAATTTTTCTGTGTCGCATTCCCATAATAAACAGCAGGATATAAGAATCATTTTCAAGTTCAAATATAAATGTATTGTCATATATACATTGGCCATTGTATTCTTACTTACATATTTACCACAGGCAAAGACTTTTATCTCCATTTTATCTCCCTGCCCTTTAATCCTTTACAGTGATCAACAAATATGTGGACATGCTATCTTTTTTGCAAAAGTTTCTGAAACAGGGTTGTGTTTTAATACAATGTAACATATAACTAGGTATTAGTTTAGGGTTGATTATTCCAAGGAGCTTGCACAAAACAAATCGTGAGAGTTTACTTTTTGTTAGGGTGTCTTGGGTACCAGATATGTAGGATAAAGTGGGCTTCGTCCTTTTCTGATAGGCATTCCGTGCCACACAAAAACAGGCTTGACAGGATTGCAATAAGCCAGCAGACTGTTACATCACAGTACAATTCCAAAACAGAAACACTAAATGAAAAAGTTTGTAAAAATCATGTAAGCTGTATTATTCTCTTTCTTAAAGTAAGCATGGCTCAGTTATCATGATATGTCTATGAATCCCAATCTGCTGGGAAAGATAAGGAAACTAAGGTGAAAGTCTTATTGAAATTACCAGAAGCAAAGCTCATAATTAATCAATTGATTGACTAATCAATTCATTCCTGTACCTTGCAGAAAGCCACAGGTGCCCAGTTGCCTACTGGTGTTCAGTACTGAAGTGCTCAAGTTTTCAGAGGCATTGTGGGCATGCAGAGGGTCTAGTAATCTGTAGGCCATTTAGCTTTGAAAAGCTACTCCTAACATGCAAAATTACCCAAATTTAAAAAGGGTTTAAAACAGCTTCGTCTAGTCAGTGGCAGATGACATTGCAAGGGAGAGGAAGAAAGACAGACAGAAAACTTGATCAAAGCGGAAAACATTAAGCTGGAAAAGTAAATTTATAAAATAATAATAAAATAATAATAATAATAAAAGTGAATTTCCCATTGGGATTAATAAAGTATCTATCTATCTATCTATCTATCTTCAGTGCATGTATCAGAATGATAGGTGTGGCTAAATCCGTAACTAATGAAACAGTGGTGGCCCTTAATCATTATGAGTAGGAAGAGTGCATATACTGAAAATTAACAGGCTTACATGTTATACTGTTGCTCTCTTTGCCAGACAAGCAACCTTATTGGTCAGAAGAAAAATGTTCTGGCAAAGTCTAATCTCTGGGGAAGTATCTATGCCATACCATAACAAGTTTGATTGGGTAATACTACACTAACAATAAACTGTACATGCATGCACACATGCACACACACACACACACACACACACACACACACACACACACACACACACACACACACACTTACTCGCAATACATGTACAATATTTTCTTCCTCAGTTTGAGCACAATATCTAAAATATTTACTCTGGCTCTATACCAAATGTTTTCAAACAATAACAACTGAATCCTAATCGTAAAAAGGCATATGCTTCCCACCCTTTGTAATTGTGTTCAACCTTTTATTGTAATGAAAGATTTATTTACTGAAAAAAAAGGCCTTTGACCTTAAATGCCCATTATTTTGTCAGACCTTCTTTGTCTTGCCATTACACTAAAGCCATTGCACCTGCTCCTTCAACATCACCAGATGTAGGCATTATACATATTATAAAAGAAATGCTGACCTTTTTAATTTAACTTGATTTGTTCCTTGTGTTATTAAAAGGCACCAAGCATCTATCAAAAATAATCACTGTAATTAAGAATAAATATAACCACATTTAGTTCTCACAAATGAAATAAAACTGCCGAACAACGAAATACCAACCTCTCAAAATTTGTATCAGTTAAGGAACTGAAACATTGTTATCACAGCACATATGTGGTAATTTCACACCACTGGAACATGACAATATAGTAACCTTCATTGGAAAATAGTAGTGCAAACATTTTCCAAAGTAAAAGAGGAAAAGTGGCGTTCTTCTCAAGATTTGTTACCCTGTTCTATTAACACCTGTTAAAAATTTGTTAATCTCTCTCTATGGCACCACTGACAGTATTTTCTATTAGCTTCTCAGAACACTGGATTGAGGGTTTCCATTCATTTTATTGAAATTCCAAGGCTTTTCCATGACTATTCCACTGAGTTTATCCAAATTACCATGACTATGCATGTGCATGAATAAAATTGCCATGAAACTGCTATAGCAGTTTCTGGTATTTAGAGTTGTAGTATTAAATTTATTCTGTGGGGTGCTGTCCTGCACATTGTTCCCTTTAAAGTCTGATCACACTACTTGAAGGCTACGACTAAAGATCACTGGAAGAGTCATTTACCAAATCTTAGAGTTGCAGCATGCTATCATGACCGCAAGTCATGTAGTTTAACATTCCCAATGACTCAGTCAGACCAGTCTGTGACTTACTCTGACAAAATACAGCGATGAGCTCTTCTGTGTATATGACAGTTTACAAGTAATTAACACTCATGTAGGAAGTACACTCCATACAATGCAGCATCAAGAAATGAAAGTTTTTGTTTTCAACTGTGCAAACTGAACAGACACTCGTTTGTCCAGTGCCTGATGCACCATGGCAGAATGGAAAAAGGAAAAGACGAGCCAAAATTGTGGCTATTCCTAAAAAGAATTTGAACAAGCACCATCAGTGTCAGGCAACACCTTTAATTTTCTATCAGAATGCATGGAATGCATGATACTTTAGAAATGTGAAACTTTTCCAAGTTGTTGTCATGGAATCGAAGATGAGAGCGAGGCAAAGAGATCCAGGAACTGCAGTCACTAATTCTGACATTCCTCTCTGACTTGAAGTTGTGTGGTGTTGCACTGGCTTAAAGGATAAGTTTGCCATTTTTCAAGTCGAAGTTATTTCTTCACAAATATGGTATATATGCATTTTCCATGTGAAACTGTGTTATGCGTTTTCTATAAATTAAAAAACAATACATAGCCAATCCTTTTACAATATAATCTCTGTAGGCACAAGGTACGACTGGAAAATAAAAGCCTAAAAATTTACAAAAGAAATGGTATAAGTTTCATTATAAAAAAATATGCCTTCAGTGTTTCTGACGCAAGTTTTTTGACAACAAAAGGGATCTGGAAATAATCATTTTATTGCATATTCCTTGTACTATTTTTATGAAGGTAAAGATATGTTTCCTACTTTGTGAGTTTCCACGTAAATACGAAAAAAATCAAAATGAAACATAACAGTTCACTGTGATTTGGTCTTTCGAGAGAAAAAATATCAGGGTAAAAGGTTATTGCTTAAGAAGACAAACTCTGAGTTAGTGTGCACAGCTTGTCTTCTTTTAAAATGGCTGAATCTCATCACATTGTTTTTTTTTTTTAGAAATTACACATATAAGCTGTTTGTCAATGTCTGTGTAATTGCAAGATGCAGATCAATAATCGACAACAGAACTGCCTTGAGAAATTGACACTTTCCAAGCCTCCACTATAAAATGACAGGCCTGGCTATGTATTTCTTAAAATTTATAGAAAATGAAATTGTGTTCTAAAGTTAATCATGTGTCAAATGAATATATACCATGTTTGTGAAGAAATAAGTTTGACCTAAAAAATAAGTTATCCATCCATCCATTACTTTTACTGTAATCCAACTCTGTAACTGCTTCGACTAGGAGTTTGCTTGATTTGATAATTAGTTCAGAATTATGTCTGTCAGGTGTGCAAGAGTTTCATTAAAGGGGAAAATATGTAGACCAGTTCAATTACAAAGACAAAATGTGGACTGAACCTTACAAAATGGCGTGTATGTCTGAGTGTAAGGTAACCGTAAATTGAAAGGCATTTCATTTGAAATGCATTCTTCCACAGCATTACTTTTCTTTTACATGAACAACATTACTCTTAAAAAAATCATAAGTATTCCTCATCAGTAAGCCCACACAAGCTAGAAAAAATATATGAGTTTTTCATTCCTGAAATATTTCACTGTGCAAACAAAAACTGTTAGTCTGAACAGCTCTGAGTGCCTGGCACCTAAACATAAGTGCAGTATGTGAGGGACGGCTGGGAGCCTGGACAGAGGGAGACAGCATGCACAGGGCATTGTTTCCTGAGGAACATTAAATGGCAGCCCCCCTGGGTTGCGACACCGCACTGGATTCCCACAGGTCATCATGGGAACTGGAGTTTTTTGGCAAAGGCCTGTTGGGTTCCATGGGTGCCACTAGGGGGTGTCTCAGGGAATAACATGCCTTGCCTTGCCTTACTCAGAAATTATCAATGGGCCAAGCCTTTGGGACACCGGAAGTACTTCCAGGGATTACTTAAAAGGGGCTGCCTGCCATTGCTCAAGGAGCCCGAGTAGGGAAGAAGGAGGACAAAGCTTGCTGGGTGGAGTGGAGGAGGCAGTGACCAGGATGAAGAGAGAAAAGAGAAAGACAAGAGTATTACAGAGTGCTGTATATTGCTGTGTACTTGTACTTGTACTTGTGCCTGTGGAGTGGGAAACAATTACAGGTTAGTTTTTCCCACAATAATAACTCTCTTTGTGCTTTTATTCTTGTGTCCCAGTATTTGTGTTAGGTGTGAGGGAAGCTGTAGGCCAGAAGTAATAATGTTGAAACTTGAAGCTGTTATCCTAATACAATTACTTCGAAGTATATGAAATTCACAATTTTACATTTACAGAGACAAAACACAGTCCCAACCTATACTTTTCCTTTTGGCAGAATGCAATAGGCTCAATTATTAACACAATCATGTATGGTACCCATGATCCTACAGTGCACACACTGCTTTGTTGCTTGTACGTATTAAAATAGGTTTAAAAAAACAAAAAAAAAACGTGTTATTAGAAAAAATGATTAAGTGACTTTTTATATGACTGAATCACACAATACTGTCCTCCCTCACTGAGTTTCCTTAGGCACTTTGCTAAAGCTAACTTGGTACCTCTTTGAATGAAATGGACAATATTGCAGATTTTCCTAACGTTGGTTATAATATAAACAATGCACTGATAAAGAAAGGGAGACCTATACCTGAAGTCAAAAACCTGTATTAGAGGTCTTGTGTGGTAGCAGCAAAAGTAGCATATTGTTCACTTTTCCAGAGAGAAAGAAGAGAATATTGCAATCACAACATTTTCCTAGTGGTCGTTTCAAGTATGAGCATTCTTCACCACACATTAACACACTGATTACTCTAAAAATGCTTGGAATGACAAGAAAACAACTAACATTAAATGAGCAGGAGAGGCAGAAGAAAATCAAGATATGTTTAAAGATATTTTGGAAAGATGTGTGCAATTTGCTACTGTATTAAACAGGCATTAGTATTTCTGAATAGTCATGACTGATGAGAATTCTACTGCTTCTGATCAAGACAGCCATTAAATGTGATTGCTAAGACAAATTAAATTAAAAATATTATATATTTATATATATAGTACTCTTTGCATTATTTGACAGTAAACTATTTCAACCATTCTATGATCTGCTTCTCGCAACTGAAAAGAGGGCACCGTGGAGGATGTTAGCTGACTTGCTGACCAACCACAAGCGTTACCTGGTAGGTAACCACCCATACAATCAGATTGTGACACAAACTACGAATGCAATGAATCTATATATATATATATATATATATACACACACATACACACACACACTGTATATATACACACACAGTGGAACCTCGGGTCATGACTGTAATTCGTTCCAAAACTCTAGTCGCAACCCGATTTGGTCGTGACCCGAAGTAATTTCCCCCATAGGATTGCATGTATATACAAATAATCCAATCAAGACTGTACGAGCTGTAAGTAAATATATATATATTTTTTTAAACATTTTTTAGCACAAAAATAGTTAATTATACCATAGGATGCACAGTGTAATAGTAAACTAAATGTTTACTTACTTCTTCTGTAATGTTTACTTCTTCTGCTTGGGCTCTCTCACTCGCACTCTCTCTCTCTCTCTCTCTCTCACTCGTGCTCTCTCTCTCTCACTGCACAGGGAGAGACTGAACATGTGCGGAAATCACCGGCCCTTACGAACCGGAAGAGAAATGGGCTTGTTCGGCAACCGAGTGTGTGGTCGTGAACAGATGCAAAAGTTTGGCGAACTTTTTGGTCGTAACCCGATTTGTACGTGGTCCGAGACGTTCGTGACTCGATGTTCCACTGTGTATATATTATATATATACACAAACACTTTTTAAAAAACACGCTTATATTAAGTTAAAAAGTGCACTAAAAAGTAAAAAAAAAAGTCTGTCATACATCACTCATAAAATAATTTTAACTTATTTTTTACTTTTTAGTACACTTTCTAACTTAATATAAGCGTGTTCTTTAAAAGTATTTATATATATATATATATATATATATATATATATATATATATATATATATATATAACTTTAAACTTTTAAGTCTTAGGTTTGTTTTAGTTCTATCCATTACTAGCGCCATCTATTGGTGAAATCTTGAACTATTCTTCATATGAAAATTTCATTCCTTAATTAATATGGATTAATTGATCAATTAATGAAACTGATTATTGATTCATGTATTGTCATCGGAAGTGAGTAAATATGCAAAATTTCAAGTCATTTGGACAATAGGAAGTGGATTAAATGTCGATTACATGATTTGTACCAGACAACAAACAGGTGAATTTAATATAAAGTGTGGTAATAATAAAAAATAATAACATAAAATAATAATAAAATTGTCTAAAACATCTAATCTCCCAGCTTGTTTCCCAGTGCTTCATATTAAATGTAGAATGATTTCCTTGAAGAAGATGCTTAAATGATGTGTAATAATATTAAATCAAAGACAAAATGCAGCACTGGTTGTGTCCAGCTGTTGTAGATAAGTAACCAATGTTAACGGCAAAGTATAATTTTCAGATTATTTGCACTTTGCAGTAAAGAGTGAAGTGCAACAGAACTTTGAGAAATTAACATTATATTGAAGCATGTTTTGTATATGTTAAAAAAATAAAAAGGCAGTGAAAGCTTCTAACTCAAAAATTCGATAGGGCCTTTTTTAAGGCTTCAGAGAGTATTGAAGTGTAGGTTAAAATAAATGTATATGTGCCATAAATCACAGTCATAAATCTGTTATGTTGAATCTACTTTAATCTGGTAATCTCTAAGTGTTCAAAACATTGAATGTAAAGAATTTTCAAGACGCTTAAGGGCCTGCACATGTCAAATCAATTAAAGGCATCCACCTATTAGGTGAAGCAATAAAATGACTAATTCCAAAGACAGTGTCCATTGGAATTTGTCAACTCAAATTTGTGGCTGACACTCACAGTGTTTTGTTTTAGCCTAATAAGGATGTTTCAGTGTTAATGGACTAAATTGTATTGATTGAAAAATTCATAATTTTTTTCCCAGGAAAAAGATGGAACAATGTATCAACAAACACTACATTAATAATTACATGATGATTGATTTAAACTATTGCAAGTTAATGTTTTAAAGTCTGTGCAAGTAGGCAACAAGATGACTACCAAATGCATATATGCAAACAAATTCTCTTAATAATGTTACTTGTTTTTAATGGATGTAAGCTAAAAAGGAACAGTGTTATAACCACTTACTGTAGCAATGATTGGATTTTATGAAATTATTGCAAATTCACAAAAATCATAAGTACATACATTGTACGTATCAGTTTGTCAAAGAAACATTGCTGCAACCAGTTAAAAAATCAATATATTTATATGCAAAAGTTTTACATGTACTGGTGGAAAACCCTATATGAGAATTCAAACATAAATGCCTGACTGCAAGACTAATTACAAGTGTCTCTAAAGTGTTACTTAAGCATACAGATCAGCACTCCTAACATTTTCCACCCTACCAATTAAATTACCACAAAATGCTATACTATATTGGTTCCTTAGCCAGAAAGAAAAAAAAATCAAAATTAAGGATCTGATATTCTGAAAAAACTTGGTAAAAGTTAACACTCATTGAATGGTTAAAATAAATGTCCAGAACAGACAAAAACAATTTCTGATAAAGCAGGAATCTATCTACCAGCAACTAGCAAATATAAGGTCAAGAAAATAATACTTTTCATTAATTTCAAAAACAAAAGATAACATCTGGAGTACATAGCCTGCCCTATACAAATATTAACAATGCAGATTAAAATTAGTATTCAAAACAGAATTTAAATTTTATAGGTCTAAGGAAAGTATACTAGTACTTTTGATTTTAATAAATCCTTTCAGAAGGTTACATATTAAACTGCTGCTTTTTGCAAGAAGCTTAATAATGCTTAGAGGAATGATTTCATGAAAAAGATAGGCCTGTATACTAAAAACACACATGCTGTTTGTGGATTTAGATGCAGTCTTCAGTTTACTTTTATGGCATAGCAGGGCCTGGCAAAGGGAATTCTAAACAGCACAGATGAGAATTATTATTTTCTAATTACTCCCACAATACCTAATTATTTCCTTGATTACACATAATAATTTACTGGTTTAATTAAAATGGCATCTTCTCCATGTTTAACATGAACAAACGTTTAGTGTCGCATTTTACACATCTACAGATTTATCAAAATGAAAAGAGACCATTTAGTCCATCAGCTTTACTCCGTATTATTAATTTATCTGCTTACTTTCTTATTATTTTAGTAATATTCTCTTTAGTCCCTGGGGAGCTAGGGGGTTGGGGTCGGGACAAACTTAAGATTTTTCTTTTTACATCATTTACTGGATTGACTACCCCTGTAGTGGATGGTCAAAATAATGGAAACATCACACGAAAAAGGAGTTTAACTTTCATATAACAAATCATAATACCGGTAATAAATATACAGCTACAAAGGTGAGTTATATTAGGTGGACTGGAAATCAGCAACATCTGTTAGGTATAAAAATGGTCTCACAATTAACATGTTGTTGTTTTGAGTTTTCAAAACAACATGAACATAGTTCCAAAGAGGATAAATAGTTCAGGTTTATTGTCATGTGTACCTAGTACATAGCATAAATAGTATAATGAAGCTTGGTGCCTGGATTGCAGGTGCACTATACACAAAAACTGCAAAAGTATTTCATGTGACAATGAGAAAAAGATATATTGTCTTGCCTAGGAACTACATGTTAGTGATGCGGTTTTCTTAATATGATTATTACTGTTTATTTCAGAAAAAGGTCAGGTATGTAAGAAATATATCAGAAATCAAATGACTATCCCATGAAGCTATAAAGACTCCTGTAACTTAAATTCCAACTAAGAACAGTCTGTGTCAGTGGAGTAAAGTAAGTGCTGACTTAATGACAGCAAAGTTTGGCAGTTATAATTTTGAAATGGCCATTACTAACAGCTTCTGTAGTGTTAGATGAGATTGTTCTTCTAGTTATACAACTAATGTACTCATTCTTGGATCTGAAAAAAAGTGGTTCTCCTGCTATTACAGGTTTTATTTCATAGGAAAATCCAATTTTTTACATCTGTATTAAATCTGTTATTTTAACAGATCTCATAACTTCTCACAACAACCTGCTTTGCCACATAGAAACTTAGCACACCAAACACAAACCTCATGAAGATATAATTTGTCAGAGAGCACCAATGTTAGTGACTTCCCTCAGCAACAGAAGTGTATCACTATATTCTAAATTCCTACAATTGATCGTTAAAAGAAATTAATTTCAGACTAAGGCACTGAACTTTATATCACAAGGTTGCTAGTTTAACTCTTGCCTTTAATTCATTATGTGTCCATAGGCAAGTCGAATAACCTGTGTGTGCTTCACCTAAAAAAACATGTAAACAGTTGTGCTGTTTCCTAATCTTGTAAGTAACATTGAATAAAAGTGTCAGCAAAATATTCATATACAATAGTAAGTGTGATTTCCAGGCTTACTCAGGAATCATAATTCCTACATATTAGAGTGTGGTTCTTTCAACTTTACCGATCAGTTTAGAATTAAGCATTAGAAATATAACTGACAGTACTTACATCAACTGTTAAATGGATTACTATAATTTACTTTTCAATGTTCTTTCTCCGGAAATTAACATATTACAATTTCAAAATGGTTTTGGTGGTACCATGGTGATTGTATTTTCTGATGTATTATGATCTCCCCCCACACTCTTTTTGGTTCTCTATTAAGGCTTTTTGTATTTTTTGTAATTCTACCCTGGTGTTTTCTTCTCCAATATCAACCTAATAGGACCTTCAGGTGCCACCTAAACAGCCCTATTTAAACAAGCTGTTTGGTGCTGAGGTATTAACTTGCAAAATCTTTCTATTCGTTTTTGGGTTCCCTATTGTCCTTTGTGTTTTCTTATAAATAAAAAAATTAATAAAGTTGGTTTCTTTTAGAACCAGAGTTTTCAGCAACCCCCCTCTACTTTTTTGAAATTTTAGGTCTTATGCTCTGCAGTGGGCTGGCGCCCTGCCCGGGGTTTGTTTCCTGCCTTGCACCCTGTGTTGGCTGGGATTGGCTCCAGCAGACCCCCGTGACCCTGTAGTTAGGATGTAGCGGGCTGGATAATGGATGGATGGAGGGTCTTAAGCTTATTTTAAGAGTGCAAGCCTTGGATCCGTTTTGTTGTTGTTAAGCCTAAATCACAACTGTCGGAGTTCTGACACATACAGAAGGCACTGAAGCAATCACTCTTTAAATGACTCAGCTAAAATGTTTACCTCAGATTACCTGGTAAACAAAATAAATCCTCTCACACTGGCATTCTCACTATTCAAAACACATTGTTACTTTTAGTACAAACTCACTTAGCTCTGTGACTTCCACACTCTGTGATCTGATCTGTGAAGTTTCATTTATGTTAAATGACAAATCATGATTGAAAACCCATCCTTATTCTTGTATATTTTGGCTATAGTTAACGGTTTATTTTCCCAAGTTATCTCTCTAGAACTACTATAATCATTCAAATGCATTATTAGTTTATTCTTTAAGCCCAATTCCATGTACTGTACCATCACTTCACATTTTCTTCTGTAAACTCTTCCAATTATGATACCCTATAATTTAAGTACTGATCTACTATTGTATTACATTTTACTTTATTTTCTCTGTAAGACCTGATGCCCTGTAACTATGAAATGGAGTAAAATGCTTTAGGAATTTTATATTTACTTGATGTTATGCATTACAAAGCACCACGTGAACTTAAAATCAGGTCTTCTCTCAACTTAAGACAAAAAGACTTCTATCCCTCTGGCTGGGTAATGATAGCATTTTGTCAGTATAAGTCAACATACTGCACAAAAGCTTTAATAGAAGACCTACTACTTCAAAATAAAATGAACAGATAAGTAAAAACTCCACATCAGATTACCTGAAAACGAATGTGTCATCTTTAACTTTATGCCTTTTGGTGGTTAGTTCATCTTCTGCTCACTTAGCTATTCACAGTAACAGACATTTTAATCAAGGCTGCCCAGACCTTTGCATGCTGCTGTATAGTCCAAGTATATAGAGTGGATACAAAAATATTCACATCCCTTCACTTTCTGCACACTACATTTTGCTGCAGATTTAGTTTTAAATTGATACATTTCCTATTCATATACAATAGTAAGTGTGATTTCCAGGCTTACTCAGGAATCATAATTCCTACATATTAGAGTGTGGTTCTTTCAACTTTGTGTGGGCCCATCAACCCACTCTCAATAACCCCTACTGACAAAGGAAAAACATGTTTTCAGAAAGGGTTAAATCCGTTTTACAGCTTTAAGTCTACTTGCCATGATCCCCAGAGGTCCACAGTGAGTTCTTTTGACTTCATGGCTTGGTTTTTGTCTTGACATGCAGTATGAATTGTGGGACCTTATATACACTGGTAAATGGCTTTCTAAACTATATCCAGTCAGTTCAATTCAATTCAGGTATAATCCTATGAAGTTCTAGACATGTCTCAAGGATAATTAAAGCAAACAATATGCACCTGACCACAATTTGGAGTGCCACTGCAAAAGGTCTGCATACTTTCACAAATGAGTGATTTCTGTTTTTGATTTTTAACACACTTGAAAACCTTACTGAAAACATGCTCTCACTTTGTCATTATGGGTTATTGGTGTACACTGATGGGCAAGAGTGGCAAATTTTTTCATTTAAAATTAAATCTACAACACAATACAGTGTGTAGAAAGTGAAGGCGTCTGAATACTTTCTAAATCCACTGTACAGTATTATTCCACTGTGCAAATAATATTTATGTGAATGAAGCACCAACACAAATGACCCACCCCAGCATATTTTACATTGCCAGAAAATTAGCACTATATAAAATATAAATATGTAGAAATTCCTTTGAAAGCATTCTTTACTTTTCATTAGTTAAAAAATACGCCATCTTCCATGCGTAAAAAAATCTCTTTTTAACGAAAGAAAAAACAAGCTAATCTACTATAAATATGCAATTTAAAAATTCTACAATCTACTAATGGTATCATAAAGCAGTAAATCATGTACACTTATCAAGGAGTACTAAATACAAATCCAACATACTTACATGAGCATACGGGTTGTGGCTCTTTGTTTAAGACTTTGTCAGACGTATATAATAATAAATGCAAAATGGCAAGCAGAACTCCACAAATGGAACAGAATCCAATAATGGATTGTAAAACCCAAGGGAGGAATCCTTTGACCTCAAGTACCCTAAAGCCTGAGAATGACTTCTGTTGAAAATGAAAACCAAATATCTTTCAGTTCTGTCATACCAGTTTATTGGCCCAGTGGTTCATGTACAAAAAGGGGACCATACATGAAAATAGCTCACTAACAAATACAATAATGTATTAAATCCAAGGCCTTTTCCAAACATTTTAACAAGCTCCTTTCACAATTGTTTTCTCCTTTCACTCAGAACAGAAAGGCACTTTGCCTCCAAAGAGAAAATGTGGATGCTTTCTGCTTTCACTCTGAATCTGAAGACATTCAAGAATGATGCAGAATGTCTATAAGCAAGACAAACAAACAGGAACAATTAATACAGAAAGGTGGCTTGAAAGTTTTTCTACAGCAGAAAAGGAAAAAATCAGGGAAAATGTGTTTCCATGCTATAAAATACAGTATGTGTTTCTTCTAAAGTCTATTCATTTGTTTAAAAAGCTTTACTATAAGCCCACTAAAATGTGTCTCTATACACAAATAATGACTGTAATTTCAGTGGGAGTTACTAATAATGTTTCTGGGCCTTCATATGGCTGTGGTCACACTGTACAATTTATATGAGGCATAGAGTAAGGAGGAACAAATTCTTGGCAGCTTGAACACTGAACAGAAACATGGAAAGAGGATCTTTGTTTTCTGGCATTAACGGGGTCAATTTCTCACTTTTTTCCCTTCCTTTTGGCAGCACATTTATCATTCTTCCAGACAAACAATTGGGCTCCAGCTTTGGCCAGAGCAGGCAAAACAACAGACAACTAAATCTGGCCCACTGTCCCTTAAAGCGCCAGTTGCTAGGATACCTTTGATCCTTTAGGCAGCTTGTCAAAGCTCATCACATATTCAAATTGTAACCATGAAGACAGTGTTATCTTTTTGAATTTTATGGTGCATTAAAACTGCTATAGAATTTAGAAATTACAGTTGTGTTTGTGGTGAAAATTCCATGTAAACACTTTAACATTTGATTCTCTTCCTCTGCCACAATGAAACAATCAGTACTTAAGAAATCAACTGTAATTTGAAGAATCAATGTTACAGAAATATCTGAAAAAGCTAAAGCAAAACCTAAAATGCTATATATCCCTATATCTCTTTTTTGGTTAATAGAATGAGACTTTATAATTTAAACGTTAATATTGGAGTCAGGCGGTTTGCTGCATTTGAAGCTTTTTCTTTTGTATTCACCTTTTAGAAGGCAGAAAGAGAAAACAGTAATCAACTAATAACAACTCAAAAACTGGACACACTTCCAAGAAAATCACTCTGTCCAGTATGTTAATAATGAACTAACCAGCTGGAAAATTTAACAGCTATTGTTAACTCTACAGATTTGTGGAAATTCATTTTCTAAACCTATGTTTCCGATTACTTTGTCACTGATAGTCTGTCACTGGTTCAAGGCAGTAACCAGTCGTGCATTGAAAGATGGTCTGTCAAAGGGTATACTCGTGCTTATAAGCAAACCCAAAGCCTATAGGCAAGAGTGGCCATTAAACATAATATGCATATCTATTGGAGGAATATAAACAAAACCCAGACAGACAACATGAAAAGAAGAAAACTCCAAACATATGACAGGGGCAGGAATATTACCATTTTATTTCAGTTACCTGCTTGGTCACACAAGTTACTTTTCTTGTAAGCTGTTTCCAGTTTGTATTTATTCCTTTTTAAATATCTAAATCTAGATAATGCACTTATATTTTTTATAATAAAGAGACAAAATATTAGTTAAAGTAATTCACAACCTGCAATAAGTGATTTTAGTTAGTTGCAATTGTCTTTGCAGCTGAACATATCTATCGATCACACTTTTTTCGGAATTGAATTCCTTATGGATTAAATTATGTTGTAGCTGGTATTGTTTACATCTCACGGTGTATGAAAAACATATCCAGGTTTGAACTAAAGTACAGTCTATGTGCAAATTTGATGCTTCCACTGCAGACATTCTAGGTGTGCGTGGTATTAAAGTAATGACAAAATATTGAAAAACCCAATTTTTAAAACAGTACGTTACCAGCATTTTGTTAATGTTGGTGCCAAAAGTAAATGTAGTTGTATTAAGTAGTTTTCAAGCACCATGTGCTCTGTCATTTATTAGCACAATCACAACTGCTAAAATACCTCTCCCATTTTTCAAAAGAACATATTTATATAAATGAGATGATGAATCCAAGAGGGATTTGCAGAGTGCTACAAAGCTGAGAGATGGAGTGGAGTTTCCTGGAGTCGAGGAGTTATCCATTCATTTTTGTGATACCATTTTAGTTCTGGCACTCGGTTCTGGATGCTAGTGCCAATACCAAAGCAAACATTTTTTATCAGTGTAATACTACACACAGTCCAAAGATATGCTGTCATGTTGCTTACCATCTTTAAAATGTTCTAGTGTATGCATATCACATTCTTTGCTTTGTGTAATGTGATGCCATTTTATCATTAGCCTAAATCATCCTATAGCACATTTTGTGAGTGTTGTCATGGCAAAATGCTCATGTCACCCGAGACTCAGAATTAGAGAAGTCATTCTCTAGCTAGTTCAGTATTTTCTAAACTGGATTTCTATATATTAAAAGGCCAAAGAACATTAACAAAAACAAAGCATTAAACAGGAATTTGAGGTGTGTACAGCTTTGAAGTAATAAGTGAAAATTCTATTTAATATTTTGCCATGCACTGTACAAATTAAGGAAAAAAGTTTACATAAGCTTAACAATTCAGCGATGCAATATATTAAATCATTCAGTTTTCTTTTGGTTTATACAGAGCATAACAGAAATCATTTTAAATAACTTTCTAGAAGCAGTGATTCAACATTTGCAACATATTGTCTATAAATCAACAAAAAACAGTGCCATGGCTTCTCGCATCAGTTGTACATACAAAACACGATGGAATTAAATAGATTAAGTGCCATCATTTTTAGGCATATGTTATAGTAGGCACTGCAGGAAACGGAACAACCTTGACATTTTCAATAAAATGCAGTATACACAGTATGGTTATCATCAGAATATAACGAAGTTTAAAAATGTATTACGTAAACAGTTAGCCACTGCAAAGAAAGAAAAACAGTCTACCTCAGCGTCATTACTTCAGAAGAGCTGAAACTTTTTTTTTGTTGCAAGATTCTTCTTAAGATGACTAAAAGGAGCAGTCACTCTGAAAAGAAAAATATGCAAATCAAAACTAGAAAGCAAACCAACAATCTCAAAATAACTTGCTCAAAAAGCAAGATTTTTGTTCTGCATGTTGACAGTGAATTTTGAGTTTTAATTCATAGGTAACATATGCAAATAATAAAATGGGGTATACTTTAATAGTTAAAAATGTGCAGATAAAGAATTAAACAAGGTATAAGTGTTCAGCTATATCTTTTACATGAATAAGGATAAAATATAACACAAAATTCTAACACAAACAAAATAAGCTTTCCAAGACAATGCTTAACTGACCAGAAAGTGATTAAAAGCAAAAAACATACCCAGTAGACATAGCTCAAAAATGAAAGTTTAAAGGCTTAGAAAATGAAACCTCTTCATTTACCAATGAGAGTATTTTAAATGATAATAAGTTTTATTTGCTCATAATTAGTGACTTTCTTTTCATTTTTAAGGGGAGGGAAGTTTTTGCTCCTATGGCTGCTTAGGAAGTTTGCCTGCTATTGTAGTCTAATCACCACATGCTCCTCCAGATTGCCCTTCTGCTGCCACAAAACTACAAGGACACAGATTGAAACACAGACAGCTTGTTCTCCATTTATCACGTTTACAAAAAATCTTCAATTTACTTCCTCTGAAAGATAAAAATAGTGAAGCTGCTCAGACCTTGAAATACTGGAAGACAACACCACTGATAAATTTATAAAGAAACTTTTCGGTTTATTTAACATCTAAGTATCCAAATGTGCTTCTGTAGAACTTTTGTCTTAATAAAGGACACTCTCTTTTTCCTCTTCTGTTTGCTAAATGCATCTTATCTTTTCTTTAAATTGTTATTGAACTGTTACCTTTATTAGCACAAACAGAGACAAAACAAAGAGCAGACTGCTTCTTTTTGACTACTGAAATCTTCAGGTGTCCAGCTGAACAAATGATGTTGCAAATAACTTGTCAGATCTATGAAATGTACATAAATGAATGCCACAAATCCCATTACAGTAAATGCCTTTTGTATATGCTGTAGAAACTGAAAAGTCCATACTGCCACAATCTTACATCTGTAATGTCTTATTAATACTCATGCAGTTATGCTCCATATATTTGACCACACTTAACCCAAACTCACATTTCTTTGGGTTACATTTACGTATTTGGCTGATGTCTTTAACCAAGGTGGCTTACTACACTTATGATACAATTGGTTACATTTCTTTTGGTTTTCCAGTTAGAGCACAGACAGGTCAAGTGACTTGTTCATGGACATACAGCATCACAAGTGTGATTTGAACCCAAATCTTGCCTTATGCAGTCACAGACAAGAATCCCATAAAAAAAATAATTAAAAATATTTAAAAAAAAGAAAAACAAAAATCAACTGATACATATAGTGAGGGCCCTTAACAGGAATACTAGAGATTATGAAAATGCTCCTTACTATTAACCCAAAAATTGCAGAGTGTGAACATGCTTTTTCAGACCTGAACCTCATCTTTACTAACATGATGCCACTGTTAATGGGGTCCAAGTGTTGACCAATCTTAATACAGCTGTATACATTGATCACTGGCTATGGTCAACTAATAGTGTATGACACTATAAAGGACATAATGTAGCTAAGAATAACCCCAAAAGTCAAATTAATGATGTTGATGACAGAAGAACGAATTGATGGGGTCTAAATTAGTATTATATCTTCAAATTGTGTTTTCAATCCTAAGGCAGTATTTCAGTTCATTTTTGATAAAATATTGTTGCGTACTTTGGAAAATTACCACAAATTAGCATGATATAAACCCTTAAAAATCATCTATTTGCTAAAATACTCTGTGTTTACATTGTAGTAGAAGAGTGCTATGCACTTGTGTATAACAAAATATGTGAATGTAATCAAACAAGAACACATTGCTGTAAAAAGTTGCAGGCAATCCTCCATCCCGTAATATAAAACTGGGCTACCAGAAAGCGTACCTTAACAACCAGGTCTGCAAAGCTGGTAGCTCAGATACTACCATATTTATTTAGAATTTGTCCATGCCTGGAGCTGTAACTAATTTTCCTTTTGGTGCTGAAATATGTTGCCGATTTTAATTTGTCTATTTATCATCTGATATGTAAAGCTATGGTGTAAACATTATCCATAAGACATGAATGAGTTCTTCAAGATAAAACATTAGTTTTCTTACTACAGTATACTGCTTTATAATTTCTTAATGCCCCCCACCCCTCCACATTAAAGAGAAAAGAACATCTACATCATTTATTATGGAAAGTGGCAACTGATTATGATTGCATGACACTACGAGATGTTTTGTGTGGTTACATTCACATGATCAGTGAATGTAACCGCACAAGCAGTGTGGCCTTGTGACTACAGCATTGGACTTTGAACCACAAGTCTGCAAGGGCAGTTCTCACAGTGCAACAAGCGAAGCATACTCGTGCATTAACCAGCCTCGCCTTTTATCTGTCCTGATTTTTTAAGTAACTGGCCAAAATGGTATTAATTTCTGCAATTTTAAAAGTGATAATTTTTTTCTTGTCTTGTGGTCCCAACGCTTCTTGGCAATTTCTAGTGCTAATGTCTCTGATTGTTGCATTTTTTTGGTCAATCTACATTCTGCACCAACTGCAGAAGCAAGACTATATTTCCTTTTAATTTAGTTGCCTATATTTTTTTGTGTTAGGTTTTTTTGTGAGAATGTACACCAGTGTAACAGCAGATATTGTGACTAATATGGCTTTATTGTTTTTCTTCTGTTCTAGCCCTGCTTTATTTTAATGGGTCTCTTGATTCTTCAGCCCTAACATACTTTCTGTCAGTTTCCCAGTTTACAAAGTCTCATTTCATCTGAGCATCATATCAGTCTGCTAAGCACTGCAAATGTGAGCGATGATCACAGATTTATTTCACATGATTTCTTTTACAATGCCCTTTGTTAATTAAACTTGTAAAACCCAGGAGTTGTAATTCTCCCAGAACTTCTACCAATATGGAAGGCTGAGCAATTAAAAAAAAAACATGACACATACAATGAAAACTCAAAACATTATGACCACCCGCTTAATATGCCGCTGGTCCTTTGTGTGCCGCCAAGACAGCTCCAACCCACCAAGGCATGGACTCTACTAGACTTCTGAAGGTGTCCTGTGATATCTAGCACCAGGATATTAGCAGCAGAGCTGTGAGTTAGAGCCTCCGCAGGTTGGACTTGTTGTGCCAACATATCCCACAGATGGTCAATTTGATTAAAATTGGGAGAATTTGGAGGGCATGGCAACACCTTGAACTGTTCATCAAGTTTTTGTAGTACTAGGGTGTTGTACCGTGTTAGCCATTATGAATGTTGAGAAAAGCCAAGCAAAATGACACCTTTTATTGGCTAACTAAAAAGATTACAATATGCAAGCTTTCGAGGCAACTCAGGCCCCTTCTTCAGGCAACATCTTGTGAGTGTTACTGTTCTTATTTGCAAGCAATAGTTTCTGCCTTGATGCTCTACCATGAATTGTTTTTCCTCACTGTTTACATTATGATGGACTTTGTAGCACTTTTCATAGTCAATTCAAGACAGGTCTGAATGCCCAGAGATGCATCCTACTTTTGTTTTCTCTCAAGTAAAATTTTTAAAGAGACTTTGGAAAGACAGCCACACCAAGGAAGAATAACTACTTTTTAAAATTTTCTCTATTTGGACAAAATATCACTCCAACAGTAATAATAACAATAATTCTTTGCATTTATATAGCATTTTTCTCACTACTCAAAGCGCTCAGCAATTGCAGGTTAAGGGCCTTGCTCAAGGGCCTAACAAAGCTGAGTCCCACTTTGGCATTTATGGGATTCGAAAAAAAAGAGAATCCCTAAACATAAACACAATCCTACATATTAATTGAGGAATTTCTTTGGTTTATAGAATTCCTTTGTGTTAACAACTTTTCTCAGTAATAATGATGAAAGTCACTGAGAAAGCATATGCATAATAATGCAGTAAAATATGTTTGGAGGCAAATACTTATTAACAAAGTTAGGCAGCATATATATTTATATGCATTATTCATCCATTTTCTGTACCCACTTTTTCCTTGAGAGGGCCTTGGGGAGCCAGAGCTTAATCAACAGGCAAAAGCAAGAAACTAACCTAGAAGGGATACTAATGAGGAGGCAATGCTGCTATTTACACTACTGTGCCAACTACAAGCATACTAAACATATATTTTTAAATATTTAACAAGAAATAATATATTCAATACTATTCAGTAATTAGTTCTTGCTAAAGTATAGACTGGGAAAGCAAAAACTGAAGTTGCTGCATTTTACACATTTTTTTAACTACAAGCAGAAACCAAAATTAGAATGCTGATATTAAAAAGACAGTTATTAATATGAATGAATATATATTTAAACATGTTCTTTCACAAAAGCCACTGAAGGATATAATAAGAAATGAATCTACAATTTAATGAAATTGTAGTACTATCATAGTACCAAGCCACTACCTTGTCGTTAACACTATACTTGATGACAGCAATAAAAAGATTCTTATGCACTTCAAGCAGAACAATTCACAGTATTCCTGAAGTGAAAGAAATTTTCAAATTGTGAGTGTTTCATAGCTAGATATTAATATTTAATCTTCCCAATACTACTGTACCTTAAAAATTATAAAGCTGGGGCACTAGTGCAAAGACTCACCATCCTAATAAAACTGCCGTAACAGCTGTAAAAATAAAAAATATGACCTTTCAAAAACTGAAATGTTGGAGATGTAGTTTACGACTAATTCTTTAATGTTGACAGGACTCCTTAAATAAATAATAGACTGATTTACTAAGCAAATTTCCCAATGTCATTTTCTTGAGGTTACCTTAATCTTGTCAGTTAAGTAAAATGTGCCATTTGGTGGAATATCTTATGACAAAACCGGTAATTCTGCCAAAATAGTAGGTGCACAATAAGCATCTATATTACCTGTGTTTCTGTTTTGTGATAATTAAGCTAACATCCAAAATCCAAAGAACAAGTTCTTTGCTTGTTACCAAAAAATAAAAATCATTTAGCCCTACATTTCCTACAGGTCAGTTCTTGATTAACATATTTAGATATATATATATAAATACATATAGGATACAAAATGAAATATGGCTTTCTTAGAAACACAGAAGCATCTTCACCCAAAATTTTATTTTTCTGTATGTATCTCTGTGTACAGTGTCCAGAACAGAGAGATCAACAGAGAAGCTCTAGCATCTAATGTGAAACTAGTAACAGAGAGATTCAGGAAAAAAAAGATTGCACTCTTCCTGTGGTCTAATCCAATACAGATAAAGGAAGTTATTACCACTTCATTAGTGAAGCAAGAAGTAGGAGCTCCTCTACGAAGTGTCTGCAGTGTTTCCCCCAAATCAAAGACATGCAGGTCAAGTGAAACGGTGACTATGAATTGGCCCGGTGCAAATGCATGTGAGTGTGCCCTACAGTGGACTGGCTAGCTCTAACCCCCTTCAAATGTAAACTGGATTAAGCAGATTTTAGCATGTTATGTACATGTAAAAGAGTGTTCATAAAGTGCATGTTTGTGTATATGGAGCATGCTTCAGCCAGCTAGAGATGTCACAATACCAAAATGTTTGCATTTGATACCAATACAAGTGGATCTTTACGAAACTCAACACCTAATCGATACCACAACAAAAACAGAAATCCCATGGTTTTTTTATTAACATTGTATCCAATAATACTGTAATAGAAAATAAAATAAATAAAAATAATATATATAATAGCAATAACAGCTTTAAAATACTGGCATATTCAAGTAGCTATTTTACTAGGGGTTTCAGTAAGCTAGAATGGTAATTCATAAATAGAAAAATACAATTCAGGACTTGAATTTTAATATGTGTAACAACTAATAGGGAGAATGTTATAATTTTGGGGGGATTTCAGCATAGTCATTATAAAGAATGACATAATCATGGACTTCCTGATTCACCTTACTCTGTGCATATTCTAAATTTATTCTCTGAAATTCTCTCTCCAGTTGCTGAAAAACACTGCTTAAAATCAATACTAAAAATAAATATCATTATATCTGTATTAGTAATTAGTACATTTCAAGATTATTCAGCATATTTTAATTTAAACAAACTCATGGTTTTTATAACGGCGTGCTTTTAAAATCTGGTCTGTCAGAGAATCCCTCAGTTAAAATTTGATGTTGTAAAGTTAAGATTTATATTTACTTCATTATGGTTAAAAAAAACTTTCTAAAGAGTAATATTAAACGAAAATATATGTGTCAAATTGACCAATTTCCAAATGTCACAAAACCCTAGAGTTTTAATTTTCTAAATCTTTTTGTTTTTAACATGTGTACAAACTTTAACTTCCACATTAATCCACTGTTTAGAACTCCTATACAACACCCTTTGTTGTGCTGTTTTCAAAGTATCTTATATGACTGATAAGAATTTAAACATTAACTAGACCAGCAGTGTAACTGGTTGACTGCATTACATTTGCCAAAGAACTTTTCAAATATATGACATGCGCTTTCACTCCGTTTATCACATATTAGTGGTTATACTCATGTTCATTAGTTTAAATTCAAAAACCAAACAACACAAATTCAGTGTATGCATGTACTTAGCAATGAAGTATGCCTTTTCGCTCATTCTACTAACTGGTTCGGGCTTTGAAGCACCAAAGTTTTTTTTCTTTTTTCTTCATAATAACAAATGGAGCAGCTCATTTTGTTGCCAGTGTAGACAAGCCAAATAACCACATTGTTAGAAACTTGCCTCGCTTTTTTATTTGCTACCAACTGTTACTAGTGGTGTCAGTGTGCATGTGCACAGTCCTGTATGAATAGCACTGAGTGTAAGATAGGCAGCTGCAACATCCCTGAACTGTATGAAACAGTCAGAAAATGGATGGATTGATAACTGTGGATGTGTTTGATGCAAGAAAATGAATGAAAAGCCTCCATTCTTTTATAGGGAGTGTGTAGGAAACTATATTAAAAAGTGATTCATCTCACCATCACTTTGTCTCCTCTTACAACTTTGTGACACAGTATGCTTAACGGTTACACCTCATGTGAACTAACTCCATAACAAGATAAAAGTGGCAATAATGAAAAGCCTCTGTTTTTTGTTTTTTTAAATTTTAATAATAACCATCAACATTCCCACATTCATGCACTGAAACTCCCCTGCATGTACACAAAGCTTTTCAAGGGTTAATCTCTGCTTTTTTATTTATTTTCTTTACATGTTGATACGGTGCTGTATTATAATCATCGTGAGCTATTTTCATATGTAGTTTTTACTCACTTTTTCATATATTATTGTGCCTACTGCAGCAATTTCTCTACTTATATTCACACATGAGTAAAGTACCAACTCTCATTCGGTACTATTAATTGTGTAAAACCAAGAACTTTGGTATCAACTTAGCACCAAAACATTGGTTCTTGTGACATTAGTACAGGCAGCTTATAAAAGTTTACTCATAACATTGTGTTATTACAATAATACAATATGACACTGTTTAAACTGTTCAGTAGTCAATAGTTATGGAAAAGATACTGTTACAATGAAAATACATTTAATAGAGTGACAAAAAATTTGGTACTTTTTGTTGGGTTTTTTTTGTAAACTGTGCCTTTGAACTGTAGCTTTTGTTGGTTTTATGTGCTAAGCAAAATACTTGCAAATGGTGAACTCAATGGATTTTATTCAAACACTGCATATTATTATAGAAACAATAACTGAAATCAATATTCATTGCGGGCGGCACGGTGGCGCAGTGGGTAGCGCTGCTGCCTCGCAGTTGGGAGACCTGGGGACCTGGGTTCGCTTCCCAGGTCCTCCCTGCGTGGAGTTTGCATGTTCTCCCAGTGTCTGCGTGGGTTTCCTCCGGGCGCTCCGGTTTCCTCCCACAGTCCAAAGACATGCAGGTTAGGTGGATTGGCGATTCTAAATTGGCCCTAGTGTGTGCTTGGTGTGTTTGTGTGTGTCCTGCGGTGGGTTGGCACCCTGCCCGGGATTGGTTCCCTGCCTTGTGCCCTGTGTTGGCTGGGATTGGCTCCCCCGTGACCCTGTGTTAGGATTCAGCGGGTTGGAAAATGGATGGATGGATGGATGTAATATTCATTGCTCAATGTATCTACCCATTTTACCTTTTTCTTCTGGACCGTTTGTATCAACATTAGCATTAAAAAACAATTTCAAATAACAAATCTTGTGTTTACCTGTAATTATATAGTTTATAACAATATACTACAGCAGAAAGTATTTTCTACATAAAACATTCAAGGCCATTTGATACAAGATTAACTGAATCAAACATTTACATAATATCAATACAGAGGACACCCTAGTAAACTGTACAAAATATTCACCAAGAGCTTTACAGAAAAATGGTGCAAGTTAGTTTTATTAAAATCAGGAAATTAATGACTCAAATTATAAAACAACATACAACAGAAAAAAACAATTATTAAAGCTATGTTCCTGGTAGTTATGGGTATTGTTAAGTACCACTTGGCTTTTATATTGTAACAATGAGTAATAACACTAAAGTATTGCTTTTTATATTGTTTCACAATAAATTTAGTATTGTAATCTTATTTTACTGTATGATTTATTGCAATTTATCCATTTTTTATTTGACTGAAGTTGAAATCACACCTGTATATGTAAGAATCAAATAGAAAATTGCCATGAGTTAATTTATCCCAATTAAATCTTTTATCACTGGAAAAAGTATCATCAGTTAGTCACACTATTAGTTTGCTTTGTACTTTCCAATGCCTTCCAACTGTTGCTATAATCCAATTTAAAACTCTTGCCTCGACCTATAGTGCCATGGTTCTCTCCTCAGTCTCTCTGCTCCTTTATCCCTCCAGATGTATTTAGAACTTTGCGTCAGCCTGTTTACTTGCTACTCCACCAAGTGCTACAAATGCTAAAAATTGCTTCCAATCTACTGTTATTCAGGTGTCCTTAGAAAATCGAAGGTGGTTGACAATTGATAGGGTTAGCTCAGTTATACATGTCAAGAAGGAAGCCTACACAATTTCAGAATGATTAAGATTTATGATTTCTAATAGTGTTTATTTTATGCAAACTTTCAACTTTCAACTCTATAATGAAATTTATTGGCCATTAGTTGCTAGCTTTATACTCTGTAATCACTCAACATTAACAGCATAACACATGCAGCGCATACAGGAACATTGTCGTGGAGTGGAAAGCTGATGGTGGATGGCTTTCCTCACCAGCTTTCACTGATTGACAGACAAATACACTAAATCAAATGAGCATAATACTGACAAATATTGTGGGCTTTCTGATGTATGCTCTCATTATACACCGTAGACTCAAAATCATAAAAAATTGTGCCTGTGCTCTTGCCAACACTGGCTTGGATCTTGAATTCTTTGGTTTCCACTGTTCTGATTAGCATTTAGATTCTGGTTCATGATGATAAAAGCAAATTTCATGTCTAGTTTTGAAATGCGGTAAAACCTTCTAATAAAATTAATTAAGTTGCTAACAAACATTACACAATTCTTTACACACTATTAGTTTATGTACATTAAAACTTTTTTAAAATTCATCAAATTATCATTGTTATTAATGAAAGTTACCACAAGTCACTCAAAAAATTGTATAAATGCTTCTTTACACCTTTACAAATCATTCATTAATTACCTGTAGATCTTTTTGCAATACCAACTCTAAAGTTTAAACAATGCATTCACTGTAAAGGGTCATAAGATTTATTAATGAAAGTTATTATAAAGTTAGCCTAAGATTCACCTTGGAATGCTGGATACAGGACTTATTTCAGGACTCAAATTTCTGATATTTAATTGTGCTTTGCTAAGCATGTAAGGTACATACAGTATTACGTGATGTCACATTCTAAATGAGGCCGCAAGCATTAAACAGGTTCCAGACTAAGAAATTAAAGC
The DNA here is from genome assembly GCF_900747795.2 of Erpetoichthys calabaricus. Classification (NCBI taxonomy): domain Eukaryota; kingdom Metazoa; phylum Chordata; class Cladistia; order Polypteriformes; family Polypteridae; genus Erpetoichthys; species Erpetoichthys calabaricus. The sequence goes on along the minus strand of NC_041400.2, from coordinate 31,556,350 downwards.
AATACAATGGTGAAAAGTCCTGTGCTCGAGCTAACAAACTATTTTGGAACTGATTTTGGTTTTGTTCTTAACTTTGGATTTAGTATAGACCCTTCAGCTCTAACATTTAGCATATATTAACCTTTGATAATGTCCTTGACTGTTCCCCTGAAAAAGCCCTAAAAGAAAAACCTTCATTGATCCTTTACAACTTGTTTATACAAATTGTCTGAGAAGACTTACAATTACTTCTCCTTGAACACAACAGCAACATTTTCTTTTGTCATCAATGAAGAATGCAAGCCAGTCAAGGGGTCATCTTTGAGAGTTGCCCTACAGCAATGGAATTCTGAAGCCAATCACTTAACAATGGCATACAAAGGCAAATAATACTGGGACATGTTGACCAGGTAAAAATAAATCTTTGAAGATGTACTGTTCTCTGCCTTTAGTAATTCAGTGATAGCAAAATACCTGATTCATTTTTTATAATAAAAATTAACTTGGTTCTAAACTAAGAGGCATATGTTTCTAGCATTTTTGGTTTACCGTACAATTCATATATTTTATTAGTACACAGGAGCTACTCTTTGGTCACTTGGAAAATTAGTACAAAAAAACTACTCATCTTAGGTCCATGTTTTAAGAATTTTAAAGACCATTCATACATTGTCAAAGGATCTTCATTTCCATTCCTCTTTCAAAAACACAGCTTTGAGGTTAAAAAAAAATCCTTTCTCCAATCAAACTAAACACTGGTTTTCTTGGTGCTCTAGAATCAACAATGTGCACTTACTATAATACATTCCTGGCCTTTTATTCTCTCTGCCAGCTTCTATGGCTCCCTCCAGCAAACTTTCTCAAGTTTCTCTTTACCACTGACCTGCTCTTTCTGACTCTACCCTTCAATTATTCTTTTTTTAAACAGTACACTCCCAAGAACACTAATTAGGGTTAATTACCCCACTAACTGTCTGTTTTGCCTTTACATTTTACTAAGAACAAAATTAAATAAAATGCAGAGACAGGCATAAGCTTATCCACATAACAACCTGTTAACAACTTGAGTTACAGTTTGAAAAATGGAAATCAAAGAGTATTAACAAAGGAATCAGGTAAAATAAATTAATTATAATTGGATTATTGATGAATCTGTCTTCTTTCAATGAAAGTTTGTTTTCCACAGTATTAACCATTTGTTTTCTAACATACTTCATAGGACCCTGACCCCTCTTACTAGGGAACTACCAAGGTCCATTCTGAATACCTCAGTAAAAATAAATTGGTACTTGTTTATAGTCACACATCGAGTTATTGATTTGTAAACAGCATTCCAACTTCAGTAGCCTCCAAAGGTTTACCTAAAAATATGCATACCTGGGACATGCAGGTGACTAATCTTAATAAGGTACGGCCTCATAAAAAGGAAATATAACACATTTTATACAATTTCCACTGAACCTATACCCAATTGCTACGCATCCTGGACATGAATACACTATTAGCAACTTATAACATTAATATAAAGATAAGCAAAAACATGGACATAGATGAATTTCTGCTGTTACTGAAAATATGACTAGAGGGGCACTAAATGACCAATGAATAGAATCTGTGAATTTTAATTCATAATATGTATTTGACAGTCTGTTTACAATTCACAGTTTTACTGCTCATCTAATATACAGTATACAAATGGTTCCCATTTTCAGACAGGGCTTACTTTGTCAACAGAAACCAGTTTAGGACCCCTTTATAATCCATTCCTATTTAATCAATATTTATTGTGCCTGTAATTATTAAATGGCCCTGTATTATGTTACATAATGGAAAAAAATCAAAACATTTGACAACACTGATAAGAATTGTATTAATATCATCTCTACAACAAGGCTGCAGTGTGAATATAGTCATAGTCGAGTCATTTCCAATGTTTAGTATAGATCTATATTGTGTGTCCTGTGAAGCAACAGCAAATAAGTCTCACTGATAGGAAAAAGGAGAAGAAGATGTCCATAGCCCACTGCCCTATGAGTAGAAACTCCTTCTCCACACCAAGCAGAACTCAGCATCTGTGATGTAAGCTGGAGTCTAAAGTCGTGCCATGGTTTAGCCAGAGATTAAGTTTCATGTCCTTTTATTGATTGGGGCTTTATTTTCTTTAATGTATTCTGTTGTTAAATAGGTTTTTGCTCTCTTTTCATGTGTATTTAATTGTTCTTTACTTAATATTTTTGTATTGGGTTTATTAAATATTTTCTAGTCCTTACTCACATATACCTTGTTTTCTTTATGTTGGGTCCAAGGGTTGGGGCGGGGGGTGGGGTGGGGGTACAATGGGACCTAACACAAAGGCAGCTGTGGGGCTGCCCCAGTGTGATTTAAAAAGATATTTCTGGAAAAATCAGCCTGCACATCATAAACGGGAAACACATTCCTATAACACTGTGCTTTGAATCAAACACATGACATTTGACCAATGAAGTGGGAGGTGGGGTGTTTGCGATTCTTCAGTTCAAAAGCTCAGTAGCATGTAAATGTGCTCCCTGTTTATGATGTCTGCCGATTTGTCTGGAAAAATCTATTTACAATATTTTAACAAAAAAAAAAATTTTTTTTTTTTTTGCATGTCATTCTCAAACAACTGGATAAGTGACATTTAGATTATGCAACATTAGTAATGAGATATTTTTTTTTTCTTTTTGCATTTTCCACGGAGATTTTTCATAATGTTTGCATCCATACTGCATTTGTCATCTTTGACTTGCATTACATCACACATTTTATCTCCATTCTCCTTAAAATTTTAAATAAACATTTTTCTCTGCCATCACTACAAAACACATTGGGTAAGTAAAAAATAAAAAATATCACTTTTAGTTGGAGTATTGCTTTAAAGGACAGGAGCACATTAAAGTGTTAAGCTTTCGCACTGTCTATTGTTTTTTTTTTTGTTGTTTTTTGTAATAGTTATTTGGATTTCCTGGCATTTGACTTATGGCATTCATTAAAGGTACTGTTTTTGGTCACTTCTGATTTTCCTTTTTTCTTTCACCTGTCTTTGTTTAGATTTTGTCTTTGTTTGTCTTAGATATTGAATTCTTATAATAAATACTTAAATGTTTCAGTAATGGGCCACTGTAAGCTGTAAGCCTGCATCTTGACTTTGGGGCTAGGCTGCTTTGAGAAATGAGGCTTACTATTTTGGTGCTGGCTTTTGCTTTTGAAGACTGTCACCCTTTTTGAGTTTTATGAAAAGGCAGGGCTGCAATATGCTTACAGTCTGAACACATTTCTGTAAACTGCTCTTCCTCAGGAAAAATAAAATCAGCTGGTATGGAGACACTGACTGGATCTCTGGCCTAGTTTAAATGACCACTGTTTGCCTGGAAATATTTTTGAAAATACATTTTTATGTCTGACATTTCCTTCAAAAGACAATGAACTTAAGTGATTTGTTTAACTACACTGCTTTGCATGGATGACATTAAGTTCTCAAATAATCCAATATTTCCTTGTTAAAGTCTCCTACTTCCTAGTGAAGGAACTGACCTTGTTAGCCATATTTTGCAGAGGCTTGTTTGTTTTTGCCCTGCAACTGCAGATTATATTTAAATTTGGGGAAACAATGTCACAGAGATATGCCAGTTAAATAATAAAAATAAATAATTGTCAAACTTATTAGTGAGCCCACAGATGCAGCCTTCATGATATAAAGGATCTAATCTCCTCTCTTTGCTTGAAAACTCTGGAAACCATCCTGCCGTGGGAGAGTCATCTGGCTCATTATAAAACAATACCACTGTGTGCCCAGCTCCCATCTCCTGGCAGAGAAATGACAAGATTTCAGTGGTCTTGTTTTGATATAATTGGCCATGGTAATGACATCACAGAAAACATTCAGTTCAGAACTTGGCTGATTTGATGCCAGTGCTTCTCTGTGTACAATGCAGTGCGTTCAATGAATATTCGGTGAGACTCTTTTGACAAGTGTCTGCAGCCCAGATCATTACCTTGCTAAAGTATGTGCTCTGTCAGTACAGATGCCTGCACAGTCCTTCCATACAAGTCTAGCTTTGGTTGGGGAGGAGTCTACTATCCTGAAACGTTTGTCAGCAATGGCTCTATTTGAGATGTATTTAGAAAAAAGGAATTCTTCACTAAATGGCTTTATATTGACATAACAAATACAGACAATTAGCAAGTAATGTTTACAGTCTGTAGCCTTGTCTGCCTTCAGACCAAAGTGTTCACCTTTTACTTTGCTAATGAACTGCTCCTCCATATCATTTATTGGGTCATGTATACGTCTTGAAACAGTGCTGTTAAACAGAAGAATGGCTTTTAGTTTTGTGGCTGTTCAATCACTGTTGACACTGTATCATTTACAGCAGGACGCATCTAGTTCTCCACTATTGTGTACACTTTGGTAAATGACTTGAAGCCATTTGTGCTCGGGTGTTTACAGATACAGCTTTTACCATGTGAGTTTGCAGTGCATGTTATTCCTCAAGTTTTCTCTGACCAAAAAAGAAAACAAAAATCAAACAGCTTGTTCACATAATTGAGATGCAGTGTCTCAATTTGCTCTCATAATTTGTTGAGCTTCATGCTATTATACACGAAGGGGTCTCTTCTCTTTACTTATTATATAAAGTATAAATCTGAATGCAAAATAAGTGTCATCAAATTTTCAGATCTTTGGTATCCACCTCCACTTGATTCAACTGTCGGCACAGCCCGATTTTCTTTTCATTCCTGTCAAAACTTTACGCACAACCTACTTGTCTACTGCCTTTTCATGGAGCTTGTATAGCTTTTATATTTGATATAATAGATTTAAAAACTCTGGGGTTAATGAATGTGTGTTAAACAAGTAGATGTTTCTTTTCATATGTGGTGCTATTGAAAACATACAGTACCTTAGCTTAGTATATTTTACCTTCTCAATATGAGGTCATTTAAGAACTGCTGTTCAGGTACATTTCCTAGCATAAAAGTCCAGATTCTAAGAACAGAGATAGTTGGTCTTGGCTGTAACATCTGATGGCCCCGTAGATATTTTGATTACAGTCCACCTTAGCCAAAAAGAAAAACATTTTATACCAGCTTTCTCTAGGGTGGCCTGGTGGCAGGTCCACCCTGAGTAGAGTTTGCATGTTTTCCAGTGTCTGCATTGGTTTTCGCTGGGTGCTCCAGTTTCCTCCCATTGCCCAAAGACATACAAGTTAGGTGAATTGGTGACGGTAAATTGGCCCTGGGGTGTGTGTGTGTGTTTGCTTTACTCCCTGCCCAATTCAGGATGGGATTGGCTCCAGCCCCCAATAAACCCAACATCCCCCACCACCCTCACAACCCTGGTCTGGATTAAGCGAGTTAGAAAATGAATGGCCAGTTCTCCCTACAATCAGCAACCCACATTTTTAATTACTTTTCCAGTGGTATTTGCTTAATATTTCAGTTGATGATACTAGTCATTTACTGTACATCTCACAGAGAGTGACAAGGACAAAATCATTTTATCCTTAAAAATTTGTTCAGAGTATCCAAACATTGGTCACATTCTAAAAACTTAACACTTTTTTGTGTGATCTCTATACAAGCATAAATTTTATTTCAAATTGGGATACAGGCTCTATATTTCTTTTTGTTAACACAGCAGAGAAAACTGCAATCTCTGATGAACCTGTTAAAAATAAAAATTGAGACGAAACTAGTTAAGTTAATGTAGTACATTACAGGATGAGGATTAATGTACTGTATTTGGAATTAAGTCATGGTTCAGAGATTAGATAGACAAAATTAGCAGATATGAGTATAGTGTAACACTTGTAACAGATTGTACCTACCAAATAGACTTAGTGTACGTTCTGAATTGGTAGATGTTAGTGATGATAGGCATGCTGTAAGAAGTTCTGAATATTTAATTTATTTGGACTTTAGGCATGTCAGTAGACTCGGGTAAGTAAAATGGAAAAGGTTAACAAAGTGCTAGAAGTGAATTGCCATTTGCATGCTTCATGAAAACTACCTGCAACTGTAGGTGCTTGTTGATGATCCAGAGCATTATTTACAGTGACCACTGCCCAAATTATCAAAATAAAACATCCTGCTGTTTAAACATTGAATATTTTTTGATGTATAAATCTTCTATTTGTATGTGACCAGAGGAAAAACTTGAATATTAAGAAACAATTTGTTTGTATGTGGCCAGAAAACAACTTGAACATGAATTAATAATAACAAAACTTCTTTAAATTTCTTTTAGAGATTTTCTCACTACTCAAAGCGCTTTAGTGACGAGGCTGCCACTTTAACCAACACTGACGTGTAGTATCCACCTGGATGATGTGAAGGCAGCCATTTTTGCACTAGTGTGCTCACCACACATGAGGTATTAAGTGGTGAGAGAGAGAGACACACACAATTAGAGAGAGTGGATGATAATGGGGCCAGAATGACTAGGCCATGAAGGGAAATTTAGCCTGGACATCAGGATACACCCTACTGTTTACAAAGGATGCCCAAGGACCTTTTATTACCATGGAATGTCAGGACCACAGTTTTATATCTCATCTGAAGGATGTCATCATTTTTATTGCACAGTGTCCCTGTCACTGCATTGGGACACTGGCATCCACATTCAGACCACAGATTAAGCACACCCTGCTGTCCTCACCAACACCACTTCCAGCAGAAACCCAAGCTTTTCCTAGATGGTCTCCCAAGTACTGGCCACAGGCATTAATGTATAGTTTTATATCTATGTATTTTAAATTCAGCCTCTCAATGTAACTTGCAGTAAACAGTTACTAGAAATTATCGCAACAGATTTCAAAGTGGAAATCTATTACATAAACAGCAGAAGAGATTCTATGTTGTTTCTCTATCCTTAGTGTAACATCTATGAAAATGGGTAGTGTACACACAGGAAGTATCTGTGGTTCTGAAAGCAAACAATATGAGGATTACATCATCCAAATCATTACATAAAACTTCTTCTATCTTTTATTGTCTGCTGAATAAATCTTTAAGTCAAGTGTACTAAATATATTATTAATTCAGAATTACTACGGGTAGCTTGGTAAGTTATGCTATTTTAAGACTCTAAGAATGTAGCTGCCATAACATGACTGTAAATGAATATGCCCACAAATATTGAGGAAGTCAAATAGATTTTACACATCTTTTCTCATCAATTCACATAAACAGCTTGTGATCACACACTCTCTCTAGTAATCAAACAAATTAAAGGCCAGAAAATGTGTGCCATGTAATTACTTAATCTGTCATCTACAGCCATCAAAGCCTGTCTGCAAGGAGAATCAGAATGTTTCCTAATCAATACGTTTTTGGTAAACATGAAACTAAGAACGTTTCATGCATTTATGCTATTTAGGCAGAATACTGGGGTAATTTAAAAGTTGGATAAGTAATGCAAAGGAATTACCTTTCCTTTATCCACCTATGTATAAGTACAGTAAATGGGCATTTTGTTTTTAAAGTAAATAATTGTAATTATACTGTGGCTGTAGTTTATGCCTTATAAGTGCCTTTATTTGGCGGTCTTCACCTCTGAACCTCATATTTTACCTTTAGTTGATGTAGTTTCTCTGAGGTGGTCAGGATATAAAAAACTGAAACTGGAGACAAAGAATGCAGAGAATAAAGACAAGAGTAGAACCATAGTTAGAATGAGATGTTTAACCATGACTGTAATCTAAGAAATGTTACAGTGAAATCAATACTAAAATTCTGACTTCAGTATCGATACCAGCTTTTGACCTCAGTAGCAGTAAAAGCAAATGGCAGACAACCAAATCCCAACAGCACCAATCCCCTCATCTCAAACCCAGCCTCCCTAGTGCGCCACAACATTTGCAATGGACTTGCCCACAGCATTTGGATTTGTGCGTTATTTAGTCTTATTCACCATTGGATTGCCTTGTAGGTTTAGTTTTTTTTTGTTCTTTTCAGCATTTTTGTCATTTTTTTCTATTTATATTAATAAACTCTCAATTTATAAGATTATTTGTGAGACTTGTCCCTATATACCAGAGCCACAGTTTCTCTTTCACCTTTGTGAGACATATTAATATACAGTATTTTGGAATTATCTAGTATTTTAAACTGTAAAAGTCATCTGCCCATTTTTGGGTGTGATTAGGCTGAAACGTATGGTTAATGGTTGGGGACTAGATGACTTCTTCTGGCAGGCCAGTCAATGTCCAGGGTGTTTTATGGTCTTTAAGAGGCCTCACACACCCTTTTCATCATGTCACGGTCACCAGATCACAACACAATAAGTCTGGAAAACAGCTACATGGATTTCAAAAGACACGGAGAAACTAGTCTCTTGTCACTGAATTCATCTACATTTGAACTGGTTCCATTAACAATGACCAATAACTCAAAGATAGGCACCAGCATGATTGGCGAGTTCATAATGAAGTCAGTAAGACTTACAGACAAGTAGTTTGTAAAGATGGGACTTGTGTTTTTTGGTATCTTAGGATGTTTCTGTTGTTTGGTCATTGAAAATGAGCCAAAAATGACAACCCCTGTACCCATATAGGTTTAAAAATAAAGTACAAGTGGTGTTCACTTGATAACTGCCCCTCTCGGACAGCCCTTCTATAGTGCAAGCATTATTGGAAATTGGTAGGTGACAAAAAGAGACTAAAAATAAGTAAAATTACCACAAGCAACAAACTGAACACCATGTTTATCTTTATACTGGTAGTTAAGCACTGTTGACACTTCATTTCACTAAAAATACAAGCAACATTTTTGAAAGAAAATTTAATGAGTTTTCTTGTCATTATGATTTAAACATAAATCAGAGGACCAAGCTAGCACACTACTAGTGCAAGTACAAGAAAATGTTACTGGCAAGTTGAAACTGATAGCTAAGATGTAGCCGAAAAATAAAGATGATATTTCGCCGAGCGTCTAAACAGCAATACTGATGGAGCCACACGGATAGTAGCAGGCAGAGATAACTGATAGAAGTCTACTGAGCTACAAGTGAGTAGTTTCCTATATGCTGGGACAGCAAGGAAGAGAACACTACAGAAAGTCAGGTTTTGGACTGGCACAAAGGGAAAATGAAGAAATATATAAATTGGAAAAGTGTATTAGCATGTATGCTATTTAGTCAGATGTAAATCCTCAGAGCTGTAGGGTCAAATTCATTCACAAGCTGTAGAGTCAAATTTACTCATAAGCTGTGTAATATTACTGTGTCTTCTATGGAGGATTATATATAAGTTGTGCTGAATACTTAACATAAAGTAATAAAGTATCTATCTATCTATCTATCTAAAGAACTATGAGATGATCATCCATGCAATTTTGTCAAAATGTAAACTTTGTAATATTTGATTCAAAAATAACGTGTCACATTTTGTAAGAATTAATTTGTGAGTCAACAAAAAAGTACAGTGATTAATAATAATACATTTTATTTATATAGCACCTTTTACCAATGTTGCCTCAGATTCAATACTCTGTTGGTGTATATACAGAATTTGCATATTCCATGATCTCATCATTTCTGCCACACACCCCAAGACATGTATGTTAAGTTTAATGGTGACTTTGCTCAGTGTGAGCGAGTACAGTATGTGCATCCTGCAATTGGCTGTTTCCAAGGGGCTCAATGCTGGAGATCCTTTGAAACATTGTATTGACCATGTTTAAGTATGATAATTTATCCATTTTGATAAAGCATACCAACCTACTCTTAAGTGATGTTAGAATGTTATTTCATCCATCTATGTACTTTTTAAAGAAATGTACCAGGCAATAAATATAAAACAATCCACCATCAGGACCAAAAAAAGAGATCCAAACAACTTAAAATTGTGAGGAACCATTCATTCTCCAAGAGATTTAAGTATTTTTAGTGCAAATAGAAAGTAATTCATACCTTAATTGGTTTCACTGTTTATTCAGATGGTCTCTGGTCTTATTGTGTATTCAGAATGGTGTGGCAATGCTTCATTAATATTTTTAACACATTTATAAAGCTATGTGGATATATAAAAATCTGTCAATTTCCAGAGCTTTAACCACTTAATTATCTATTTACCACATTCTTGTTTTTAATTCTTTTAAAAAAAAAAAAAATAAAAAAAAAAAAAAGAGTTTGTTCTTCTTATTGTAAGGAAACACTAACAATTAACAGACAGCAGAACAGGCACAAGAGCAACAGTGTTTGTCAAAAAAGGAAGCAGCTTCTTCATTATGATGTCCACCTATGGCGAGTCATTGGCAAGCAAGGCTAAAACAACTAGACCATTAATAAAGTTAAAAAATGTGTGCATGGAGTAAAACTCAGGTGCATTTAATGACACAGTTAACGGATTTGGAAGTTGGATCATTACTGTGTTTTAGTTAATCAGTCAGCTATCACATTTTTGCCAATATTTTTATAAGGAGTCACATTCAAAAATAACAGCAATAATATAATGCAACTCAATGAATTAATAGGCTGCATTAAATACATATCTTTGCCTTTAAACAGCACATTACCATACCATGTAGTTAAAAATATAGTGGCTCAACAACTTTCAAAGAAAGCAGATTCCAATTCAAGTGATGGAAAAATGGCATTGATTCATGTCCTGTTATTAGCTGTTTTGGGTGTGGAGGGTTTGTGACTAATTGTATTCTAAATTTCTTAACATTTTTGAAAGAAGTACACAATGGAGAATTAAAATGTGTTTAAGTTCATAAAGTCTGTCTTACTAGGGCACATATTAGTTTGTTACAAGACAAGACTGCTGGTATCAGTGACTTGGAGTGGTGAACAGTGCTGTAGCTCTGCAGAAATGTACTTATGTAGTGCCAGACCATTTAACACTTTATAGGCCAGAAACAGCAGCTTATATTCAGTCCAATAAGCCCCAGGAAACCAATGAAGACCAAGTAGAAAAAAAGCATTATGTGCTCACTATTGTGGGTTTGAGTGAGGATTCTAGCAGCATATTGAATGTGTATTGCATGTGATTTTTCTTTCTATATGAATTTCTTCTTCAAGCTGTATGGTGCATGGTTAAAATTTAATGAAAAATTTCTATCTAAATTCTAGATTATGGAAAATGTACAGTAAATACTAAGGTATAATAAGATAAAGCATTTCCTGTTTGTCAGTTACTCCCCATGTAATGTTTTGTGTGTTGGTGCCATTTTTAATACAGCATCCTTGTGTTTGAAATCAGTTTTACATTATTCATTTTATTTAGAAGTAGAAATTGCTTTCATAGACCTCCAAATCATAGGACATATTTTGGTCATTAATTCAAAATGTACATTGGGGCGTAGAGTATTACTTAGATAAGTTAGGCAATTTGCTTGGGGGTCATAGAGAGCTGAGGAAAGAAATATCAACTGTGCGTTTTGTTAATTTAGCCCCTTAACTTCTAGACCATGCTTTTCTTGGAACTTACAACATTTTCTCACACCAACCATAACTCTACCAGAAATACATAAAATAAAAGTGGGTATTGTATATTACTACAGTAAAAATATGTGTGGTAGAGATTATTAGAAATTTGCAATGCAGTGTATATCTTTGCAAAGAACAAATTTTCCCATATGTTGTTGGTTGAGCATTATGATGGAAATTATGCATATGAACTATTCCTTAATTGTAATTCATTTAAAAAAGTGAGAGTGCTTGAAGTGTACATTTTGAGCACTTGACTAATGTCCATATTCCTTAAAAACTAAGAATGGCACAGCTGAGCCCCTTTTTCAGCGTTAAAAGATTCCATGAACCTGAAGTAATTTACTTTCATTGTGTGTTTTATAAGTAGGCTCATATAGGTTTCATTTATTAAAAGTAAAATACTGAAAAATCTAATAATAGGAATATTCCTAACATCCAGTAATAAGAAAGGAAAAGGCAAATTATTTAAAATGAAGTACTTTACTCCTGTTTACTAGTCCTTTACAAACTGAATAAAACACAAATTCATCTTCGTGGGTATATGCATTCTCTCCACTTCATTAATTTTCAAACCATGTTTGTGCAGTTTAAGGTCACAAGGGGTCAGGCCTATTTCAGTAGCCTCGGGCATATGGTAGAAAGCAACCCTTGGTTGTGAGGACACTCTGTTTCTTTCTTCCACATCCCAAAGATGATAGTGTATGATTAACAAACTCAAAATTAGCTCTGTGTGAATGTGCCTTGTGATGAACTACTTTCTTGTACCTAAACACCATTGGGGGAGAGGTCCAGTTCTCCACATTGCCTTATAACAGACTAAGCAGGTTCAGTAATGGATGGATAATTAACATGTTTCTTGATGCTTCACACTTCTGCTAAAGCTCTGGTTTATTTTTTTTGTACAAAATGTAAATAATAAAATAACATTGTTTTTCATGGAGTTTTGGAACCTGAAAATAGAAAAATTTCTGTTTCATGATTCACAAGAACAAACACAAGAATTTATTAATTTCAAGTGTAAATTTCATATTTTTCTTTGTCTTACATTTACTATACATTATTATGAAGACTACAAGGGTATTTACAGAATCGCAAGCGTTTTACCTCTACAGATATCTTTAACTAGGAGTTAATTCATTGCATGATGTCGTCCAATTTTCCACTTGTTTTCTGCATTCATGCAAATACTGTTTTCAAAGTTTTCGTTAGTATACTGCCTTTGTACATTTTGTACTATATACAGGACTAGAGGGCAATTTAATTGTGAACACAGAACTCAAAAGAATAAACATAACTTCACTGTATATCACTAGTGTGAAAATAACAAGGACTGATGCATAAATTTCATAATGAGCTAATAACATATTTAAGGTACTGTCACATTCCAGGCTGAAAGTTTATAGAGTTTTATATACTAAATATCCTGAGAGAATTTAGACATACATGCTTTTTGTTATATGAACTCTCACATACTGTATGAAATGCAAAAATGTTTGACCAAGCAGATGTCAGTCAGCCTTATCTTGAAGACAGACAGTAGATAACAGTGATGCACCTGGCTAATTGTGCAATTAATAAAGTGGAATGTCAGATCACAGTACCACTTCACTTTAACACACATACACAATCTTCTCAATTAAAGTGTTTCTACCTCACTTAAACAGCAGTCCTGAAGAGACTGTATTTTGATTCACTCTTGTTAAGACATAATCATTGCATTTTTCATTGTTCAGTAGTTACACTGTTGATTGTGTTTACAAACATAATCATAATGTCAGTTAAAGTCATTATTATTAATTACTTAATTTGATATGCAATAGTACACACCTACTGTGATCCCCAGTACCACAAAAGTCAATGGAGCACACTGCAACAGCTAGACCTGAAACAAGCTAAGCTATAGTAAAAAGACTGAAAATTATTTTCTCTGTTCTTGTTTATTAAAGGTTAAAGTCACACAAAAAAAAAGAAAAAAAAAGGACACACCTTTTAAACAAAAGAGAAGAAAGCTCACTTTAATAATAGCACTGCAGGCATTACATCCTCCAAACACTTCATGATAGGAACTAAATATTGCAGCTAAGCCTTTGATGTTCCCATGATAGAACTTGAAAGCAAGCTTTGATCTAATTTTAAATATCTGGCTGTTAATATACTGTATATCAAAAAATAACAGCTTAAAGAGCCTTAAAGAAAAATGCCAGGATAGAGACAAAATAAATGCATTTGATATAATGACAGAAAAAAAGCTTCTGCTCTCAGGTTAAGTGCCAACCAAAATATTATAAACTGATGTCAACACACATGTGGTGAAGAAAGTAGAAAATGCCAAAGTCACTCATGTTGTTTCGAACGTGTCTCTCTATCCATCCAAAACACACATAAAATATATAGTATATACATTCTTTTTAGCACAACACACCACAGTTAAATAACAGCATACTTATGATAAAATTCATATTGCATTGTTCGTGCAAAATGAAAATTGAGTGTTTTTTTCTCTAAATACAATGGTAATCATGTTTTTCCTGCAGAACTTCTTTATAATATCAATAAAAGTAGCAATATGTGGGGCAGGAATTTCACTGGAAGCAATAATTCCAAATTATGAGTGAATCAAAGTTGCCTTACTTATTACCCTGGGATTTTCAGAATGTCTATTGTTTTCCTGTCTATAATAATGTTGCTGTAGAAATTTGAAAGGCAGGTTGCAAAGCAAATTTCAAACAGCTTAGGTGGAAAAACAATAGGACAGGAAAACAGAAACATGAATGTGGATGAATTTGTTTAATGTAAAATGAAGACACATTGGAAAACAGCACCAAATGTGAGGAAACCATGGAATTTATAGTTGTTCAGATATATATTTCAACAGATTAAAGGTATGGCAGTATTTTTGGGAATTTTATAATTATTTACCAACACAGTAAATAAAGCTAACAACACAGTTAAACAGTACAAAGTGGACTTCCAAGCAGAAAGTTAACCTAAATCAACTAGATCCTGCAGCTTTGTTAATGCAACTCTGTAACTGGGGGTTTTCAGTTGACTGTGTACTTAAAAAAATGAAAATGCATACAAATAAAACATTTACGTATAAATATTATCTTATTTACTGACTGAAATTAGAGACATGTTTGAAGCCTAAGACTTCATAATGTCGTGCATTCAAATGCTTTCAGAAGATTAATGCTTCACTAATGCCACCACACATGTTTTTATGCACTAAGGAACCATCCAAGGTTTAAAATCATTAAAAAGCAGCATCTACTTACCAGACTTTAACAGAATTCCACAAGATACTAATAAAGAAAATTTAGATTAAAAGTGGCAAAGTTTTCTTTGCTTCACAGCACCTCCTCACATCTTTAATCCATAACTGAAACTAAAACCTCAAGAGATCAACTGTTATAAAATCCATTCCCTAAGCAACCTACTGTCATTTAATTATTAAAGCCTGTGAGCTTGAAAAATAAAGAGAAGGCGGGTATGTATCTCTGACAACGTCACTGAACTGCCCTTAGGACAATGAAGGGTTCATCTTTCCTAAGTAAAAACAGCCAATTGCAGATAACTGTTGTGCATCTAAAATATCAAACAAGAAGGTCACAAAATTCACATGCAAAAAACAGAATGCTTATAGTGGAATCAGGTCACTCAAAACTGCATAGCATGTAAAAACTATTCAATTGTATTGTGAAAAGTCACATTTCTTGCACAAAAAGACCAAACAAGGCACTGAACCTATTTTTCCTTTCTTGTTTACTATAATTTAAGCAAATTAATAATAATAATCTATACACATGACATTAAGAAAAATTAGTAAGTGTTAAGCTGGGAGGATGAATGAAACTACTATAACAGCTCTTTGTAAAATTCCTTAAATTCAAAGCAGGCAACACTGATTAATTTAAGTAGGGGATCATTACTTTTTCACTCAATACCATTCCAAAGATCTAGCCCCACTGTATTGATTTTCAAAGATATACAAGGCAGGGAGATGTACATTTATGCTGTGGAATAGGAAGGCTAAGACGAGATGTGGTGGGTGGTGTTGGGTAGTTATTCGTTATTTGCTTTGATACAATTTTGGTAACGGTACTGATATCTGAAAGCTGGTATTGATACCGAATTCAAACATTGTGAACTGATGAAAACTAATACACATACACATACTGTATACATATATACAAAAGCAACTGTTTTAAGGGTTGTTATGTGAGTGTGTACTAACATTGCAATTTCCCAAAACACTAGAGGGTTGTCACATGTGGCCTTGCTAGGTTACTGAGAAGGACAGCCAATTTGGTCCTCCCCTGTATGGTGAAGGGAACCAAGCAGAATTATGGGTGGATACAGTATGAGTTGGAACTACTTCCAATAGATTCTGGGAACAGTTCTAAAAGTCCTCCATGCAACATAGCCATGAAATTCAGAGTTGGGTGGTCAGAATTAGACATAGATTAAACTGACACAAGAAAGAAAATCTAGCGTGAAAGAGAGGTAGGAAGCCCAAAGGTAGGTTGGGACGACTACTCACAAAGGCCCATTTCCTCCATTGTATTTTACCTTTTCCTTGCCACAACTATACCTTTTTATTAATAAATCTAATTAAATTACTTTGTTTTCCTTGGGTGTAATTTGGCAACTCCCATAAATTATGCACTAAAGTACAGATAGTATATTTTCAAACACTGTTCTAGAACAGCACTGACCGAGTCAGGTAACACCAAATCATATAAATTATTAACAATTTCTTTAAGAAACATAAAATAGTACACTGTATATATCACACAGTCTTATTTCTTTGGTCTGTAAACCATAAATATGCACCTTGCAATATTGAATGCAATTACTGTATACTAAAACCTGAATTATCTAAGGTTACATAAGGTTTCAAATCATCATACGTAGTTTAACTGTCCTCTCACCTGTGAAACAGAATTACAGCACAGAATAGGAGACCCATACTTTAGGATGAAAAAAGTTCTATCATAATTTTTTGTGCAGAAATAAAATTATATGTATCAGTGTCAAAATGTTGTGGTGTCTGGCGGGCATCCATGCCCGGCCGGGACGCCCAGGAGGAGTGGAGGAGGGCTTGTGCCTCCTCCAGGACACGAGGGGGCGTCCTCCCTGGTGGCTTTGGGGACCACGGGTACAGAGCTTGGAAGCTCAACCTTGTAGGGGCCCGTGGTCACCGCCAGGGGGCGCCCCAATGCCTTGGGAGTGTTGGCCCTCAGTACTTCCGCCACACCGGGAAGTACTGGGGGGAAGAGACTTGAGGGCACCCGGTGGACTTCCGGCTTCACCATGGGAGCTTCCGCCACACAGGGGTGTGGCTACGGAAGCCCTGAGGATGCACCTGGAGCCCATCCGGGGCATATACAGTAATCCCTCCTCCATCGCGGGGGTTGCGTTCCAGACGACCCGCGAAATAAGAAAATCCGCGAAGTAGAAACCATATGTTTATATGGTTATTTTTATATTGTCATGCTTGGGTCACAGATTTGCGCAGAAACACAGGAGGTTGTAGAGAGACAGGAACGTTATTCAAACACTGCAAACAAACATTTGTCTCTTTTTCAAAAGTTTAAACTGTGCTCTATGATAAGACAGAGATGACAGTTCTGTCTCACAATTAAAAGAATGCAAACATATTTTCCTCTTCAAAGGAGTGCGCATCAGGAGCAGAGTCTGTCAGAAAGACACAGGAAAGCAAACAAATCAATAGGGCTGTTTGCTTTTAAGTATGCGAAGCACCGCAAGCTGTTGAAGGCGGCAGCTCACACCCCCTCCGTCAGGAGCAGGGGGAGAGAGAGAGAGAGCCAGAGAAAAACAAAACAGTGAAAAATCAATACGTGCCCTTTGAGCTTTTAAGTATGCGAAGCACTGTGCAGCATGTCGTTTCAGGAAGCAGCTGCACAAAAGATAGCAACGTGAAGATAATCTTTCAGCATTTTTAGACGAGCGTCCGTATCGTCTAGGTGTACGAACAGCCCCCCCTGCTCAATCCCCCTACGTCAGGATCAAAGTCAGCGCAAGAGAAAGAGAAAAGTAAGCTGGGTAGCTTCTCAGCCATCTGCCAATAGCGTCCCTTGTATGAAATCAACTGGGCAAACCAACTGAGGAAGCATGTACCAGAAATTAAAACGCACATTGTCCGCAGAAACCCGCGAAGCAGCGAAAAATCCGCGATATATATTTAAATATGCTTACATATAAAATCCGCGATGGAGTGAAGCCGCGAAAGGCGAAGCGCGATATAGCGAGGGATTACTGTAAAAGGGGCCGCCTCCCTCCAGTCAGGAGCGAGAGTCGGGAGGAAGAAGACGAAGCGTGTTGGAGAGGAGTGGAGGAGGACCAAGAGACTGAGAAAGGCATAGTGTTGTGGCCAGGACTTGAAGGGGTGATTGGTGCTTTGGCACTGGGTTTGTGCACTATTGCTGTAAATTATGTATAATAAACGTGTGGTGGACTTTAATATGGTGTCCGTCTGTCTGTGTCCGGGCAGCTTATCACAATGTTTAGAAATTAGTTATCTCAAAAAGTAGAAAAACAGTCACTTGAATAAAATTGAACAAAAAAAAAAAACTCCCAAGCATCCACATCTATGTTGGTCAACAACCCCTCAAGGAAGTGGATTACTTCACCTACCTCAGTAGCATTGTGGTGGCAGACAGTGGGTCTGATAAAGACACCCTATGTTGGACTGGGAAGGCGATGGCTCTTATGTGCCGCTTGGGGCCTTCTGGAAATCCAACAATCACCCTACCAACTAAAATTCACCTTCTGAATTTGAGTGTAATTCATACCACTATCTATGCCATTGAAATGTGGAAGGCAACTGCAACTGTCACAAAATGCCTGAACGTGGCACAGCAGTGGTGCCTCAGACGGATCCTTTGTATCTCATACCGTGACCATGTCAGGCATGAAGAAGTATATTGTTGAACCGCCACTTGCCCTCTAGCCGATATTGTCACTGAGTGTCGCTTTCAGGCCAAATTCTCCACATGCCCCAGAACATCTACCAAAAGTGGCTAGGCTATTGATGGCTTACCTTTCTCAAAGACCTTTGTGTAGTCAACATGGCAGGAGATCAAACCGAGCCCACTGCTGCTGACCAAGCTCAATGGAAATACCTTGGTTCCCAATGTGCTACCTGGCGCAGGAGAAATGAAGTCTAAGTAAAAAAGTAAAGTACAATTCTGGTACATTGCAGAGATGGCAATGCCTCAACAATCAGCAATGATGAAAACTGCTAGGGTTAAACAACTTTTTTTTTTTTTTTTTTAAAGATCAGCTGGACTGATCAATTTTATGTCCACTCTGCAATAAAGCAGGGAATACAAAGGTAGGAGTTCAGTCCCACAAAGGGAACAGCAGTGGCATGCATTAAGGGTGAACCTGCCCTTTGCTACAATAGTTTTCACAATTACAAAGACAGCCCAAGAATTTAATTTTGTGTCAGTTAACTTTAATAAAAAGAATTTACTGTTTGGTTGTTATGTTATGTCAGTCCATACCCCATCTCAGTTACTTTACCCAAAGCCAGTTTTAAAGCCATGCAAGCAAAACAACTAATGTTCATTTTGATGACACAATTGCCCAGATACCATTGTTTATCGGTTAGATTGATGCAAGTGTCTTGCACTTAAATTTTACTCACACTTCACTAGTGTTAGCTGGCATTATGAAAAAGCGTCACTGCACATTATCAGCGTCTCACTGCTTGCAGGCTTGTTGTGAAAGCAGCATTAATGGGCTATTTTCTTCCCACACTTATAAAAACAAAGAATAACTCATCAGTAGTTTAAATCATCAGAGAGGAACATATACTTAAAAGGCTCAATTAGAGCAGTTAAAATTTCTCATAAAGTTAAACTTTAATTTAGGGCTGGCCAAGTTTTTAACATCCCAAATTAGCCCTTTAACTCTTAAATCCAGAACAGAAACTACAAAACTCTGACTTCTCCGCAGCACATTTTCTGTTAACCTTTCTCTTTGTTTAATTATAAAGACTTTGAGCTGAAAAATGTAATGTCTCAGAAAATGTTACTAAACTCAACCAAAGGTAGATACTGGGTAATCCAAAGCCTGTTTGTAACTATGATGTTTTAGAATGTTAAATAATTAGTTTCAGCTCAAAAGATGATCCTTAACATATCAAATATTATTTATAAACATTAGTGTAATGAATGATTTAGATACCACATACTCCCCTTTTCCCTCTCTTTCTCTTTATAACAGAATATTCAGGTAAATTCTGAGTTATACAAAAGATTTTACTCTATCAGATTTTTAAAGTTTGTCTCTGTATATTTTCATTTGAAAGGGGCCTTAATCTTACATATTACAATGACCTCACATATAGAGTCTCAATTAAGCTGAAACCATCCATCCATCCATTTTCCAACCCGCTGAATCCGAACACAGGGTCACGGGGGTCTGCTGGAGCCAATCCCAGCCAACACAGGGCACAAGGCAGGGAACCAATCCCAGGCAGGGTGCCAACCCACCGCAGGACACACACAAACACACCCACACACCAAGCACACACTAGGGCCAATTTAGAATCGCCAATCCACCTAACCTGCATGTCTTTGGACTGTGGGAGGAAACCGGAGCGCCCGGAGGAAACCCATGCAGACACGGGGAGAACATGCAAACTCCACGCAGGGTGGACCCGGGAAGCGAACCCGGGTCTCCTAACTGCGAGGCAGCAGCGCTACCACTGCGCCACCGTGCCGCCCTAAGCTGAAACCCTTTTATATAAGTATATGAATGCGAGTTAAATATACTGAATGTGTACTGTGCAAATACAGGAAAAAATAATACGCCAGCATATTCATTTAAAGCAGAGACTAATTAAATACACGCTGTGTATATGCAGAGGACAATGCAGGGTGCCAATTTGAATGCTTTTATTATTATTTAGGAGTACACACAAGAAATAGAGATAAAGAACTAATGGCTTTATATATTTTTAGAGGGTTCCTAAACTAATAAACTATCTAACTTTGACAAAACAAGTACTTCGAACTTTTTGGAGTAAACAGTTTAGCTGCCCCAGGCTCTAGCATTCCTGCTGGTAATTAGCAATGCTTTCATAGACCAATATTTTCTGTTTGTTTTTTAGCAGTAGATATATGTAGTTGGTCTATTTACATATACAAAAATAGCAAATACAAGGTCACAATTAATTACCTAACTTGTTTCTGTGCAAAAGAAAAGAAATTATAGTTCTATTTAATGAAATTTGTCTATTAAAACAGAATTACAAAAGGGGTCTTGTTTTAAAGAAGAAGACTGAAAACAGTTTAGTCATTGTCTTTAGGAACAAACTCCTATTTGATAACGATGAAAACAAGTACAACTCAGACACATACCCTCCAAATAAAACCCAGATTAGTTTAGCATCATTTTAATTTAGCATTCTTAAAATTTACTTAATCTAATTTAGGTTTATGGGTGGTTGGAACCTATCCCAGCAACACTTGCGACAAGGCAGCAAAAGTTCCTGGAATTAATGCCAGTCCACAACAGAGCCCTTTCACACACACACCCAAATTTACCTTCACCCAGAGCCTATCTGGAATTACTGATTAATCCAGCAACACAACTTGAAAGATGTGGGAGGAAAATTGAGTTACAACCATGCAGACATAGAACAAATGTGTGAACTTCACACAGAAAACAATCATGTGTCCAGTGAGGCAGCAATGGTACCATATAGGCCACTCTATCATCGTTTATTTTGACAGTATTAATTCAGATGGCACATCCTTTGTCTATTTTAATTCAGCTACTGTATTCTTAATCTTAACAGTGACAATCAATTAAATAATGCTGTTTATCAAACTATAAAAATATTTGTCCTAACACTACATTACATTTTTCAGAGGTTAGAATTAAAAGAATATTTTTTATATATATTATCTTATTAATGTACAAGTTTTCCTTTTTATAAAAACTGTATTTCAGACGTTTGTTGTTGATTGTTACACAATTTCGACATTTCTTGAGATTCTGTAAAAGCTAAAATTTCCCCTTCAGACAAATAAATCACCACCTATGTATTGCTCTTAAAATTAGTAATGTCATGGTGCCAACAACCCTGTTATTTTCACGGGAGATCTGCATTTTTGATCTAATCACCAACACATTCTCCTGGAGCTCACATGAGTTTCTCTTGGGGAATACAACCTCCTAACTATGGCTCATATAAAAGCCATATGGTCACCCTGCACCCAATAAAAAAAGATTGCCGAATATTTTTCCCACAACCTTTAATTAATACACCTACCATTTAACAGCCGAGAAAAGCGTTAATTTTTACGAGGAGAGAATGTCACATTAATGCCATTCTGTTCAGACTGTAATACAAGTAAAGAATAGCTAATTGTAATTTTTTTTTGTATTGAATCAACACAATACTGAAATTTGCATGTTCCAGGACATTTAACATAAACGTATGCCCACATACAATATATCTCATAATGCCCCGAATGATAGGCCAAGGATTTAAAGTGACTAATTTTAGTTGTGATTTTTTTCAGCATCTGCTTTTCTAAGCTTTGTAGGAATTTATTTCTAATGTTCCTGAATGCTAGGTTATACAGTAGTTGAGCTAGCGTACATGCCTTTTTTTGCTGCAAACCTCCTGCAAACAAAGAGCAGCAATGCAGACTTTAAAAGAGATAAATAAGATTGGAATATTTGCCTGAAAGTGGAGTAATAAACTGAGAAAAAGGAACTGAAGTCATCCCATGCAATTAAGACAAATGGCAAGAAAAGCTTCTTTAATGAATAAAGACCTTTTTCAATTTGTCTTTTAATTAAGCATAACACTATTTATCGGAGTCTGGAGAGAACTTGTGTTTACAACAGCAGCTCACATTTTCAGTCAGAAAAAGAAGAGATTAATAAGAATTTGAAACTGATGCAACCTGCCAACCTGCTATATCCTAACATAGGGTCACGGGGGTCTGCTGGAGCCAATCCCAGCCAACACAGGGCGCAAGGCAGGAACAAACCCCGGGCAGGGCGCCAGCCCACCGTAGGGCGCACACACACACACACCAAGCACACACCAGGTACAATTTAGGATCGCCAATGCACCTAACCTGCATGTCTTTGGACTGTGGGAGGAAATTAGAGCACCCGGAGGAAACCCACATAGACACGGGGAGAACATGCAAACTCCACACAGAGAGGACCCGGGAAGCGAACCCAGGTCTCCTTACTGTGATGCAGCAGCGCTACCACTGCGCCACTGTGCAACCAATAGGCTTCTTAACTTTACACTTAAATAGGTAAACTTTATGTTAACACCTTATAAAAAATTGATGGATTTGCTGCTTTTCTAAGGTTTGCACAGTGTTTATTATGTGTTTGTGTGTGTCACACAGTGTAAGTTTTGGTAAGAAACAAATATGACATAACTAAAATGGTAATCCATATTTATAATTTGACCTCAAATATTAGAATTTTAACAGCAAAAAGCTGCAGTGCAATTAATGACTGAACATGATTAAAACCTGTAAATGCATGTATATTTACATTTAAGTAGTGTTTAACTGCCAATATTGATTAATTGAATCAATTTGTAATTAAATTAAGCTTTGTTTCAGATAAGAGCATTAGAGAAGAAATTAGAAATTAAACATTATGGCAGCTTGTTATTATGAGGACGATTTTACTTTCTTTTATGCCATATGCACTATAGATATTTTCTATACATTTTTATTGGTTAAGTAAGCATGTATGTTAAGGGAAATTTTATTTATTTTAGAATTTTTGTGGTCACTGAACAATAATCCTACATAATTTCATTTTATTAATAAAAATGAACACGAACACCTGTCATCTATAATTATAAAAAAATAGTTATTTCAAGCCAGGAATAGCCCCAGACAGGGCACCATTTCATTGCAGGGCCTATTCACGTACACATCCACACTTTTTATCACACAAAGCCAAATTGGAATCGGCAGTCATCTTAACCAGCACATTTTTTGGGTTGTGGAAAGAAAATAATAAATAAATAAAGCCAATACACTGTATACATGGGGAGAACGTACAAACTCTGCATGGACAATATCTGGCTGTGGGTTTCAAACCCAGGATGCTACCCACTGACAAACTATGCTGTTAATGTATATGCATATAAAGTATAAACTTTTTTATATATACAGTACATGGAAGAATTATCATTGATCTTTAAAAAAGATATGTAATGAAGAGATAATTCTCCATTTTATTTCCTCCCATAAAAATACTAAAACAAAAAACTTTTAGCGTAGGGGAAAAAAAAAAAAGCTAGCTTCTATTTAAACATTTTAGCTCTCCTTTGAGCTACACAGACAAGTTTCTATGTCTTTATTTGATCACTTATTTTAAATATTGAGTAGGCCAATTAGCAAATTTAACATTTATCAGGATCTCTATTATTCAATATTGTATCCCTCATATATTAATCAAACATGAAACAAAAAGGCTTTTTTTAACCAAAATTTTTATGATTCATGGCCCGATGCGTGCAGAAGTGAAGGCCCTGAAATAGACTGCCATTCTATTCTGGGCGGTTTGCCACTTGCCAGGATAGGGGCCAGCTCTTTATGAATTTAAATTAGTACATTTAAAAAATAATGAAATTTATTAAGTCTGCTGTATTTAACAATAAATGAAGCCACCTATATCATGGATAACCGTGAATCTTAAGTCTCTCATCTTATCAGACATTTTACAGATACTTGTGCCCCTGAGTCTAGGCCTATGAATTGCTCTCAACAACTGTTTTTCTGGAAGCTCAAACAGCAGCCAATTTGTTGCTGTTTGGCACAAGAAATCAGGATTTTGGCCATATGTTAATTCTTAATAGCACCCACAATGCTATTTTATCTTAACAGGGACCAGTGACAGCAAAGGAAACACCAAAGTTTGAAAAATTATCATATTTTGTCATGGATATGAGGCTCTTTTCTTTGAATGTAACCCTCTTCTGATACCAAACTTACTGAAAGTTAAGGTAGACAAATAATTCAGTATTGGTTACAACTGACAACAGCATCCGATTCCAACCCAAGATCCCTGTTTAGAACTGCAAACAACTTTAAACTGTTTATTGTTCTCAGTTAAGACCTTCTTCTGGCAACCCTTCTAAATATCTCATTGGAATATACAGAATGTGTAATGATCATTTTGAAGAATTGGTTACACCAAGTTGTAACTAAACACTTCAGGAGTCCAATGGTCATCCTCAGTTTTTGTCTTCCTTACATCTTCCCCTCTCTGTTTGGGGACAATGTTTATCCTCCTTCTGGTATCCAGGCCGCTGTTTTAGTGGTTTTAAGCTTCTTGATTTTTTTTTATACTAAAACTGTTAGTTCACCCATCTATCTGCTGTCAAAACACATTCACCCCATTAAAGGTCTATGACTACACATAAGAAGTATAGGAGCCAGTCCCACTTAATAACAGCTAAATGTTCCCAAATTCATATATCTGCACGTGCTTTTGTATCCATTACTTTATTTATCAAGCTTTATTTCCATATACTAGTTCTTTTAATTTCTCCATGGTGATAGCTTAACAAATATTTTCACATGTGTTACATCTTTTCAATCCCTTTTAAATACAGGATTTCTAGAAATGCTCCCTAAGACGGAGCTATATTTCAAATGCTGACTTTCATTCATAGCAGGATATCAAAACATCATATAAAAAGAGTGCTCCAACTAGGTTTCAAGCTAATGAACCAAGCATTTTTTTATTGTACATTGCAATAAAGTACATTTTATTATCAGTGTTGTTGATTTATAATCTGTTTTTGTTCATAGTTTTAATGAGTGCCAGCAATTATTTAGCACATAGCACATGTTTACTCATGTTCACATTAATATATAAAATTTTACCATACAGAGCTTTTAGCTTCAAATCCCCAGATTACATGTTACCATTACTGGCTTCATGCCGACCCACCAGATACCTAAGATCCTCTAAGACCAGCCTTCTCAATATTAAAAATACTTGTTTTGCAACTCCCTTAACACTTACTTTATATTTGTCCACTGCTATTTGGATTCTCTCCCCAGGTCTGTTTGAGATGTTCAATTAAAAACACACTTAGAAACTAGCATGCCCTTGAGTACCTCAAAATAAAAATTCAGACTAGGGTTGAATGGCACAATCAAGTACAACTAAAGAAAAAAAGGAATACTGTATGTGTAAAATACATTAAAAAAAAAAAACATTTCATTTTTTTCTGGTGTTTTCAGAGATATATGATTTACTTTCAATAGTAAAAGTATTCTGTAGCAGCAACTGTAACTTGAAACACAAAGTTTCTCATTCAGTTGAAATATTGCCAGACTGGATAGTGTGAAAACAAAGCCTATTGTAGTAATGAAGGCATTTCGTTCCCTGAAGTGTTCATCCCAAGGAGTAATAAACACCCATATTATTCCACCTGACCCAGTTCTCACCAACCCATGAGATTTATTGCCAATGGTTTAGGGGGGCTCCATGCCAAGCTCTGCAAGCACAAAGAGTGATCTTGTTTGCATGGTTGCTCCCTAGGTGGTTTAGAATATAAGCAGCTACAAATATGGCAACTTCTGTACAAGTGAAGCATATTTTACATGCAGATCAGTTTAAAGCAAACCAACACGAAAGGACACCACTGGAAAACCAGAGTCTCTTTCAGGCAATATGAATAGTTGAATCAAATCCTTCACTAAATATTAACCTCTCTAATTTAACTAACATAATTGGTAACGCTGTTTTTGCATCTAATCACTGGCAGTTAACTTTTGTTAAACTGGTTTAGATGACATGCAATATGAGTACTAATGCTCTAACACTGGAGATAGAAAATGAGATCATTTACCACCCTGTCACAGCTTATCAAATTAAATGTCCAGTAGAGAGCATGGAAATGTGAGTAATAAAAGGCTAAACCACCATGCATGTGCCAGATTCAGCAAAGGTCACAAGTACATGGTAGTATTTTTTAAATTATTCATAGTTTAGGTGACCTTTGCCTCCCTTTGATGTTGCAGACTGTTTACAAGACCGCTATCTTGGTTTTCAACCAATCACAACTGTGAAAAGCTACATTAAAACTACTTGGGAAACAGAACATTAAAATGTTTACATATAACTTGAAAAGCCAAATGATTATGTAGACCATAAAGCAATGAGAAAACGATAACTAGTCTTCTGCAGGCAGAATACATGGTGTTTTCTGATATTTTTCCCCATAGTTAACCTCTGAATGAACTTGTTTCTTCAGTGAAGTATAGTATTTTCCTATTGTATAATTAGTAGTCACTTCATAGCAGGTCAAGCACAGTTTCAGGGACCATTTTAGTTCAAAAGTAGTGAAGAGATTAATAGCATGGACTGAAACATAAATCCAGCAGACACTGCATCCCTCAATGTCTGGAACGGTGACTCCTTGCTCTACATAAAGCAATACATTACCAGATTGAAGAATGAAGCAGTATACAGTGCTTTTATCTTGAATGCACTTTGCAGACACTGAAGTGGAATAAAAGATGAATACAATACACACTCTGAGCAAGAGATAAAAATACTTAGTAAAAAAAAAATATCGAATAACCCATACTTCAAAATGAAATGGCACAGAGAAAAATCAAGTGCAACATAAAGTTTGTAAAATGATGGCTTTTAAGACATTACTAAAGTAATACACATAGCATGTCAAAACTTTTTTTTTTTTTTTTTTAAAGATATGCCTACTTTTCAAATATGTCAAAATTAGAATTTAAGAGTTCCCTATAAGCATATGTACACATGCAAGAATAGTTTAAGCCCAGATTGTTTACTCGAGCCAACACAAAAGTCTATTTTGTTTGGTTCATTAATTAGGTAGATTTTAGCTTTGCTACCCTTCTATTATAATTACAGCTAAGTATCCATTGGAATGTTAAAAATCCAATATTACAGCATAGGTTAAAAGAAGAAAAAAAACCTTCAAGTTTTCATTTTACTGTTTAAAAATGAGTCCAGTGTTTTTAAAATGACTTCATCGTTTTTTGCTGTCATCCTGGTCAGACAATATAAATGAACTTCAAAAGTTCAACTATGTCTATGCAAAAGCACTTTATTCAACAAACAAGCTTCTAATCTTAAAAAAAAAAACATTTAGTTTTGCTCTGGGACTTAAATGGCAGGTAAAAGTGCCTGACTGCTAAGAAAATAAATAGTACATTAAACACAATATTTCAGTAATATTAGTCTTCTCAAAGATGACACAGAATAAAATTTAAAAGAGAAACATCTTGATTTTGTTCAGCTCTACATGCTACAACATAAGCTTCTATAATAAACTGTCATGAACCCAAATACAGAAACACTTAAGCCAAAAAATAAAGCACTGTATTTGCAAGAAGAGTGAAAAGAGAGCATTCTGCATCTCACTGTGTACACGAAACTTACAAGAAGCACTTAATGTTCTATTTAACTTATTCCAAAGTGATTCAGTAAAATGAATAGCTCTGATTACTATAACAATTTTTTTCTTTCTAAATTACTGGTGATTAATGGATAGTATACTGTAGCTTTGGTTTTAATTGAACCTTTTATTAAAAAACAATTTACCTGAGCACAGCTTTTACTCATTTGCAATAATCTTCCTGTACAAGAATGACACTAAAATAATTTTCTAAGTAACACATAAAGTGATACTATTATGTAACAACATTAGCTTCTAAAACACATAAATAGACTGGAAAGGTTTTTATAGATGTAACTGCTCTGAACCAGCACAATACTTCAGAAGATTACAGTCTGTCCTAATCAAAATTACCCAATGAAATTATTTTTAATCTGAATGTTAGCCATCTCTTGAATGATGACTATCAAAGACAGACTCAGCTGTTCCACTGCATTACAATTTTTCCCTGATGTTAGCTTTAATATACCTATACAGTGACCTTAAAAATCACAGACAATTATATAAATCCACCCTCGGGTCATGCTCTTTGTCAAACACCAAGTGCTCTGCTGTGGAAAGCACCATTAGCATTTCGCTGATCTTGGCATTACAGAACTTTCACCAGTATTCATTTCATCATTATCTTCGTCATTTCCACTTTTCTTATCCTAATTATAAGTTATGGCAGCCAGACACTATGCTAAGTTGACCCTGCCACCTTATCTCCTGAAACTTATTCCAAAAATCTTGTCTGAAGAAGGGGCCCGAGTTGCCTTGAAAGCTTGCATATTGTAATCTTTTTAGTTAGCCAATAAAAGGTGTCATTTTGCTTGACTTTTCACTACATTCATAATGGCTAACACGGTACAACACCCTAGTACTACAGCACCTCCTGGGAAATTCTACTGTATAATCTCTCCAATGTCTGCCCTGGTATCTTTGCCCAGTGGGCTATGCCTTTTACAATACCTCAGAAGGTGCCAAGGGCCATTCTGAAATTCCCATAATGCCTGAACTGACTGCTCTAGAACCGAATAAGCTGTGGTCCTATTAGCCCTATGCAGGAAGCTCATTTGGCTTATTGTACTTGCAACTGTAATTATTTTCAGTCACAACATAGCACTCTTGGAGATGTAGATTGAGAAACCAGATGCTTCACTCCCTTCTAGGATTATGACCTTGTTGTGTTGGGACTCACGGTTATCAGTAATCTTTAGAAACACTTTATCTGAATTTGTCTGCTCCTGGTAGGCCTATCCATGGCAAACTACTCCAGGGAAAGCAGTCAGATCATGATCCATTAATGACCTTCATATAACAGGAATGGACCTGGGAAAGGTGTTTACTGATGAGCACCAGTCAGGCTTAGTGCCAAAAAGCCACAGAGAGCTGCTATGTGGGCTCAACACCAATAAGATGGAGGATGAGGGTCAGGTCCAAAGCCAGCTGAATAACAGGAATGAGATGTATGGATTGACGTTTCATTGGAGCATTCTGTTATCGTGTTATTCAGCAACTATAGGATCATTTACAGCAGAAACTTTTAAACTAGGGGAGCCCAGAGAAATAAGTAAAGTTAAAATGGATATCCAGGTTATTAAAAAAAAAAATCTGACCCAATATCCGATCTCTATAGAAAGAAACTAAACTTCTGTTATTATTAAACAAAAAAGGTGTACATTATTACACTGATAAACCTTTCACTCCGTATCTTTAATGCATCTAATATCTAGAGTTTCACCGGTACAGCAACCTGAGAATACATAATCACATTTATATTTTAAAATACTGATATAGTAAACAGAGAACACCATATTGAAAGTGTAGTATCTAAGCAGCTATTCAAACAAAGAACTGCTGCTAGAGGCAAGACTGTACATACATTAGAAGTGAGAAAATACCCACACATTAAAGAACGAAAAAAAGAAATATGTCCTTCAAACTAGAGGGTTTCTTAGTTACTTTTGTTCATCTTCCTTCTCCCTTCCCCCATCCAGATTCTTGGAACACTTAGATTGATGAGAATTTGAAACACACATACCCACCCCCTTCCCTCCAGAAAGGCATACATAGAAATGAAGCTGTGCCTGTGTTTAAAATAAAAGAAAGAATGGTACTTGAAAAAGAGATCACTGGTTATTGACTAAACATCCAAATAGTAAAATATATATTGTTCCCAATTAACAATTATGTCTGCACTGGAAAATAAAAGCTGGTTCTTTGAACGTTGCTCGAAATGTTTAAGGAAGTAAGACACTTATACACAATATTCAATAACACAATTTACAAGAACATCACAACAAACAGGCACTGCTTCTTGATATTTTGGAAATATGTTTATTCATCTGGACAGCTCTGCTGTTTATGTACATCATCATTTATACTTTTACAGTACACACCTTTGTAACTTTACATAAAAATAACATTTTCTTTGTCAAAATGTTTTCATAATTTAGGAGTCAAAAATCAGACATTAATTAGAATGTGATCATGTAGGTAATCATGCTATCTTTGTCTGTGTTACTTCTGAGCTGTAAATGCATATGAAATTTGTTTTTATATTCTTTAAGTTTTTCAAATGAATTATCCATTTAACTGTATCACCTTGAACTCCACTGCTAGTTCATGAGCAGCAAAGTCTGACATGTCTTAAAGTTAATACATAACAGTGCAATATTAACTACATTCATCTTAAACAAAACTGTGCTCTTCTGCCAAAGAAAAAAATGCCGAACTGAATATGAAAAGTGCACTGCGGTGCAATGAGCATACTTTGAAAACAACAGCAACCATCATTGAATACATAAAAGACAGCCTTTACTTCACTGTCACACCTTGTTTTGTATTATACAAGTCCAAAGCTGCACTATTGCTGTAGCTGGCTTGTATTACTGATTTGGATGATAAAAACATAATTACTATGGCAAAAAAATACATAGCCTAAAACCTTTTCCCACATCCAAAAAACTCTCAATCTGAAACAATTTTTATTGTAAATGCAAGATAAAAATCTCCTGTTAAGTTAACAAAACACTTTGACAAGGCTAGTTTTTGTGACAGGACAGTCCCTTCCAGTGTTAAGACTGAAGAGTAGCTTATGTTTCCTGGAATGTGCTCTGACCTGCCCTCTGTCCTGGACAAAATACACATATGGATTGTATGAAAAAGAAAAAGACAAAAGAATGAATACTGTATATATGAATGGCAAACACCATTTCAGAAGATAAACAAATACATGTGAAGCCATAAAATAATTATTTTAACTAACTCTTGATTTAACAGACTTCAGCTGCATTAGATGAAGTTATTAGCAGTCTAGATGTTGCTGTAATGTTAACAAGATGCAGACTTTTATCCAAAAACTGGATAAAATTTGGGAAATCATGAGTCTGGATAAATATTTTTCTTCAACCCTAATACTCCAAAATCTTATGCAAGGACCACTTTCAACCGTAGCCCTACATATAGTAAACACATACACTGCACTTAAACTAAAAGACGCTTTTTTTCCCTAAATCAGGTTAAGTTAGAGCATAAAGAATTTTGACTCTGTCAATTGATCTTGATTAATCATAGAATGGCTACATTTTCTCAAGATATTTTTATATGCTCAAGGTCACTGCATTTATCTAGGTTCTGATGACACTTTGCATGAAGAAATATTTCATGGTTTCTGTCTTAGTATTCCTCATTAACATCCAACACTGTCATCACATATACAAGTTTATAGTGTCATTACCGGCACATTTTGCACTATTAAATTCTGTTGATTTGTTCTAAAACTTTTTGCCCTTAAATGTTTAATTATCTTAGCCTGACAGAGCAGAACATGCTCTTTAGCCCAGAAAGACATTTGGCTGCTCTTCTCTGTACAGTGTCTAGTGCTGACATGTCTTTTGTTTACTTTACATGTGGTCATGCTGACGCATTATTGAGTCTTGGCATAATATAAATTGGCTAGGGAAAAAGTTACATAAATATACTGGGTCTGATTACATTTTATATATGCACTATCTTTTAAAAGATACGCATTTTTGGATTTTTCAAACACAAAGTCCCTGTTTTGATACTAAAGCCCTTTCTTTTCCTTCAGTCAGTCAAGAGATTTCCTTAATGTTAATTCTACACTTCATGTAAAATAGAAAATCAAATACACATGCAATGATATAACTGTAATAATAAGAAGAAGATGAATAAGAAGAACAACAACAACAACTTTACATAGCACCTTATTATACGTTTACATGCAACTCAAGATGCTTTCCACAGCTTAATCAACAAAAACAAAGATATACCACATGTACTTGGATTATTCTCCTTAATTAATACTATGATAATTTCTAATAAATGTAAGTATACTACATACACAATCAACCAGAACTGTTAAGCAAAACTACACTAGAAATATTCACAAAACTGAATATGCATAACTATTTCCATATTGCTGAGACTGCATTCATGCATAATTTAGGATGAACTGGGAACTGATATTCTGCTGTCTTTTAAAGCTGAAATGAGTTCAACCAAGGTTCACTGCGGATATAACAAAAATGCACTCCAAAATAAAAGTCTACTACAAATATCCTATATAAATTAATCCATGTAATGCATATTAGATCTCTGAACCAATGTATCCAGTACTTTGTGAGGGAAGAAGCAGCCTAGACAAGCAACATTCAATATGTAACAACGAGAATGTTTCAAATGCAGAATTTTTGCAGTTTCAAAGAAAAAAAAAAAAACAACATTTAGCAGGTGAAGCTGATGGGCTAATGGTAAATATACATCCGAACAAACATTGTGCCATTGTTCTTCTGAAATCTTATATTTCTACGGCATCTCTTATAAAAGAATCACACTTCTGATGAGTAAACAATGGTCCCTTATATACAAATTCACACTCTTACAGTAAAATTGTCACTTTTCATGCTCCTCACTGATCAGTACTGAATAATCCACGCAAAAACATTATACTCTACGTTACATATCCCATGTATTTTGTAGTGATTTTAATCTCATTTAATCTCTCTCTCTAGAGGAAAGTACACAAGATTCTCATAAACAGGACCAATAGGTGACCAGTACTGGGCATTGCCAAACCTTGTGAAAAATTCCACACCAAAAAAAAAAAAAAAAAAATATCTCACATGATTCATGTTGCATACTTCATATGTCTTTTACACAGTCGCTAGATCAAATTGTGCAAAATGACTGCTTTTTTGCTAAAATGTTGTTAAACGGCTACTTCCGGAATTATCAGCCTGACTAACAATAGCGACTTTTTGAATTGAAGATGTGACTCTTGACTATTGAATCATGGTGAGAGATGGGTCTTCAAGTTGAAAAGTCTTTGAGTTTGCTGCTTACAGAGCCCCTGATAATTCAGGAAGTAACTAGCATGTTGCAAAATAATCATTTGTTTAACACATTCTGAGCTAGCGACTATATAAAAGAAATGTGGATTACATGACACGAGTAACATGAGATTTTGTTTTTCATGGACGTTTTTTGCAACGTTTGCCACTGCCCAGCACTGGTTACTTATCAATTCTGTTTATAAGACTCCCCTTTATGTACTTTCTCCAGGAAAACATGAGATTAAACATTTTACTTGGCTACCGCTAGAAAATGCATATTAACCTGCAATGACATTTAACATATTTATTCCTTTTGAAAAAAAAAAAAAAAAACACTGTAAAATGACACCCTTTATTTTGATAAAACATTTCACAATTGAAAAACATTTGCCCAATTAAGTGAACATTTAGTGATGGGATAACAGAGTACACTGCTTTTACAATATAGACTATAGCAGTCTACCTATGAATTAAATGACTGCCTCAACAGAAGTCTGTAAATTGGCTTTAAATGCTGCACAAAACCAGGTGCTAAACATATTCTTTTGTTACCTAGGTCTATTTCAAATTCATCACTCAAAGAAGTTTTGAACAGCTATTAAAAACAAAGCACATATTACTGTATATTAGCAGATACTGTCAATCTCTCCCTCACCTCCCAAGAAACTGTCCCCATTTGTAGAACCATTAGAATATTCTGCATATTTCCAGTTTGGGCTGATAATACAATTAAAGGAATTAACAGATCATTTGAAATAAATCAAAATATCACATTTTCATACATGAGGTGTATCTGAAAGTGATTTACAATAGGTACAACAAAGAATTACAAAGAAAACAGATAAATATATCTCTCTATTATAATAAAATAATCCTGCAACGAAACAAGACTTTTTGGAAGGTTTTTTCAAGTCCCGCAAATTGAAACTTTGGCCATGAGATTTTTTCAAGTCACATCCTCCTCTCAATCATTTTCAACCACGCACACGATAATCTCACCTCTCATTCATGTGAATGCTTTTGACAGACACATTTTCTGCTCTCAGCTCTTATAAATAAATATACGTTTTCCTCACTTTAAGTTCCCAATTAAAGACGACATATTATGTCCAAATCCTATTGAAGAATTTCATTTTTAACAGAAAAAATTAGTACACGGGCAATCCTAACAGCGAGAAACGATGAAGTCAAACGAATTAATGCCAAAAATTTCGATCGGTTACACGGCAAATTAGTTGAATGCGTATCAATAGACTATGCTGAAACAGCTGGTGGTAATCGTGTGGAAGATGTAAACATTGACTTACAATATACCGAAGAATAACTACAACACCGTCCGGTCTTCCACCACACGAATTACTGTAGAAAGAAGGATGTATCCAAGAAAGATAATGCAGTACATCTTCCGTAGATAACATTACACAACAAAGGAGATCTTGATATGCAATTCGTATTAAAATGTTAACAGTTTCCCATTATAATAGCTTTTGCAAAGACAATTAACTAATCTCAGAGCCAAACATTCAAAAAGTCATTTTATTTAATAGAGAGGAAAGAAATGAAATTCAGTCACGGGCAGTTATATGTTGTGTTGTCACAATGAATCTCCAAACACTGAATCAAAATTCAATGCGATTTTGACAAAAATTGAATTCAAAAAATTGTTTTCACTGAAGTTTTACAGTAAAAGTGTAAGTTAAAAATGTATTTGCGTCTTAATTTCAAAGCCAAACAGAACAAAATCGTATTATCAACGAATAACTCTTACGCAACGTGAAACATAATTTACTTTCCAATTATTACGTTTTACTCTTTTTTAATATGGTTAATTACTCGCTGTAATATAAAATAGTTCTATTATGCGTATGTAACAATTCCCATGAAAATAAAGGTATGTGTAACTTGTACAACGGCATCCCCATACGTGAGTGACAGAACCGCAAAGAGGCTAGCGCGTACCACAGGCATGGGGGTTGGCGAGTGAAGCGAGCAGAGGGCAAAGCCCCCTAGTATCTAAATAAAGAAAATGATACAAATAAACAAGGAAACATCCATCCATCCATCCATCCATTTTCCAACCCGCTGAATCCGAACACAGGGTCACGGGGGTCCGCTGGAGCCAATCCCAGCCAACACAGGGCACAAGGCAGGAAACAATCCTGGGCAGGGTGCCAACCCACCGCAGGACACACACAAACACACCCACACACCAAGCACACACTAGGGCCAATTTAGAATCGCCAATCCACCTAACCTGCATGTCTTTGGACTGTGGGAGGAAACCGGAGCGCCCGGAGGAAACCCACGCAGACACGGGGAGAACATGCAAACTCCACGCAGGGAGGACCCGGGAATCAAACCCAGGTCCCCAGATCTCCCAACTGCGAGGCAGCAGCGCTACCCACTGCGCCACCGTGCCGCCCAACAAGGAAACAGTTAAAAATAAAATATAAAATATATAAAAATGAAAGAGAGAATCCCTAAAAGGGAAATGCTAAAGAAAGTTAATAATGATGGATTACATTTATGTATTGTACAATGCACTGCACTAGAAGATTTAATGAAACTCATCTCATCAATAAATGATATGCATCACATACAAAAAAAAAAAAAATCACCGAAACTGAAATCATTAATAAAAAATGTATTTCTGTCACTAATATGCCCTGGAAACACGCATGATTAAGGTCATATTGTATTTATAAATTTAAAAATGAAAGTGTCTCATCAGCAACCAATGGGGTACCAGAAGAAACATGACAAAAGCCTTAGATCTTGTCAGATATAGCTCACCTCAAAGTTGTAGAGTTTCCTTTTTGAAAACAAAAACTGCCTTGGTAAATAAATGCACATAAGTAATGAAAACAGACAAAAAAAGCAAGAAACCCAGCTGTGGATGTAAACTAACAGTACAATTTGTCTGTTAAAACAGACAGCAAATGGCACAAACTTAAAAAGAACTGCCTTTTACCAGCTGCTGCATTTGGTGTATAGCAGTATGTAATTTTGATTAACAAAAATTTAACTTCACCCAAACACTGATTTTCAGGGTCACATAAAATATGAACGTAATTGTAACACAGTTATAATATAGACTTGTTTGCAACAGTGACACCATGTGAAAAAGTTAATTTTTTGAAGTATAAACTCCCATTTCTCCCACCCACTTATTACTGATACATTAACATTGTCTGTAATAGTAAAACCAGGTAAAAGATTCCAAGTATAACCAGTAAAATAAAATATATATGTATATATCCTGGACTATATCTTGTGTCAATCAGCATTACGTTTGCCTGTCAATTTTTGAAAAAAGCTTAACATTAGAAATGTCTGAAACAGACAGATAATCACATTATCCATTTTTATACAGATGAGTTTTATCTAATAAATCAACAAATTAATTTGAAGTCATGACATGAGAAAATCAGAAAAACTTAAAAGAAATTAATAAGAACCCCACTTGTAAATCCAAGGTGGTTCAATACTTTTTTTTTTATCTGATATAATCAAAAAGAAAACAAATATTACATGGAAAGTCAAAGGAAACACAAATTTCTTGGCAAACTATGCACTTCATAACTCAAAGGGTTTCACAAACCTAAAATGACTTGTCAAAATGTCATATTGCACATTGATATATATGGATCCCTATTCTGCCTGCTGTCTAATGATGTGAAACCTGAAGGCACAACACACAGAAATTTACTGTTCAGCTCATCCGTTTTACACATTTCAAGTTTTTTGGCTGTACTAGTTTTTGTAAAGGACAGGTTTAAGCAAATATTTATCTACAATGTTTTTATGGAATTTGAATTGAGGGTGCAAATTTCAGAATACCTGTTGATGACAAGTACAAGCAGGAGTTATGTCAAAATGAGCCGTAGCACCATCTGTTACTTGCTGCAGACTTTGAAGAAAATAAACAGATGTTCTTTTTTTGAATGTTGTGTCAGCTACCGAAAACCTGAAAAACAAAAGATAAGCAACCAATAAGGATTACAAGTTGTAATAATATATGCTTTAAAATGCAAATTAGTAAACATGAGTTGGAAAAACAAACTTCTGTAAACACTGATTAGTGTTGCCTCTTTACAGATACAGCATCTAGGGGTTCTAATCCCAAACATTGTTACCGTGATTGCATTTTCCCTCCATGTCTACAAGGTTTTTCTCTAAGAAGACCAGTTTTGTTATCAAAAAACTAGCATGTTAGGTTAACAGCTAACTCAAAATTGATAGAAAATGAATGTATGCGTGATAGATTCGTGTCCAGACGTAGCTGGTTCTTGCTTTGCATCCAATGTTCCCAGAATAGACCATAGTGTAACCTTTAACTGTATTAAGAAAATTATATAATTATATAAAATTAATTATTATATTTTAATGAGCAAATATAATACTTTCTCTGAACCTACTTCTATACTCTAGACAGCTAAAACATCTTACTTAAAAATATCCAACAAGGTGAAATTGATGATTCAGACAATAAAATATATGCAAATTAGAAGTGATTAAATTAATGCACCCTCAAGATTAAAAATGTACATATCTGTTGCAATTGTTTTTTTGGTCTGGCATCCTAGCAAGGGAAACTAATTCCTGCACTGGTTGATGTATGAAGTGCATTGCACACCCTGGTTTTGCACCAATAAGGGAAAAATAAACTTTATGATAAAAAACAAGACTATTATAAAGTGGTGGGGAGCTGGTCTACTAACCTTATTCCCTAATTCTTTCCTTTTCTGGGTATTATTTTCATCTTTTGAGCTTGCTGTGTTTATCACCCTCTTTGACTTTCAATCCTTTATGGACCCCTTTTACAGTGCAATTTTAGGACAGCGGGGGGCATAGAGGGGGTATTTTGTTGTTGCTTATTGTCACAACAACTTTTTCTAGGATTGTTATTTTTTTCTTGTTGAAGTCAAATTAAAATATCTGATCACAAGAGAAGTAGAACAGCTTCCTTGAGTATTATAGGCTTTAATGACAACATGTTTTTCTTCCCTACTATCATGAATAACTTCTATTGAAGACCAGAAGGCCAGCAGGCATAACTGACATAATTCTGCCAAGCACATGCTTCAGAATAAACGAATACAACAGATTGTATTGACAAGGCCTGAGTGGCAAACCTTGCTCCCAAGATCAGGAGGAGCAATCCCTCGGTCTGATAAGCAAACAATCATTTCATTTGCCACAGGGCACTTTTTATTGATGGTATGATTTATTTTGGTACTGTTGAAAGAAGCTTAAAATGAAATGAACAAAAACAAAGCCATGCAGACAGATTACATACATATTAAAACTGGCTCCATCTAACCACAACTCAGTAAAACTTGATTAAGGCTCTGGAACCTCGGACTTCAAACACTTGAGTTTGGGGGTTCAGATTCTTATACTGACACTGTGTGACCATGAACAAGTCACTTCAGTTACCAGCACTCCAAGTGCAATAAAATAAAAAGAAATGTAACCAATTGTATCTCTCAAATGTTGTAATTTGCCTTGTATAATGGTGTCAGATAAATTAGAATAAGAGACACAGCACAATGTCATGAAATCTTCTAGGTTTGTTGACACAACATGTTTTCTCCTATGCTTACAAGTCTAATCATTAGTGCAAACAATTCGGAAGCTTTAAGAGCCAATTAAATTTTTAAATTGTCCTTAACTTCCTTCTTTGTAACTTGAATCACTACAAGAACTGCAATGAAAACCTTTTATAGAGAAAGGCCTTTTGAAAATTATATTCATGGTTCAGCAATTCAATACATATGCTATCGTGACAAAGCACCACAGCTTTTTGTAGCTGCTTACAGTGGATAAACAACAAAACATAATAAAATGCATTCCTTGGAGCATTTAAGGATAACTTAATATGCTTTTCAACTTAATGGTGCCCACAGTGCCATTATCCTACAGTAGCTAGTCATGAAAATGAATGAAAAAGGGCATACAGAAAATTTCTATCTCGTGACTCTGTAACTATGTTCAATTATTGAATGCCACCTCTGACACAAAGACATTATTGGTTTTCTTAACACAACACATTACATACAGTAATATATAAATATGCAGAATATCTGACTGCATGAAATACTAAGTATCAGTTCTCTGTGTATGTATTTTTGTTTTTCCAAGCAGCTTAAATCAATGAGTCTTCTTATACTTTTGTCTGTTAATATTTGTTTACTTTTGCAATCCCAACCCACACAGCAGCTTGTTAAAACAAAGTATCTATTAAGTTGTAATTATTAACAATAAAAAATATGGTACCCCATGGGAAATGATGTGCAAGTTAAATATTTAGAACTTATGACCAAATAAAGTGGACTTCTATTACCCTGTGTATTCAGCTCAGTTTGACTCAGTTTATCATTATTATACTTAGAATACAATGCAAAACATAAGCTGGTCATCCCAAGGGTATACAAACATGCAACAATAATACAGTATAGTAACACATGAGACAAATTACTAAACAGAAAAATTACAATTAAAATAAATATAGTACTATGTAAAAGTCTTAGACTACACAAGAAATATGTTTTTATTTGATTTCTGAAATCATTACAATAAAACACAATTAGACATTACTACAAAAAAAGCAAAAAAAAAAAAACACAACTACATGTCTGTAGTTGTGGTAGTCTGACTTGTCTGTTAAACAAGTCAGCATTTTGTGTGAATGGAAAACTGAAGAACGCCCTTTGGTACACTACTGTATAGCTTTTAGTCCTGTGGTAAATTCTTCCAAGCTTTCTTTTGAGATTTTCCAGAATTCTAACTTTGACTGACTTTATTCTTTTCCTTGTTCACGTGATCCCATACTGATTTGAATCTGTTGAGGACACAGCATTGAGTTGGCCAATCTAAGACAAGCTAGTGCTCCAAATCAGTCCTCAATGTGTTTGAACCATGTTGGGGTTATTATTATGCAGAGAGATTAGGTTTTTGCCAAAAAGTCAGTCACTCTCATGAGAGCATATCAGGATAAGTCAATATCCATTTATATTTCTCAGCAGTCTTCATTCTATGACTTTTTACACACCTCTTTTCCCTACACCACTTGCTGAAATGCATCCATATCCAAGATAGAGTTGCCACTATAGAAGACAGGTATCAGCGTAATTTTTGCCAACTAACTGGCTGGCATACTGCTATCTTTGTGAACCAAAATTTCAAACTTGGACTTGCTGTTTTAAAAGACTTTCTGCCTCTGGTTGTCATTCAGTGCTTTTAAGTCTCACATATGCAGTCTCTTCTGTTTATTGGCCTGCCACAAGAATTCTCTCTTAGTTGCAGCATGGATTAGAAGATCATTTCTTCCACAACTTTTTTGTATGGTCAAATCTTGTAGTTTGGTACCAGATAGCTCTACCACAGGCTAAGTAAGCAAGCAAGTGGTCTTTAGTTTACTTTTAACCGCAAAGCCTAGAGTCTATCCTTGCAACATGTGGTAGAAGGCATGGACAAACAATAGTCATATTGCACAGCACTCACTCATAACTGATAATATCAGGTCCCCAGGTAACCTGACTTACATGTCTCTGAATGCAGAATAAAAACTGAGTGCCTAATGAAAACACATACAGTCAAAGGGACAACTTCTGTAAGACATCAGTGCTAACCACTGTGTCACTCAAGGTGGAAAAAACAAAAGAAATGTAACCAATTGTATCTTAAATGTTGCAAGTTGTCTTGGATAAAGGGCAACAGCCAAGTAACAAGTAATTATAATAATGTAGTGTACAGTAAAGCATCCTTAAATTTAATTGCAAAAGCAGGAGAGTAATTATCATAGAGTTGTAGCTGCTGCAAGCAGAGCAGAAAACTAGATGTACTAATTAAAAAATGTCAGAGTTCACATGCAGTAATGTAATTGAAGAAGAAAGTGAAGCAAAATTTACCTGCCGTAATGTTAAAAAAAAAAAAAAAAAAACCTGTGTTAAGAAGTCAAAAAACAGCTGAGCAGGTTTATGAAAAACTTTTTCCATAAGCTAGTCATATGAATTTAAAAAAATTACTCTCCTGCCTCATGATAGTCAAAATCCATGACAGCTGAGCAGGTTTATGAAAAACTTTTTCCATAAGCTAGTCATATGAATTTAAAAAAATTACTCTCCTGCCTCATGATAGTCAAAATCCATGACAATTTGTAAAAGCTTACATGTAAATTCATTACCTAATATAATTTTACTGAAAACAAGCCCAATTAATGTACCTGACGTAAAAATCTAAGTGACACTATTTCAACAAAAAATATGTATCTTTTTTCCTCAGAGAGCTGTATTCCTCAGGCCAAAAGAACATTTTGCATGCCGTGGTGAGAGGTTATTTTATAAGAAAGACTGCCTTTTTATGTAAACTGAATCTGTGAAAACATTATTAATAATTTATTTTGTAAAACTGTTTGAAATAATGGAATACTATAGCAAAATGTTTAGAGTTGGATGCTGCCATACATTTAATGGTGTTGGGAATGGCTCGCCTGCAAATTCAAACTTGCATTAAATGAATTTAGAAAATAGATGAACGGATTCAAAATCATTTTCATCCACCTATCAAGTCCATCACAAAAATCTATGCAATCAATTTCAAAATCTCATTACCAAATAAATACAAACCGTACACGACATTCCATTCAGTGCTGGGTTTTGACCCGATAGGCTGGCAGGATAGGCTATTGCTGCCATGTCTCTTAATTTTAATTAGGCAGGTTTACCAATTGTTAAAAAGATCTGTACAAAATGTTAATTTACTGAAATATAAGAAAAATATGTAGATGACTTTAATATCATGAAATTTAAAATGGGGTTAATCTGGTGGGTGTGACTCAGTGTTTTGAATTGTATCTTCTTTAATATAACAACAGACCCGATTGCCTTTTAATGACAACACCAGCCACATAACAGTACCTTTATAAGGCTATGACTGACGTTTAGGCATTCGTGTGTAAATAGTAAGAAACCTTTAAAGCCACCAACACAAAATAATTCAAAGAGAATTCAAAATAGGAACCCTGCAGCTAGTCTCCCCAAGTCATTGTTTGACTTTAAAACAAAGACAAAAATAGAGTCTAGGAAGCTACTGAATAAATGAAGAATTGTGTTAGACACTAAATTCCCATGTGTAGAAGCTTTCACTCTGATACCATACATCTGCATTAAACAAGAATGCTTATGACTTCAACAAAAAAAAATAATAATAATAATAATTATGTATAAAATACATAACACTCTTACACCCTTTAAATGCACAAAATCCAATTTAAGTTGCTGTGGGAGCCTAACAGAGCCTATCCTAGCAGCACTGGGTATATAATCTCAGTATGATATTACTGGGTGGATTGGGTCAGCCATTGCTAGAATTATAAGCATTTACATGAGGTGCGGAATATGAAGCACTGATTGAGAGAAGCCAGAGATTGAAAGGGCAATAGATGACACTAGATAATATGTTTTTCTTATTTTGGCCACTTTTGTCTTTAATTTGGTTCAAGGGTGACTTGTGAATGCTCACTACACTTCACACTATACCTGGTGTGTGTGTGCGTATATACTGTATACGCAGTACATAAAAAGGACTGCAAAATCTAATTCAACATACTCAGCATACTACAGCTTGATCTACCAACACAGACACAGATTCCCATGTTGTGAGATGGTTAGAATATTTGCCCTTTTACCAAGAAATATGATTTGAAACCCACCCATTGCTTTTCATTTTTTCCTTAATCAAGCATTTCCCTTACTATGTCTGTCATGACCTCGACCTTCCCTGGGTGTGGTCATATTGTCTCAAGAATTACTTTTTGCAATAAGGGGTCATATGCATAATCTCTCACCATTTCACCACCACTGCGATCCATGCCGCACTGTATTCCTGTTGCATTTCAAGCTGCATAACACTGTTTTATGATGTATTAGTTTTAGCCTCTCTTCCTGGGTAAAGGGTTTCAGGAGAGAACCAGGGTCAGGGTGGTTATAAGACCACAGCTGATTTAAATCTCACAGTGAATTGGGATTATGGGATTACTGATCATATTTAGCCTAAACGCAACCCTTTTTACCCACTTTACCATTTTACATTTACAGAGGAGTTTGAATATAGTAACAGGGCAATACTGGAAAGAGACTTATAGTTTCAAAATTGTGAATGTGAAACCCACAGAGTGATCTATTGACAAAAAACAGTACCAAATAGATTGTGATGGTGGTGTGACGGTTACCACACTTGCATTTACACCAAAATATTAAAGTTTCCCACCCATTAAACTTTTTCTTTAATCAAGCATTTCCCTCACTTTTTTGTAATCCATCAAACTGCCGGCTGGAGCTGTATCATCAATAGAGTTGTTAACTGCAATTTGAGGTTCTTTGCACCAGAAGGAAAAAAACAACAAGCATACTGGATATAGCGACAGTATCCAAATCTTATAATATTTATGTGCAAACTGTAGTAAGTTTGAAGTTAATAGCATTTGATAATACATACTTTGTAATTACACTAGATATGGCAACACTTTCCAAATCTTATAATATTTATGTGCACACTGTAGTACGTTTGAAGTTAATGGCACTTGATAATACATACTTTGTAATTACTTTTTAACTGGGTAACTAAGCTAGTTTGCAATAGAAGTTAAGGAAGAAAACTTACTGTGCAGATAAGATAACATTTTCAGGCAACAACTGTAAAAATTAAACCCCACTTGGCTTATAAAACAACAAGATACAAAGAGCAATCAGACAAAACTGAGGAAAGTTAATAACTGAAAAGAAAATAAATGGACAAAAACCTACAGCACAGGCTGGTGAGTATAAATGCAATGTAATGTACAGTGTAAGATTTTTCATAATTATGGATTCATCCGTTGAACAGCACCATTAATAAATGATTAAATGCTATAGTTAGCATGCTTACTGTATTTTGAGTCTCAATGAAGTAATCATTATCACTTTTACAACAAGCAGTAGCATGTCTCCAGCTCTGCATTGCTCTCTTTATTGTTGTGTTTGTCCTTATGCTCACGCATGCCCAGCTGTTAGTCCTGAATCAACAAACCTTTGATGATTTCCACTAACAAACTAAGAATCTTTCTTGGGGTCTTGAAAATTCTGTTCTTGAACTATGCCCTATAACTTATTAACACTCAAGTTTTGCTCTTGTTTACTTTTTGTAAAAGGCCTTCATTGAATTTCAATATAAACTAATAGTTTTCAAATGTATGACTGGCAGGCAAGCAAAAAGAAAAATCTTGCGTACAATTACAGCAGAAAAACTCTTGTTAATATACTAAACTTTTTTTATCTCCAAAAGTTGTCTAAATCAGAACCTTTAGGA
This sequence comes from Erpetoichthys calabaricus, assembly GCF_900747795.2. NCBI lineage: Eukaryota > Metazoa > Chordata > Cladistia > Polypteriformes > Polypteridae > Erpetoichthys > Erpetoichthys calabaricus. The sequence goes on along the minus strand of NC_041400.2, from coordinate 31,511,745 downwards.
AATGCAACTTAATGTTTCAGAGAACATGCCTGAATCAAACAAGTTATTCTTTAACCTATTTCCAAGCAAAATTAGAGGACACAACAAATATTAAAGCTATGAAGCTACAGTGTCTATATACTAGTTTATTTTTCAGTAGTACTGATTAACACACCTTAAAAATAAACATTTAACCACAATAAAACTGCAAAGAGAGCAAACACAAGCACTGTAGTAATATGCCAGGAGCCCTTAAGTAACTTGCCTATACTCTGAACATGAGGTATTACTTTTATTTTTTGTCGGGTATCACTATTCTGAGAAAGAGAAAATAGAGAAAAAGAAAAAAAACACAGTGGGGCATATCTAGTTTTCTCATGCAACAAATGCATTCTTTCATAAGTCAGTTTATTATTATTATTTTCTTTAGAAATGGATATTCCCTTGATAGAGGAATTTTCTTATGAAATGAAAAATACCTTCTTTACAGAATAGTGACTGAAACTATCGTACAATTCACACACGTATTTAACCTCCCTATTTTTGCTCAGGGTTGCAGAATGCCCCCACGATCACTTTAGAAGCATTGAGCAAAAGACAAGAAACAAACCTAGATGGGGCGCCAATCCACTTCATGGCACAGTCAAGCACTCGCTTCATAATGAACTAATTTAAAATGACTTATTAACATAACACACGTTTAAGATATGCAAGATGAACTCGAGACCCCAAATTAAGGTCCACACAGACAGGGGAAAATGTGTAAACTCAACATATACAGAGATTAGCATAAGATTTGAACCCAGGCTCCTGGAGCTTTGAGGCAGCAGCATTATGCACCACAACAACTGACCTGAGCCCCGTTTCTTATAAAAAGAAAATACTTTTAATTAAAATGTTCTGTAATAAATATAATAAAAACACTCGCATGCTATTCCCATAGTCCAACAAAATCCAGTCCACACAGCAGTCAAATATAAAATTCTTATCCTCAATTTTATATTGAAACTATTACTGTGTTTATATAATAGTTCGTACCTCTATATTTTACTCAGTGTCGATAAAAGGATGATTTGTTTTATTTATGTAAGGTTTTTGGCATGCCTGCCTATGGTTAAAGGCTAACTGAAGTTAAGACAGTTACATTAGGTTAGGTAGACTTTATTATCCCACAGGGAAATTTGTTTTGTTTATTAAGTATGCAGTGTTAACCGCCACACCAACAGCATGTTCATTTCAGTTAATGAATAATTTTAAGTCACAACATAGGGGACAAAAACACGGTCAACACATTAGCTCATAACAGACAAACATAACTTTCTCAGACCCACTTAAGTCACTTCAGGGATTAATGGGGCACTGAAACCAAAACTGACAGTATATTTATACCGACCTTGGGTGGGCACCTTTCCTTCAGAGGTAATTGACTAATAAATGCTAAAAATTTTTGTTGTACAAAGACAATGACAACATATCAGTCGAGCAATTCAATTCCAATTAACATACTTTACATTTTCCTTACTTCCCAATATTTCACTAGAGATTCCGTAAGCTAAATCTGTCCATCCATACTTGGCAGCTGTTTTTTATTTTCCCCTCTCTCTCTTTCAATAAAGGATTGAAGAAAATAGAACTTAATTATAGCCTCAAGTAATTCTCGACCGGATGTTGGTGTTGGACCTTGCTGTATACATACATCCTGGGACAATTCATCATTGTTAAATGGTAATGAGCGGGATTAATGTGACAGTACTGTCCTCTACTACTTTTACTCAGTGACTGTTTGTTACCAAAGACATACTGACAACATTTGTTCATTTACTGTCATTGAAAGGAAATCTATTTGCTCCAGCAACAACATAAAACATTGAGCAAAATAGTACAAAAATAGAAGCTATTACACAAGTGCAAGGCACAGAACTACTGTATAAATGATATATTAATGATAATATGAAAATATAAATGATTTATTCATCCATTACGGAATCTTTTTGATCCAGGTCAAGGTTATTGGAGCTAAAAGCTTATCGTTTTTGCATCAGATTCAAATACAGAATAACCCTTGGATAACGTGCCAGTTCGCCTTTGGGTACATACATTTACACTCCCATTCAACCAAACATGTAACATGCAGAGAGACCGAAAATTGGATTTGACAATTACTGACCAATCAATGTACAGTAATCATTTTAAGTTCTCCCGTCCTAAATTGGCAAATGAATTCTAATGTGTTATATAGTTGGGATCTCGGGCAAGACAATGACAATGCGGTGTTCTGAGAAGCTGGCGATATAAATAAAACAAGTTACTTTTCAGTGCAAAGCCCAGAGTTTATCCCAGCAGCATTACCACTCGATATGTTGGTTTTCAGTTCACTGCACAGCTCACAATTATGAAAAATTATCCCGGACTTATTTAATTTTTTTGCGGAAGATTGCAGTAGACGTGAGTGTGGACCGACAAACTTTCATAGTAAGTAACAGAAAAATGCTGCCCTCCGATTCACGGCAATTGTCGACACCTTGGCACTCCAAATGTATTTAAATCCCCTGATCAATGAAAGCAAACACACTCTACATTTCACAGTCGGCGCCCAACTCTTGTAGGATGACCATGCGGGTTAGCATTGGAGAACACAACGAATACATGTACCCCATTTTCCAATGATACTTTCGTTTAGACCGCCGATTTCTTTTTTACCCCATTGCCAGAAAGAGTTTCTCCACAGCACAGATCAGCTATTGAAAACTACAAGTAAGGATGAACAAAAACACTTCCCGACACTAGCGGCGCACAACCCGATTCGAATTTCAAAAGTTTCACGGGTGGATTGGCAAGTTACGTTACAATACTGACAAACTGCTCCTGTAACTGCGAGTAAACCCGAGCCTCATTTTAGATACTTCGATCGCGCACGCCACTCTTCAGCTTTGCACCGATGTGCAGAGTGTCCGGTAACAAGTGCAATAATAATGATGTTCTAAAGAGCATGCAGAGCTTGTGGAGTACTGCGCGGACAAAGTAAATAAGAAAAGTCTTAAAACAAAACGCAAATGCAAAAAAAATGTGAGCGAAGCAGTCCCCGGCAGTGTTACTCACCCTTCCGAACGCAGGCAGGGCGCGAAGTCCCTTAGGATCTACTCTAGTGCTTGAGGCGCTGCGAAACCGTCACGCGGCAGGCTTTTCCCAGCATGGCGGCTGTGAGCTTCTCACATTAAAAAAAAATACTCGTTGCCGGAGATATCAAAGCAGAGGCGCATCCCGGGAGAGGAAGAAGGAGGAGGGTGTGGGAGATCGAATACACTCGGCGCCGGCGGAGTGCGAGTGAGCAGAGCCGAAGTAAAGTGCGCCGATAAACTCTTGTCACACGTGCACGCGCCTAGCTCAAGTATGTCTGCCTCCAAGCCCTCTGCCATGCAGTGGGCACGATCTGGAAAGAGGAGAGAAGAAAAGAGAGGTCTGCACTGCTCTGGTCGACAGGCATACACATTTGGAAAAGCGCGCTTTGTTAGCCAATAGTGATTTGCCGGGACCCCAAGTGATTTTGTCCTTTTACGCGACATCCAGTCACATTTTTTAAAGCTTTAGATAGGCTTTTAGTCACGCAACTTCTCATTGTGTAGTCAGGTTTAAGATTTTATAAAAGTAAATAATAGCCTCGCAGGTGCACAGTTTTCTTATGTTTATATTTATAAACTACTTTGTGGACAGACGAATTAAGATCCGTTTGATCCTGGAGATTAACGTTGGCTTTGCAGCAAGGCTACCTGCCTAAAGTCCCATAACGTTTCACATATACTTTCAAATTACATGTTAATAATCTGTGATCCGGGTTATTAAATGTGCCAAGATCCAAGTAATACAAAGCCTCACAGAATACATCAGCACCCAGGAAGCAGACATGGCACATTATTGGAATCCAAATGGTCCAAAATTCTTCAAACCTCCACACAGCTTCAGTCCCTCCAGTCATTTAAGATGGTTAACAAAACTACATTAGCAAGCCTGACGTAAATCTTCTAAATTAAATTCATGATGGGGATGCTAAAGAGCTGTGAATGGCAGCATCGGGCACAAGGAAGGAACTAGGCATGGGTGGAGCACCAGCTCTTTGCAGGAGCCACTTACTTCACTCACCAAATTAGAATCTCCTTTAACCCTAATATTTTCATGTCTTTGGAAAACTTAAGAAAGAAACCTGCATGGGGAAACATGCCAAGTCCTCAGAGACAGCAGTTGGGGCAAGGGAATCAATCTGAATTAATTCATTAATTAATTAAATGTATATAGTACTTTTCTCAAAGTGCTTTAGAACAGAGAAATTCTGACAAGATCCAACTATCCAGCCTGACAGAGCTTGCCAGTCCTATCCACTTTATTTATGTGTGTGCATGTAAACGTACTAATAGTTAGCCAGTTAGAGACAGGCAATAATTAGGGTGGCAGAATGGACAATCTCTTGATGGGCAATTTAGCCAGGACATCCTACTTTTTCTGCAAGCAGGTCCTCCAAGTTGCAGGGAAAACTTGCAGGTTGGTGGCAGGATTGGAACTCCAGCCACTGTAAAAAACCTCACACTGTCCCATTCCATTCGAACTAGTGTGGTGATGAAGTGTCACCAGTTGCACAGCTGCACTCAGGTCCTAATCTGGGATCCTGAAGTGGTTTGTCTTGTGGCATACATGTATCAGTGCATACTCCCAACCTCCTCTACTCTTTTTGAGAGATGCCCAGGGGCTTTTGTATGACCACAGACAGTCAGGACCTTGGTTTTAAGTCTCATTTATTCAGCACAGTGTCCCCGTCACTATACAAGGGCATTGGGATCCACACACAAACCACAGGATAAGCATCTCCCGCTGGCCTCACCAACATCTCTTCCAGCAGCAACTCTGGTTGGTCTCCCATCCAGGTACTGGCCAGGCCCAAACATGGTTGGCTTCAGGTGGTGAATGTGTTCTGAAGTTGTAGGCAGCTTGGTTGCTGAATACACATAAAACAATTGAACCATAAGCAGCAACACTAACCACTGCATGAACTGCCAGTGTAAATCTTTAAATGGTAAAACAGACTACATGCTCTTCAATCCATGTGTTCATTTATTTTTCAGTATGTTCATTCAGTTCAGGGCTATGGGAAGTCAATGATTTTCGTGGCAGCACTTGCACAAAGCAGTAGCCAACTTTGGATGGGTCATCATAGAGTCAAGTCATGCACACTTACTCATGATATAACAATTTGAATGACATAAGCTGGAACTGTGTGCTGAAATGTGTGAAAAGATACTAATATATCAATTATCTTTGTAAAATTGACTCAGTAAAATGATTAAGCATGAAGTAAAGCATCATACCTCACCTAATTTTTCACCATGAATTTTGCTGAAATATCACACAGTCTCACAGATCAACCAAGTTTTCAACTGATGCGACTCTTCCACTGACACCAAGAGCCACTAGGCACAAGGACCAGGCCAATCCAGGTGCCTTCCTATTGGACTCAGAAATGCTAAAAGAGGCATTAGTTTTATATTAGTTACATCAGGTGGAAACAGACATGTTTGTGTTCTTTCCCACATGGAAGATATTGAAGTAATTACTGCTGTGCTAGGTTTTCATATTGATGCTTTACACATTCTTGTTTTACTTGTTATTTCTTGTCTAGTGCTGTTCAAAATTGTACATAAGGCCAGTTTTTTTGCAGCTTAAATTGAGCATGATTGAGCAGATTCTTTGATAATTGCATATACAGTTTTTCTTTAGGGTGGCATAGTGGTTCACTCTGTGTATGGTGTTGGAAATGAGCCACGGTGAAGATCATTTTAATAAATTTTCAAACTCTCTGAACTAAACCGTCAAATAATCACTATATGCAGCATACAATATAATACCATAAGGCAAAGGGACTGATTAGCAAGCTGCTACAAAGATTGCAAACATTTTTCGAATTGTGAACTGATTATCTAACTGCAAGAAAGATAAGCCACACTGAACTGATAGTAGAGCAGACAGCTAGGTATTGATTTAAAACTTTCAATCTTTAATTCTTTTAGAATCCCTGGAAAGAACAGACTTCTAGGCTTACAGTATCAGTTCTGAAATGTGAAACAATCTTATTTATTAGCCTGGGGTAAATAAGATTAGCATGGGCATCAACCTGGGAAAAGAACACAGTTTTGTAATATAAACTTGACAGTGGTTTTAGGATTATTGATCGTTTATTAAATAATTGTTGAATCCATACAGAGTTTGGGATACATTCTTCCCAGAAAAAAAACACAAGAAGACAAGACGTCTGCATTCCCTCTGAAGTTAGCAAGAGAAAAGACCTCTGCAGATTGAAGAAACTCTTTAAGCAGCTATGCACCCAGGCTTGAAGGAGTTCATCCTCATCATTGTCTGTTATCTTTGCAGAAAGTAACCTTAAAATACTGTTTTAAATACATTTACTACTTTTTGCTGCTATTGGTTTAACTGTGTCTTAGTAGATTTGATATATTGATGTAGCAAGTTTATATTGTTTGGTTGGGCCAATGTATAGTATTAAGAGCAACTAGAGTGTATAATCACCAAATTCCCACATAGGTTAGGGCTAACCTTTACAAAGAACCAGCATGGTGGGTGAGCACCAGCTTTGGTAAGTGGTACAGGTGTTAAATGATACTCAAGGCCGAAGACAACTGTTTTGTGTTTGCTTATGCCAAACTAGTAGGTCTTTTTGCTTGAGGTAGCTAAGTGTGAAGGAAGCCATACACGTGGTGCACTATACTGAAGTCTCATTTTGCCTGAATCAGCTGTTCACATGTGTGGAAGCTGTACACATGGAGCGCTTCAAGAAGCTACATAAAAATCACATTTTGCTTATGGCAGATGTCCACGTACAGATAAAACCATACACATAGGGCGTTATAAAACAGATCTACCTGGTATTCATACATACCCCATAGTTAGCTACAACTATGTAACATAGGTGAACCAAAATAATAAACAGATAAACCTCTATGATAATACACTATATGCCTAAAAGTTTGTGAACACCTCTCCAAATTATTGAGTGTTTCAGCCATTAGGTGCCATTGTTAAGAGGTGCATAACCATACAATAGCCATTGGCAAATATTGGCAGTAAAATGGGTCATACTGAAGATCTCAGAGACTTGAAACATGGCGCTGTCATAGGATGTTGCCTTTGCCACAAGTCAGGATGTGAAATTTCTGTTGAGTAGCAACAAGAGCGCAACCACAAACTGGTAGAGCAAGCAAACTCAGAGTGGGTTAGCCTAGTGCTACTTTAACTACATTATCCCAGATATATTGCAATTGGACTTCTACATATGTTGACTAGGACTAGTTGAGTTGACTCTTATGCTTAGTCTTGATAAAGAAAGTACTCCTGTTTAAAATGCTTTCATACTGTACTTGATTTGAAAGTTGCATGTGATTAAAGTACAAGCTAAATAAAAAAGTCTAATTTTGAAATCATACGTAAGCCGTGGTATCTTGATTTCCTGTGGCATAAGCATTTACAGTAGCTGTAAGCCCTTAAATAAAGTGAAGTCAGGAAAAATAGTAATCGCAAAAAGCCTCAATAAGCCAAAGATGGGTGTATGCAATAAAACAGACTGCACATATTTTTGTCATCAGCATATCTTATATATAAACGTCTACACGTGGAAGTGTGTGTGTGTGTGTCTGTCTGTCCAACCTGGATATATGAAGCGGTCCAGAAGTGTGAGGCATGAATTTGAAAGAAAGCGACTCCATCGCCAAAGCGAAACCTCAGATGAAAGATAAACTCGCTAAGCCACTAATACACAAGGCGAGGACATCAGCAAAATGATAACCTCTAATGACAGAGAAACTCGCGTAGCCGCTGATAGACAAGGGGGGCAAGCACGTCTGCAAAACAAAACCACCGACTCTGCATTTCATTTTTTTTTCTGACGATTTAAATAATTTCTAGGAGCCCGGGCTTTCTACAGCATGGTTTTATACAGCTAGTATAAAATAATTAGTTGAAATGGTTTTGCACTTTTTCACACGATGGCACACATATGGTCAACTGAAATTTTGAGCTGGTTGCCTCAAGTTACGCTTTGGAGGTGACATTGTGCCACTTGTCTTATCTGTAATTGATTTTTGGGCAAAAAAAAAATTCAAAAACTGCTGTGTAATATTTCCATCCTTACTTACCTTACCCATTGGTGCTACAGTCCATGAATATCCTTGGCTTCCCTTGAGGTAACTGTCCATTCTTGTCTATACTCCACTTTCCTCTTTCTGTCCAGATACTTGATTGCTTTCAAATCCTTCATGAATCCTTCTGAACCTCATCCTTCCGTCTTTTCCTTTGTCAGTCTCTTCCTCCATCTGGAAATCCTATGTAATTTTTCTTGACACATCTTTCCTCCTACATTCTTTAATGATTCCCCATTCATCTTAGTCTTGCTAATTTCATTTCAGCCAATAAATCAGGATTGCCATACAGTACTGTCAACTCTTGGTTTGTTCTAACTCTTTAGATTCTATTTAGGTTCTATTTCCATTCATCCACCATTTTTAAACCTGCTTATCCTTAGCAGGGTCATGGGGAAGCTGAAGCCTATCCCAGCAAGCATTAGATGCAAGACAGGAACAATTCCTGTACGACTAAATTTTCTTTCAGAGCTTCCAGGCACACTGTCCTGGAAACTACAAGAGGTAAGTCAGTTCTGCCATTCTGATTAGCTCTATGACTCTGGGGTAGTTACTTGAAATTTAATTGGTAGTCTGGACATAAAAAATAGTGACACCATAAAAAAATGGGAATTGCTACGGAAGAAGAAGAAGAAGCTATATACTAAATGCTATGTAAATAATATACTTATGAACTTATGTCTGTCAGATGAGAGGAACTCATTCAGTCTAGTAAACTTATTTGGTTAACCAATAGCTACAATATCCCAATATCTCACCCAGACACTTTTTAAAAGCCTCTTTAACAACATGACCTTGTTTGTCCCACAGTTCCATTAATCTTTGTGTGAAGAAGTGTTTTCTTGGCTTCCTTCTTAAATTTATTTCTGCTTAATTTCTACTGTCATCCCTTTATACTGTACATGGCTCACCATTTAATTAAAGGAATGCTGATGGATCAAACATGGACTAGGCCCCCACACAGAATTCTTTGCTCAATTTCAACTTGTCTGTTGCCACTGTGCCCTCCTAATGTTGAACTTCTGAACTTATACTTCCTTGCCATCTCACTTTGCTTCTATCACTCCTCCTCATATCAAGTTGGAAACATCACTGTCACTCCTTTTTTAATAAATTTACTCCATAACTCTGTAAACATATGCTGTATTCTTAAAGGAAACTGAACTTGATAAATATCTGTTAATAATCATTTAAGTCCCTTGTACTGTGACAATTTACTAATAAACCTTAACAGATATTTAACATGAAGGTTGGGAAACACTGCATTATTTTTCATATATTCAGCAACACGACCAGCCACCCTGATGATTAATATTAACTATCAGAATGTATATGTAAAATCTGTCAGGCAACTGTGACCAAGATTGTAAGAGTCTGGCTGGTGTTGGAGGTCTATACCACACTGTGACCCTATATGTAAACATTTGCAAGTTGCTTTAGAGTAAGTGTAAGTACCAACTAAATCAATGACACAAAAGCAAGAGAGAGTGTGATGTAAAAATAAAATTCTGAACTATACACTTTAGTTTAAAACATTTTAATGATAAAAAACTTCTTATAAAAAATCGCATCAACCAACAATAAAAGTGAGGATGTACAGTGTAAATTTGAAAGTACATTCTGACTGACAATCTAGACACAGATCTGCTAACCACAGATTCTACACTAGTTGTATTTCAATTTACCAAGATTAAAGTGAAATACTAGTAAATACACAGCACCTTCCTTACCAAAAAAAACTTATTACGAGGGTCATTCAAAAAGTTTCCGTACTTTTATATTTTTGTTGGAAACGGTGAAGGCGGAAGGAGTTGTAATTAGTCGTATCTGAGAGTGTCATGTGACTAGTTCTGTGTGGCAAGCCAGCTGGCCTTGCAGTTTAGTATAAGAGTTGTCACCCTGTGGTGAAGATGGCTGTGAAACTCATCTCCACATGTGTGCTCAGTATGGGAATAAAGTTCTCTCTCGCAGAGTCGTCTACGAGTGGATTGAAATGTTGGAAAATGGCCGTACTAGTGTGATGGATGCAGATCACTCCAGATGTCTAGCTACAGCCACGACCACGAGGAATGAAGAAAGAACCCTGATGTGAAAGCAGCGGTACATCAGTGACTACATACTCAACCAAAAACATTTTTTGCTGATGCCATTAAAAAGTTGATATGACTGGGAAAATTGCATCGCAAAGGAAGGTGACTATGCAGAAAAGTGATGTAATTTATTTTTGAAATTCTTAATAAATAGAATTAAAAAAAGTGTTGAAACATTTTCAACGTCCCTCGTATTAATCTTGAGGAAGACTGAACTCCATGAAATTTTCTGACATGTTATTATGTTCCTAATTGCTCTCTTCTCATTGCTTGTATTGTTCCTCAATATACTGTGTAAAGTGTATAAAGAAACTCTACAGGGTCTCCTTTATACCAATGGCAATTCACATTTATAATACCTCACTGAGTGTGATTGTTTGTTTTATCTTTAACCAAGTCAGAAAAATTTATTTCTTGTTAGTTTTCTTTTATTCATTTCATTTGTTATAATATAACTTTTATTTATTCATTTACTGAGCTCCTGTAAAAAGACAAATTTTCATCAGGAACAGCTATCTATCTATCTATCTATCTATCTATCTATCTATCTATCTATCTATCTATCTATCTATCTATCTATCTATCTATCTATCTATCTATCACCATTTTTGTGAACCAAACTCTAAATTTGCTAATTGGTAAGACCGCAAAACCCAATCACATATTTTCTGCACTGTTAACCAAAGCTTTTATGTTGTAGTCTGTTACAATTGACCATAAACTGGCAGCACATTACACAATTTCTAGTTGGACTTGACGAGTGTAGTTTCTGGATCTCATTGCCTTGTGGACATCTGATTGCACGAACTGGAATCTCAGGGGATGGCACAATTCCATGACAAATTTCCATTTTCTTTCCTATCACAAACTCGACACATACTGACATTTAGTTAATGTGCTGCCTGACAGCACCCAGTGACAGTACAGATTCTTTCAAGTTATGGCAAGTTCATCCACAATCTCAGCCCTTTTTATTCTTTTATCCATTCTGTCATGATAAGACAAATAGGAGACATCAGACAGGCGAGCCTCTCTCCTGTTTTTTTGACGTCCAGATCATCCGCATTCCTATTTCTTGTGGTTCCATTTGTTGCCAGCTCTCACACACAGACAGCACTACCCTACAACTTAAGACAAAATCAGACCTCTTTGATTTAGTTGGTGGGAGTTGCAGACCGGTCTCATTGAGTCGCTGGCTATCTTTAAATACATGACCTTGTAGTCACTCAGATTATGTAAAGGAAGTCTGCAACTGAAAATCGCTGGAAAAATTGTGCAGTGTAACGGGGCCTTTAGCCACACCATTAGATGAGTTCCCATCAAAGTATGTGACTTTTCCAATAATCTACATAACAGTATATAGTTGGGGTAGTTGAAGTACGCTCTTATTGCTGCCAAGTTGTATCTTGCTTGTATCTTAACTGAAGGTCTTGCTAAAGGCCCCTTTACACTGCATGATTTTTCTAGTGATTTTCATTTAGAGATTTAATTTACATAATCTTAGTGACTACATAGTAGTGTAGTTGGAAATTCCCTGCAACTCACTCCAACAAAATCTGGTAGGTTTGAGTTTGCCATAAGTTGTAGGGATAGGCTGGTGTGTATATGAGAGGTGACAACCAATGAGTGCTCACCCGGAGGTATACAATGCAGTTGTGAAGAAATAATTAACGCAGGTGTTTTGGACCATGAAAACAGAAAAGAGGCTCATCTGTCTGATGTCTCATGTCTGTCGTAATATGACAGAATGGAGAATAGGAAAGTCAATGAGCTAACAACGTAAGCTGCCATACCTGGAAAGCCTTTGTACAGACACTGTCAGCCAGCACATCATTATTGTCTTTTTTATTTCCTCAGTTTGTGCTGGTTGCTTTTTATTGAAAACCCACCAGGTTACTCTTGTCTTATTGTCTAATGGTCAAGACTTTACAAAGTATGTGGGCGTTCCTGAAGAGGACAATCTTCTGCCCCTGAGTGGCACTCACTTTACCTGGCAGTTTTATTCAAGATATTTCTGTAGATCTAGTCAAGCAGTTCCAAGCTCTCCAATTACGACTGCAATCACTCAAGCCTTTATGTTCCACTTGTGCGAAATATCAATCTCAAGGTCTTTGCATTTGTTGAGTTTTTCTATCTCTTTAACTGAGACATTCGCATCATCTGGAATGGCTTCATTAATAAGTAGGCATTATTTCTTGCTTCTGTCATGGAAAATTTTGTCTATAGTCAGTTGGCTTCAATGGTACGATCAGTGTCTGTCAGTCAGTCATTGTCCAACTTGCTATATCCTAACACAGGGTCACGGGGGTCTGCTGGAGCCAATCCCAGCCAGCACAGGGCGCAAGGCAGGAACAAATCCCGGGCAGGGAACCAGCCCACCCCAGGGCACACACAACCACACACCAAGCACACACTAGAGACAATTAAGGATCGCCAATGCACCTAACCTGCATGTCTTTGGACTGTGGAAGGAAACCGGAGCACCCGGAGGAAAACGATCAGTGTTCACAACCATATCATATGCAACAGTGATATATAACATCTTGACGACCTTTTTGGGCTGGTGATCATATCAATAATCAGGAACTAGGAGGCCAAACTCATGGAGTACTGAGCAGTGCAGGAAAATAGCTGTCTGAATGTGCAAATGAGCATATTCTTTTGGCTCTAGCTCTGACCATCCAGATTCTTTTGCCACTAGCACTATCATTATTATTTATTAATTAATTTATTTAGCAGACGCCTTTATCCAAGCCTTTGCTGTATGTCAGAATACTGTAAGCTCACTCTACTTTGGAAAAATTGTCATTAAGTTTGAAGTCGCATCTGACTAGAAATCGCATTGTGTGTTGTTGAATTTACTGTAATTTGTATTATATTTTATCTAGTTTTTGCATTTGTCTTTATCGCTCATTTAAACCAGTACATGCAGTTTCTGTATCTAATGTATGTAAATGTTGGATGTTTATGTACTGGGCAAACATTCCAGAGCCTGTCTCCATCAAATAAATAGGAATGAACTGAATTAATGTTGTTTTAAAGTGAATGTCAAAACTCTGCAGTTGCATGTGAGGCCTTCTACCACATTCTTCAGTTAAAAAACATTTGGCATACAACCAAGCAAACAGCAGGCAGCTTTAAATTTTATCTTGTTTAATGTGTGTCCTGCACTTACTTAAGTTTTTTTTATATCTTGCATTCAATTCAAGTAAATAAAACCATGGTTCAATTTTAATAGACCCTTTTGGAAAAAAAATGATATTTTTGTTGTGTTGTATACATTCTATTTTTGACCACTGTAACCTCAAGGGAGTTTTACTTTGTAGTGTATGGTCTCGTGAACTTATTTAGGGTGGTTACCAGTGAAGTGTTTGTTAGAAACATAGTATAAAAAATAACTTAAAATAGTTACTTCATTCTTTCTGTAGTTTTCCAAGCATTTTCTCTTTAATGCACTGGCACAGAGAAATGTTCCTATGCTGTATCTTTGTAACAGAAACAAAAATAATTCAGACAAGTGCATCTTGCTTTTGAACTTTTGATGACTAAGAAAATTACATTAATAACAGAACAGTGCCTTAAGATTTTTTTTCTTTTAACATTTTTTTTTTCTGTGAGTGTATGCTTGAGTGCATTGTCTGTTTTCAGCACACAGGCATTTTGCTTCTCATGTTCGCCAAACTCTTGAACTTGGGTGCTCAATGCCCCTGTTGTTTCAGGGAACATCCTGACTTATGTATTCTGCAGTATTGTATTCAGTGTTAAACAAGGGAAAGCTTGTCCTAACCCCCCACAGACTACTGGGAATTCACTGGCCTTTAAGAAAATTATTGGATAACCTTTGATCCCTACAGCCCTCTTAGCGAGCTTTTCTTTATGCACCGTACAGACTTTACACATTTGATTCTTTCCTCAACCCACTTTTTCTGCCTTCTCCTGGAATGCTTGTCTGATGCATTTGTAAGGTTTACGGTTTTAAATGCTAACAGCTCCACTAGTCATTAGTCTCATTTAAAACAATACAATAAAAAGGATATTTGAGTCAATTGGAGGCAAATTGCCTTATTGTAGTCAGGATTCCAGCCATAATGGAAACCAGAAAATTAATCCAACAGGCAATTATTATTCTGATAAATAAACAAATCTGCCATAGGAGAAAAGATTTTAGTGTGAGGACTTCTAACATAATAGAAAAGCATAATTAAGTTAAAAACATTTTAAAATAAAAACATTTTAAACTATGTAGTGTCACAAACTCCACAAAGAGCCATAGCAAGGTTTGGGGCATCCACCCCTATATTTGGTTTCCTGGCTGCAAATTGACGTTAAATGATAGCACTGATGTGCACAAAACCGAGTCCAAAACAGAACTGAGGGAATAGGGAAAAGGTGGAGGCTTTTAAAGGGGAGGACAGGAAGTGAGGTCAAATGGGTTGGGCTCATAAGGGTCTTCAGCCATAGACTTGAGCCCGGGGCGTGACATCACAGGGGCCGGAGCCAGCAAGGTCTTCTTCCATAGGCTCGGACCCGGAAGTGACGTCAAGATGGCCAGGTGGAATCTCCAGTGAATGGTCTGCAGGAAAGGGAGAAAAAGAGTCAGTGCACTCTGCCACATCCTGGTCTGATTCGGAACTGCCCTTAATCAAGCCCTTTAGCTGCCTCCCATGCACACGTGTGTGACAGTAGGAAACCTACTTTAAGAACTTTTTTCACACTGCAGTATTTGGGCTAATGCAGGCAATCACACTGGTCAGAACAATTCTAGAAGATCAGCCCAATGTCCTTCAGTTGATAAATTAATGGTACAACAGGGAGCATTTTATTTTTCTTTTGGTGAAGGAATGTGGTGTATAGGGAAAAAGAAATGTGCCAAAGTGATCAGAAGAAATCCTCTACTTATTAAGTATGCTGTGGCCGGGTGCAGTAATGACAGCTTCGAAAACAGCCAGGAAATTTTGGGGCATCAGCCGTGTCATCCCATAAGAGATGTATCGATCTGCAGAGCCACAGCACCTTATGTCACTCCGGGTCTCCGCCAGCAGGTTTAGGCCGGAAGTGACATCACCGCATGTCTAGACCAGCAGTTTGGTAATAAACATTTATAGGTCATCACAAATCAAATTGATTGGCACACTAACCACACCAAACCCTAACCTTAACCATTTCTCCTGCACACTGACAATAATAACCCTTAACCTCAACCTCCGTCCTACAACTGTTACTGCTACTGTAGACCTGCGGTGATGTATGGTGCTCTGGCTGTACAGTTGGAAATTAGTGTTAGGGCTGCTGGACTGGAAGGGGTAGGTTTAATGTCTTCCATGGGTGGCTTCTCGTTTCTGTGGAGAAAGAAGGAAATGAAGAGTGCAAAACAGACTAAAGGGCAGCGTCGTAGTAGAAAAAATGATCCTCCCCCACTCCTCCAGATTTTGCCACCCTAGGCAATCTCCTGTTTTGCTCAAATGGCAGAGTGGCCAGTAGCTGTTGCCGGCTCTGGTATTCCTTCTTTGCCCTTACTCAGTCTATAAGAAGAGGGTGTAAATGAAGGCAGGGATGGGCTGGTATATCAACCTGGATGGACGGTTCCTTGCCCGGCCGAAGGATCCATGGGGTGATGTTCCGACAGGGATGGATGTTCCCTTTCTTTTGGGACTATAAAATAGAACTACAGTGGGAGACTCCCCTCATGCACTAGGTGGTGGCATCCCTTGGATATGTGTACCCTGGGGACAACCTTGGAATTATAGTCCCATTGGGCAGACCTGCCGGTTTCAGTGAGTGCTGCCAGAGGGAGTTGCTGAGAGCTGGTATCGCTACATGTATGGGCTTCAGTCTGACCCAGGAATTGCTTCCTCCATGCACTGTTGTGGCAATGAAAGTAAACCCAGGTTTGTCATAAAGTGAGTTACATCACCTCACTTGAGGAGATGCCCTCGCTGCCCTACATTAGACACATCTTTATAAAGCGTTTCATCCCTGAAGCCTGTAGCATTAAGAAGGACCACTCCAACCCCCTCCTACAGTCTCTTTGCCCCACTTCCATCTAGCACAAGATATTCTAGCATCTGAACCAGTTCTGCCGGGTTTTACAACAGCTGGTAGCCCTTAGCTGTCTGAACTTTGAACTTTGAGCTGCCCCACTGCCCTCAGATCTGCTCCTTATACCTTATTTGTAGGCAGTGTAGTGTAGTAGTTAAGGCTTTGGACTCCAAGCCTTATGGTTGTGGGTTCAAATCTCTCTACTGACACTGTGTGACCATGACCAAGTCACTTGACCTGCCTGTACTCCAATTGGAAAACCAAAAGAAATATAACCATTTGTATCATAAATGTTTTAAGTCACCTTGGATAAATGTCTTAGCTAAATAAGTAAATATAAATGTATTTGTATGCAGTACAATTCTTACAAGTATTACTACTGCTTTTATAATATTAGCTGTTATTATTTATTTATTTAATTTATTACTGTGTATTTTAAATTATTACAATTTATTAATTTATCCGTTATTTATTATTTATTTACAAGATGGGTTGAACTCTAATTAATTGGCGTAGACCTCAGCATTAATATTTGCAGTGCACCATGCATTGCATACATCTCTGCTATATGCCATTTGGTATGGGGATTCGTAAAAGCAGTGCTAATGTATGTCATGCGCCATCTGTTGGAAAGACAGAGTCATGGCAACCGGATGGATACACAGACAGAAACACAGACACTCATCCTTGTAATTAAGGTGGATCTGTTTATAGTGTAGTATAGTTCTTTGCCTGTCTTACACTTTTCCTGTGTTTATGTATATGTTGCACAGCTGTCCTGGGGAACATTGCTTCATGCCACTGAATGCTGCAATACTGCGTATGAATGGTATGACAACAAAGCCACTTGACTTGACCGACTAGACTTGAGTCAGAGTCAGGAGAGGAGGAGGAAGAAAGAAAAGAAAAGGAAAAGAGCGCTGCATCGAGAGAGAGAGAGTGTGTGTGCTCCTTAGAGTAAGCCTATAAAGGTGCTGACTTCAATATAAAAAGGTTATTTGAACCCGGTACCTGTATTTGTGTAGTTGTGTCAAGGGTTTGGGGTTCAGAGATGACCCCTAGTTGCCACAATTGTCAGACATCCCCAGACAGGCTGCCTGCCCACTAGAGAGTACATGCATCTCCAGGCTGCCTATATCTCTGAAGCATCCCTGACTACTGTGGCACTCAGCACACATGCAGAGGTCCATGTGATTACACGCGCACATTCACAGGGCATCTCCTGCTACAAATCTCTGTATCTATGTGATTCTAGCATACCCTGTGCCATCTTATTGGCACCTTTGCTCCTGAAAGCCTTCTGTCAGCCAGGTACACATTAGAAGCAGGGTTACGACTGATAGATGGTGAGATATGCTATTATCCTACTGTAGAAATCAAATTTTCAGAAAGAGAATACTGCTTTTTTAATACTGTCCTAAGATCCCACTTTTAGTGAGGTGTTGATTTCATGACAATGTGAATACCGTCCAGGCCAACTGCAATAAAAAACATATGCCATCTGTTTCAAAAGTGATTGCTCATAAAGTTCATGTGATGGCTGTGTTAATTCTTTATCTATAATGAACAGCAAGCAAAGCTACAAATGCAGCTTCACTTTATCTCCTCATTTAACCGTTGGGCTTTACTGTTGAAGGAGGCGATTGTGAAGTACATAAAAGCAGTTGATTTCCAGTATACTGTATATCCATCTTGAATCTAAAAGTGTTCATTTTCAAACCTGAATTTTTTTTACCGAATTCTATTACAATGTTAGTTCAAGTAAATTACTAAATTACTCAGTGGAAACACACAAGTGCTTTCTCAGAAATGGATTTAATTGCAGAAATGTTTATCACTGAGCAAGTTATAAATATCCAATATAAACTCACTAGGCAAATTAT
The DNA here is from genome assembly GCF_900747795.2 of Erpetoichthys calabaricus. Taxonomy (NCBI): domain Eukaryota; kingdom Metazoa; phylum Chordata; class Cladistia; order Polypteriformes; family Polypteridae; genus Erpetoichthys; species Erpetoichthys calabaricus. The sequence continues at coordinate 31,493,559 of NC_041400.2, read as the reverse complement.
TTGGAACACCTGTACTCCTGCCTATCCATGCAATTATCTAATCAGCCAATCACGTGGCATCTGCTGCATGAATAAAATTCTGCTGATACAAGTCAAGAGCTTCAGTTAATGTTCACATCAATCACCAGAATGGAGAAAAATATGATCAAATTGATTTCAATCGTGGCATGATTGTCAGGACCAGATGGGCTGGTTTAAGTATTACTGTAACTGGCATTTTCACACACAACTGTCTCTAGATTTTAATCAGAATGGTGCAAATTGTATATCCAGTGGCCTATAGTTCTGTGGAATGGGATGTCTTGCTGATGAGAGAGGTCAGAGGAGAATGGCCAGACTGGTTCAAGCTGACAGAAGTGCTACGATAACTCAGATAACCATACTGTACAACTGTGCTGAGCAGAACACCACATTAGAATGTATAACACGCTGAGGAAGATGGTCTATAGCAACAGAAGACCACATTGGGTTCTACTTCTGTCAGCTGAGACAGAAATCTGAGGCCGCAGTAGGCATAGGCTCACCAAACCTGGACAGTTGAAGACTAGAAAGACATAGCCGGGTCCAATAAATCTCAGTTTCTGCTGAAGCACATAGCTGGCAGGGGCAGAATTTTACACCAACAGCATGAATCCATGTACCCAATCTGCCTTGTGTGAACAGTCCCGACTGCTGGTGATTGTGTAATGGTGTGTGTAATGTTTTCTTAGTATGCTTAGTGCCTGTTGATATTAATGCATCATCGCTTGAATGCCATGGCCTATTTTTGACTATGGGCTGACCACACATACACACACACACACACACACACACACACATATATATATATAACTAGTAAGTATGCTTTTGCTGCAACTAGCAAAGCACCCAGGCAACACTTGTTATCTTCATAATCTCTTCATTCTCTTCTCCTGTAGCTTGTAACTCCTTCAGAGTTCTCAAAGGTCTCTAGGTGGCCCCCTCACTAGTCTTCTTCTTCTTCCACAATGACTCAGTTTTTGTATATTTCCTGCTCTTGGTAGATTTATCATACTCTTTCAATTGCTTAACTAACTTCAAGGGATATTAAGTAACTTCAATAATTCTTGCCTCCATTCTTTATCCACCTTAATAAAAGGACAATGTCTGTGTATATGTGTGTCTGTCTGGTTGCCATGTTTCTGTTACCTGCTATTTGGTGTGGAATTCATAAAATCAGTGCTCATACTTGTGATGTGCCATCTGTTGGAATGAAAAATGCAATGCATTTTTTTATTACTTGCATTACAAAATACTGTACATTCTAATAGATGGTGCACTTCAAACGTTAACGCTGAACACATCCAACAGAGAGTAACTGGCAGAAAGACAGGAATCAGCTTATTAAATTTGAACCCGTCTTAGAAGGGTAGCAAAGCTAGAATATATTTTCTGAAAGCTAAGTATCAGCATTACATACAGTATGTTATACAATATCATAGGTTAGAAATACCAATGCTTAGCTATAGTGAGTGAACACCAAATGTTCAAAATATATGACATGCTACTTTTGTTTTATTTGTTTTAGTCTGGCTAAGATAAAGACCTGCCAAACTCTTTTCTGTATAAAGCACCCTAATACTGCATTGGAACAGAAAAAGTCTTTGTGAAACAGGTGTCCTCTCCAGTCCTCATACAATCTAACCCCTCAAGCAGCACGCTAAACTTTCAGGCCTGGCAGCAGATGCTATGAATATCATCCAGTGTCACTGTCAGTGTGGGTATATTCAAGGAGAAAATAAATGCCATGTCACTTAACAGTGAGCCAAATGCTCAAAGGCAGCTGAGGATAATTCATCACAGAGGGTCAGTCACAAACTATTCTAAAGTCAGGGTTGTTTACATAAAACATGTCCAAGACATTGTCTTCCTGAGGAGCTCTCACAAATGAATGTCATTCCGCACATTCAGAGCAGTGCAGCATTACATTGTCAGGCAATACAAAACAAAAACTTGTGAGCGTGTTTGACCAGGCAGTTTAAGGTCACACGAAGCAACATAAACGTCCAGCTATCCATTACCAAACCCACTTAATACTTTTCAGTGTCACTGATGGTAGCCTCAAGGCTTACGGAAAGCAGATTTGGATAGGATGCCAGTCCATGGCAGGTAGTATCAACATATTTAAGGAGTCAACTTACACTTAGCAATAAATCTATCATGTAAGAATTTGTAGGAGGAAAACCGGACTACATGCAGACACCAGGAGAACATGTCTAGTAACACCTGATGCAAACGTCAACTAAACCTGAGGTTCAAGGACTCTGGAGCTGTGTAAGCTCCAACCGCCGTGCCACCATGCTGCCAATATATAAAAAAATGGAATAAAGGTTAAATAAAAGATACATAAAAGTGTAATTTATATTAGAATATTAGAAAAATTTTGATGAGAACATAAAAAATAACCTCAAGCTGAGTTGTTAAGTCCCCTAAAGTTCTATTGTCTATCACACTACTTGCTGACTTATTCCATGTGTCTATAGTTCTCTGTGTGAAGAAAAACTTTCTAAAATTTGTGCAAAATTTACCCTTAACAAGTGTCCATCTGTGTCCATCTATGTTCTTGTTGAACTCATTTTAAAGTAACAGTTTCAATCCACAAGACTAATTCCCTTCATAAGTTTAAAACTTCAATCATGTCTTCTCTTAATCTGTTTGCTTAAACTGAAAAGGTTCAACCCCTTTAATCTTTCCTCATAAAATAGTCGTTGTTCTTCTCTGGACTTTTCTAGCACTGCTTTGTCTTTCTTGTAGTTCAGAGACCAAAACTGCACACAGGACTCCAGATGAGGCCTCACTAGTGCATTATAAGAGGTTAAGCATCACCTCCTTGGACTCGTACTCTAAACATCAGGGCACTATATAACTTCATATTCTGTTAGCCTTCTTAATGGCTTCTGAACACTGGCTGGAGGCTGATAGTGACAAGTACACTATGACTCCTAAATCTTTCTCATAAGGGGTACTTTTATGTTTCAGACCTCTAGACCAAACAATTGTCATAACCAAGATGAGCCAATGCAATGAAGACACATGTCACAGCAAGTGAATGGTAGAAAAGTGCTAGTGTTTTTATTTACAAATGGTCAATGTGCAAAATTGTGCAGTGTTTTTCAAAAAAATAAATAAGCCAATAACTAATCTGAATGAAAACAGATGCCAAAATGGAGGTTAAAAATCCATAAATAAATAGCAATAAATATTCCATTAAAATCCCACAGGATTTGCCTTTCTCTAAAACCATAGCTGGCCTCAGTGCTCTTTCACCCTGATGTCTGCTCAGCTCACCGCAAGGTCTCTTTACCCTGTAGAGATGTCCATCAACAAGTGCAGTCCACCTTCTCATGAGCATGCACTCCTACCACCTCATTCAGTTAAGGCTGGGGTGCCCCAAGCCTGACTCGTGTCCCTTTCTGCCTTCCCTCAGTACCTGCCAGGACCCCACAAGCCCTACTCTTTCTCCCAGGATCCCACTTGGAGAGGTAGGTCCCTTCCTACTCCTGTGCACTCAACAGGACTGACCTATGCCCCGCAAGGTACCCAAGGACATGTAACAATAATATACATAACATCAAACAGTCCAATGTACAAATAAAATGAATGAGTACAACAAAAGGCAATTTTAAAAAGATATGTTTTAAGCTTAGATTTAAAAACATAAAGTGACGTACAGTACATGCACAGAGTTCCAAAATATAGTGTATTCTATAACTGTGGCCCTGAAACACTAAGAGCCCTGTCACCCATAGTGTGCAATCTGCTGCGCAGTGTAGCACCATTCACCTACCGGCCCGAGCCAAACTGCATGGTTTTTATAAAACTACTGTTTAATGACAGACACAAAGAGACTGTTTGAAACTTTGAAAGCCAGTTCCTCACATTAAGTCTAAAGAGGCTAAAACCTTATTGGAGTTGAGAGGTCAGACTGCTTAGGGTGAGGCCTATTCTAGGCACATTAGGTAGGTCTGGCCTGGCTTTTGGAGCCTTTTGGAAGCCTCATACCCTTTTCAAATTAGCTGTGCACTCAAACCACAACAACAACAATAATAAAAATAAGCCTTTTGAAGAGATAACCAAGCATCAAAATCTAACTTTAAAAATAGAAAGCTCAAGTATAGGTATATACCTCAAAATAAGTAAAAAAATTACATACTGTATAACTAAGGCTTATATTACAATAACATCATGAGGCACTTTATAATATACTAGTCATTTAGCCTGTTACAATAACGGGCGCTAGAACAGTAGTGCATAAACATTAGTAGGAACAGTCTATATTAACCCCTTAACCACCCTCTGCCGGATATATCCGGCATCGTAGCTTTATTTCTGACGCCTTACTGCCGGAATTATCTGGCACATTTGCCTGTGGTTATGTGAATGCCTGGCGCGTAGTATAACTGACAGTTTGGCGTGGGTATTATTACTACGTTGTATTTCGACAACTCTGCGCTTGTATTGGCTGATCACGTGATGTGATTCGAAAGTGAAAGCTGTGAATATGGCGAAACGTAAACTGACTTCAAGTGAGGTTTTGCAGGCGATTTTGGACAATAATTCTGATCATGATTGTAGCAGTTCTGAAGAAGATTTTAGCGACAATGATGATCAGCAACGTGCGCTGCATGATACTGTGAATGGCAATGCATCAGATGATGGCGATGAGTGGGTGTATCCCCAGCATCTCAACTGGACTGCTGCCCGTTATCTGAGCCAGATATGAAAGATCCAAACCATGACCGCTTGTTCAAGCTACGTCCTTTGATTGACCATTTATTTGAAACATTTCAGCAGGTATTTCAGCAGGTAAATACTGCTTGAATAAATGTAAAGTAAAAAAACGAAAATTGTTCAGATTTCTCCTGGCATGGGGAATATTTAGGGAGTTGGCGGTTAAAAGGTTAAATGGCAAGGGACTTTGACCTCATTCTTTTTGTTGGTCGTATTTTTCTTTCTTTCAGCCTTTCTTTTGTTGATGTTTACTTGCTGAGCTGACCGTTCTTAGTGGGCTGCCGCCGTGTATTTTGTGTCTTTAATTTTCTGTGACAGTAATACTGTCTTGTACGTCCGCTGGCTTGTACATCCGTAATATACCTTTAATTTTCTCTGGCGGTAATACAGGTGTGCGCGTCGGTAATATGACTTTAATCTCCTCTGACAGTAATACTGGCTTGTATGTGGCTGTAATATGAGTCACTGTATCGTGTACCTTTAATTTCCTCTCGCAGTAATACTAGTTTGCATTTCTGTAAAACGCCTGTAACTTTCACTGACAGCAATATCGTGCATCGCACCGTGCCCTGCGCATGAGCACTTCACCAGAAGACACACACACATGGACACCTGGACGCACACAGGGATTTTATTAAAGAGGATGGCTTATTACATTAAACAGTGTTAGGACTTTATATAATTAAAGGATCGATTTTGTGAGCTACTTATACTCAAGCAAACAACAATTTCACAAAGTGATTTTGGTTTTGACTTTGACTTTTTATAGCCCTTCTAATTCATCTGTGAGTCAACATTAGCTAACATTAATAACTATTATCTGCAAAGCCCATACATTTCTGCCACTATTTATTAACAATCTGTCTCTTAGGGATAGTCTATTGTTCTATTAGAATTTAACAATTACAATTAGAAGATTTAGTAAGTTCTTTCTATGCACTGAGCATCAGAACAAGACTCCACTGTCAGAAATACAAAAGATATTTTTTGGTGCTGCTTAGTAAAAGTCAGTGACAAGGTGACTTAAAATGAAGTTAGAACTTGGTGCAATGCTACTATTTTCTGACAATTTTCAGTGTCACACATGACTGAGTCAGGAGCTTTCACACAGCATTATGGAAGTAAGGACACAGGTGCTAACTTTGGGAGACATGTAATCACTAACAGGCTCTCTTGCCTTTCACCTACAGCCCAGAGGATGAAGCCCACTAACGTCTCTTCTAGCTTGGCCCCGAAGAACCTGCTTCTTTATCCTAGTGGGCTATTTAAAGAAACGTGTTGCTGAAGTGGCATTCATTTATGTACGAACAAAGAAGAGCACTGAGGTCTGCAAAAGAAGGCACCCATAGAAGCCTAAGCAGAGAGGCACCAAAGGGCACACAATGTCTGTGATAACTGAATGGACACTTTCATTTTCTTTACTTTTCTCCAGCCTTTTCTTTGGACTAAAAGTCCTATCGGCAGGTCTCTAATACTTTATTTTTTTTCCTCTTGTCATTTTTCATTACAATGATAAAAAGAAACTACTTTGGTCTTACCACTGACAAGCTGAAGGGAGTGTCTGCCTGTGATATATTAGGAGGATCTGACTATAAATTGGAGACAAAAGAAAACAAACAGATTGATCAAAAGATACAAAGAGTACAAAATACGCAAAGACATATTCTCAAAAACACTGCACAATAAGCAGCGGTGGCCTTAGGGTTGTGCGGGGCCTAGTGCTGACTAACCCCATGCTGGACTGGATACGTCAAACTCTCTTACCAGTATGTGTGGACTGTATAAACTTGTGCGCGAATTTAATAAAAATAATGTTAACATACACTGGATTTTCTCATTACAGTATTCTGCTACATTTTTGCAAGATAACACTTTATCAAAATATAACGATATTATCTACAATACCACAACAATGCAAAATGCGATGCGGTGTCATGCGGAAATTAGCAGGGCCTCTTCTAGAAAGTACCCAAATTGCAAGTATAATCTGAGTCTCAATATGCAGGTTGTCATAGTCATAAGTCACGTTGATGTCATGTCAGCTGGTTATCATTAGCGATACATGCTTTTGTGCATTAATATCAACGATCAACAAGCATTTTGCTACTGGGATTCTCTCACCATTACTTTAACAGGTTTCACTTGCTGACTCCAAATCTGAAAACCGTTTTTGTCCAGCACATCCCGTTTTTTAGTTATGATGTTCCAGGTCTTGGACAACTAGGGTGACTGGACAGTAAAGGCGGATAACCATTTTGATAAATACCAGTAATTCCACTAGGGATGCCATCGAGATAAAAGAATTGGTCACACGTTACTAACAGCTGTGAGTTGTTTACCTTGTCATTATTAATTTTATTTAAAAATTATTCAGTTTTAATTAGCAGAAAAAAAATTTGTTACTGATTACCATGTCCTATATGACTCTATTACTATTAAACATAACATTGCATTTTAGGACATTTCATTCGTTCGATTCACCATTACTTTGAAAATTTTGTCAAGGCGATGGACAGAAACGGCGATGCTTTTCAGCATTTAAGAAATAAGTTTGGTCCTGAGAAAAGTGAAGCCACAATTAAGGAAGGTGTTTATGTTGTTCCTGAAATCCGTGAACTGATGCTTGACAATGAGTTCAAAAGGAAACTGAAGCCCACTGAATCAGCAGCATAAGGAGCATTCATGCGGGTTGTCCAGAAATTTCTTGGCAGTCACAGAGCAGAGAATAATGCTGAGCTTGTGGAGGACATGCTCAAAGCGTATCAGCTTATGGGAGCCAGAATGTCACTGAAGATCCATTTTTTACATTCTCATCTTGACTTTTTTCCACCAAATCTGGGCGATGGCAGCGATGAGTATGGGGAAAGATTTCATCAAGATATAAAGGTGATGGAAAACCGACATCAGGGAAAATTCACTCCAAGCATGATGGGTGACGACTGTTGGTTCTTGTAAAGAGAGACTGGTGTGCAGTACAAGAGCAAAAGCGAGTGCCTCCAACATTTTGCAGCATGTTAACCTCACTTTTATATTGAGGTAAATTGACATAAATTTGCTTTAATGAATCGCTGGTATCGTCTTCTGGTTTGTTTTCAGAATAAACACATCAAAACAATTTTGGTCGGATATAGGTCAAACTCCTGATATCGTGTTGATATATTATATTGATATTCAAAAGTGTGTATTTCAAAAACCTGATGTGCTAGCTTTATTCTGATTTCATATATGAAATCAGTGTCAAAAACTTAATAAAGAGCTGCTCTGAAGTTCCCAGTAGCAAAAAAAAAATATTTTTTTGTAGACCAGTGTATTTGGACTATGGAATGTTTACAAAGACGTACATGTATGGAATTTGACCATGAAGAGGGATTTTAAAAGGGTTCCTCTTAGAAGCATCTCAAATATATATATACTGGAGAATATAATTTGACAAATGTGCTCGAACGGGACACAATGACCTCAAAAGCAGGGCCCCCTTAGGCGAGGGGCCTGGGATGGTTGCCCCACTTGCCACCCCCAAACAACACTCTTGACAATAAGTACAAGAAAGGCAACTATTAAAAAAATAAGCTGAAGATAAAAAAGTCAGACATTTCTTTAGATTTTTATAACTCCCTCCAGCCAATGTAAAAAACCTCACACTGTTCCATTCCATCTGAACTAGTGTGGTGCTGAGGTGTCACCCGTTGCATGGCTGCACTCAGGTCCTAATCTGAGATTGTTTGGTGGGTGCGGCAATGTGTTGTATCAGTGCCTGCTACTAACCTCCTCCTCCTCCTCCTCATTCAAAATGAAAAATGAATACTTGCAAAGTCTAATGCCAGCATACACACAATGATGCACATACTAAATGGCAATATGAAAAGCAACAATTATAATGGTAGTGACACCATGGCATAGCTATCTGAGACATGGAAGTTGAGCAAATGCAGATAAAACAAAATAGTGGGAATACAAGATAAACAAAAGAGCCTGAAATCACTTGCCTGTGACTGGGAAATGTGACACAACTTTAAAGACTCAAAACAACTAGCAGCAAGCCAAGTCCTATCAAGAATTATTCACACTTCAACAACCTAAGATGCACAGTCTGCTCCATGGCACACAGGCAGGTGACACACAAACATGCTGAAGATGGAATGACTAGGCTTTTGAATTTAAAATATTCATTAATGACATGTAGCTACTAATCGGTCTCCTTCTGTTTTCTCTCATCTTTCAGATCACTTTGCTCCTTATTCATTCATAATTTGAATGCTCACTTTGATATGACAAACTTGACTTTCTGGTTTGTGTCAGTGCTATAATGTGATACGCCTTGGCAGGCCACATCTCTGTTTATATTACATTGGTCTGTGTTTTGTTTCACATCCTCTTTCAGTTATGCTTCATGCAGATACTGATATCGCCCAGACCCTTACAGACTAATTTGAAGATCAAATGAAGTTATGACAAAACAGTGTTGGATGAAAATGCTAACATCTAGATCTGGGATGGCACACAATGCTGGCAAAGCACAACAATGACAAGTTAATGCACTGATATGCAAAAAAGTGTATACTGCATGACAGAGCAGAGTAGCCATCAAAGATATCTGCTTGCATGTCAAGTGTGATTCATCTTAACCAGCTCACTTGGCTTTCTGACTTGCATGTTCATCTGGGAATTCTACCACAGCATTGTGGCTGACCAGCAGAGGTAGACAATTTGGTGACATATTAAAAAAAGATGCTGACTCAGTTTTATGAGAATTGCTATTCTGCACATTTGGTTAGGCTACATCATCACCACTGTTGGGGAATCTTCAGAATACCCGGTGATCTGAGGTCAGCTTTGTAGGTTTATTGCATGAGAATGCAAAAAAAGCCAGGGATTAACATCAGCTGAAATCAACAAGGCCTCCCACAGGGTGGATGAGCTATCACTGAGCTACGGCCTGAGCATTGCTGCTATGGTTCAAGGCTTCCCTCCTAAGTATCAGCTCTTTCTGTATGTTGCATATATTTCATGACTTTGTGAGTGTTTACCAGTTCATCTATCCCTTTTCCAGACAACAGGGTAGAACTGGCTTTAGGACCTTACAGAATTTCCACAGCCCTGAGTTCTCACTTGGCTGAGTCTTGAATGGAGGATCTCAATCCTCTAAACCACAGGTGTCAAACTCTGGGCCTGGAGGGCCGCAGTGGCTGCAGGTTTTCATTCTAACCCTTTTCCTAATCAGTGACCAGTTTTCACTGCTAATTAACTTCTTTTCCCTTCATTTTAATCACCCTGTTTTTAAGGATTCAGTCCTCTGAATAAATTATTTTCTTCATTAAATGACAGCCAAACAGAAATGAGATGTGAAACGAGCCAACAGATGACCAACTAAATTTAGGCTTCAAACTCCAACCAGTTTCACTCCAACCAGTTCCTTAATGAGAAGGCAATTCTTGCTGTTACTATTATTTAATTCCATGGCTTGTTGTTGCTCTCCTTCTGCCACAGCAGACATTTCCAAAACTGTTGATTTTGTTTTTTTCTAAGAACACTATCAAAATGTTTTGGTGACCTCGGAGATCAATCTTATTGAAACCCTCACCTTTCTTTATGTTCAAATAATGTGATTAGCTGGTGATGTGGCAGCTTGTTTTGTGACTCATTAATTTTTGGCGGTTAATTAAGGAAAAAGAAACAACTAAGGGGCCTGAGTCAAGTTAATTAAAACAAAGGCAAAGTTAATTAGCAGCAAATACTGGTCACTAATGAAGAAGATGGTTAGAATGAAAACCTGCAGCCATTGTGGCCCTCCAGGACTGGAGTTCGACACCCCTGCTCTAAACCAAGGGTGATGTGCTGTCCACTGGGTACACTATATGGCCATCTGAGAGGCAATAGGTTTTGTGGCCTTTTGCTAGACATTCATGGCCTTGTTCTGTCTTTCTATAAGGGATAGGTCAGACAACCTGACCATCTGCTGAGCTATATTCACACTAGCGCCCATGAGATATATACTGGCGCCTGCCTTCCAACTCTTTCTCCCTTTCTCCTGGAGATCAGCAGAACTAATCACTCTTCGTGTCCTCAGGAGTTTGATAATGCTGCCTCCTCTGGTCATCCAGAACCCTTCACCAATGACATCATTTCCTCCTCCGGTCATCAGGATTTCACCCTTCAAACATCATCATTTCCTGCATCATCCAGTCAGTTTTATTTGTTTGCCAGCCATTTTGTAACGACAGTCAGTTCTGTTGTTAACTCAAGTCTGTGAAGACGTCTAACCTGATCTTTTTTTCTTGCTTCCAAGTATACGGGGCAGAATCCCCAAATCTTTATGTTTGTTTCCTTGTCTCTTTTCACTGCTGGTCAAAAGTTTCAGATCACCTCAGTTTTTCCTGTTTTTTTTTTCAAATTTAATCAGCTAAAATGCAATGAATGACCTAAAATGATGAAAAGGTAAGCAATAAACTGTCAGAGGTTTAAAGTTTAAGTTAGCTAAAACTGAAAAAAGGAGATATCAGAATATTACAAATGGGACCTCTTCAGGGAACAATTAATAGGTTACAACCTACAGGTTAAACCTTGCACGTTGAAGCAAACGATTTGCACAGGTGTCCCAACTTCTTTCGATTACTTAAAAAACCTCATTCCAAATGTTATCTAGAGGGCCTACTTCCAGTAGCACAGGAATCTCCAGAAAGGTTGAATAAGTTGAACCAGTTACTTTTGGCTTGAAATCACTGCAGTATGGAAGATATGGAAATAACATTCAGTTAAAATCCAAAAATCCAAACCACTTGGGAATTTGGTGTGTCCAGACTCTCCAGATACTTGAGCCTTACTTTTAAAATTCATATATAAGAATGAATAAAGTAGAGATTAACTGGCAAATGTTGGTTTTTTCATTAACACATACAGAATGCTGAGTATATTTGCAATATTCATTGATTTCTGTGATCTCTGTTGAATCTGTTTGTGGATTGAACACTAGCTGAATCGGTAGATGCTTCTATTGTTTGCATTAAGTACTTTTGGATTTCACCTTGTTTACAACTTTATTTATTTGTGATAAGATTATACATCACTATACACATGCGTGACATCTTAAACATGAAAGCTATGGTTCTCTTCCATAAGTTTCTTAAAATTCCAGATTCTTAGGTGGACTTTGGACTTTTACTGTACTGTGAAATTTCAGGTCAAATTTGATCTCACTGGCAGAAAAAATGGAAATAGATAGATAGATAGATAGATAGATAGATAGATAGATAGATAGATAGATAGATAGAACTTTATCAGGGGAAATTTGGCTTTTCATACATTTTTATTTGTGTGGGATTTGACCACGGGTCTGTAGAATTGAGAGACCACAGGGCTGATCCTGCATTACTGTAACAATACAAAACAGATAATTATTGATGAAATCGAACATGTTTATAGATCATTTACTTGGCACAAGTCTTTACTGATACACACCTGCTGTTCACTGGAAACAAGGCCTGGATGTGACATATTCATCAATAAATCAAGCAAAAATCATCTACAATAAGGTTTCAATTACATAAACAAATTAAAGAATAAAACTGCCACAAGCAGAAGGCATTTTTCATTTTGTGCTGGCAATAACTTCAGATTCTCAAGAACATAGCACATAATTATTTCAAGTACCACTTAAAAGAAATAAACACACACTGAATTATAAACTGATTGAAGACAGATTTAATTTATTCCTTTTTTCAGATTTTGTGCCAAGGATACTCATTCATTAAGACCTTTAAGAAAATGATCATGATGGAAGAAAAACTTCTAATGGAATCATAAGACAGCCATTCACTATATTATAATAAATTATATTATATTACAGAGGTGCCAGGGTTCTGCCATGGTTAGTACTGCTGCCTTACAGACCCAGCACCCTGAGTCTTGGGTTTTAGACATCTGAGCACAAGATGTCTGTGTCCTGTTTTCCAGGCACTTACTTTACAGATAAAAAGAATTAAAGCCCCATTAGTTCTGGAGAAGAACAGGAGCAGGGATGTTGGGAATGTAGCATTTAATTCTGGAATGTGCAACATCCACTAGTGCTGGAAGACGCGTTCACATTACTCTTACAAGCTGTCACGGAGTGGACCCCAAAGTCTTCATCTCTGGATACCTGCTGATGATGAAAACATCAGATGAGGCCTACAGTCAACTGACAGCCCTCAACACTTCGCTGAGCTCCTTTGGTCAGGGACATGACTTTGTCTTCATTGACAACTGGGACCTTTTCTGGGAGAGACCACAATTTTTCAAGGTGGATGGCCTTCACTCCAGTAGATGCAGTGCCCAGGCCCCTCTCTCTTTTTGATGTATGAAGTATTATTGTAAAGCACTTTAAGCCAATTTTGTGTATGAAAATGTGGTATTTAAATGAATGCAGTTACTATTTTTCTTCAAACCCTGTGTCTGATCCCATTGTCTGCATGAACTCTGCATGTTCTCCCTGTGACTGTCTTGGACTTCGACTGGTTCTCTAAGATATACAGTACTTATCAAGTAGACTGGCAATTTTAAATTGGCTCTATGTGGGTGTGCCAAGAGATCGGTGGGTCCTCTGCCCAGGAATGCCTCCAAGAGTAGTCAGCTCTGGTACCTCTAATTTTGTGCCCTCTGCATTCTGGGACCTCAAAATCCACATTATATATATATATATATATATATATATATATATATATATATATATATATATATATATATATATATATATAGTCACCTGTAGGGGGTATTGTAGCACACCAAATGGCAGACACAGCCACAGTGACACAGGTCCTTCTGTAAATATAAAGTCTACCTTAACAAAGGCTTCCTTAGTATAGATAGACAAACACAATACTCTTGTCTTTTCTTTCTCACTCTTCTTGTCTACTCCTCCCAGTTAGCTTAGTCCTCTTCCATTTGTTTCCAACTCACCTGGATGAAGCAGAGCAGTTCTTTTTATCTGTGACCCAATAGTACATCTGATGCCAGGACATTACCTGCAGGAAATACTTCCAAGTCAGACAGAGGTCTGACAAAGTTTGGAATCATACATCCCTGAAGCACCCCCTGGTGGCACTCACAGAACCCAACAGAGCTGCACTCCAAGTCTCCGATTCCCAGCATGCCCTATTGGGTAACCTTCAAGGTATCAAAGATCAGGGACACTGCCACCTGGTGTATCACTAGAGAAAATACTTGTATTCTGTTGTTTCCCCCAGTCCTTCCACTGCACAGGCCTCTCAGTCTAGTAAAAATCCCTGTTCCATCCTGAATGGACAATATATTTTAACTGTTGTGGATGATGACCCGGACACAGACAGGCGGACACGTTCAACTTACCTAATACACGTTTATTATAAGAATCCATATTTACAATAAGTGCACTGAAACCCCTAAAGTCCCCAAAAGTCCAGGCCCTTCAACAATGCCTCTTCTTCCTTCTGGCCGTCTCCTTGCCTCCTCCAAGACCTTGTCCTTCCTTCTCTCCTGACTCCAGCCCCTTTTATCCACACCTGGATGTGCTCCAGGTGTCTTCCGATGAGTTTCCGCCGGCACTTCCCAGTGTGGCGGAAGTACTGGTTCCACACCCGGAAGCACTCCGGGTGTCCCTGATCCTCTTCCCCCCAGCACTTCCGGGTGTGGCGGAAGTGCTGAGGTCCAGGGCTCCCAAGGCATTTGAGCACGGGCCCCTAAAGGGTTGAGCTTCAAAACTCTGCATCTGTGATCCCCATAGCCACTAGGGCAGTCGCCCCCACGTGGTCTGGGAGAGGTGTAAGCCCTCCTCCGGTCCTCTGGGGCGTCCCAGCCAGGTCGCCCCCCCCAGCCACCTGTGACACTGTTTATAATGTTTAAATAAAATACATTATACAGATTTTATTTAACATTTATAAAAGTAGCCTGTTTTTGATTGGCTGAAATAAAAAGGAAATTGTGAGGTCTGTGTAGTGATGTAACACAGTGGGTGTAGATTCTGACATGGAAGTTGATAGATAAAAGAAATGGGAGCGAGGCAATGAAGACAAGATGCATCAGGTGAGGATGAAGAGCGTGAAAACTTCAGTACCAGTGTGTGGACAGCACGTCAATGTAAGACTCCAAGTGAGTCTTACATTAGTTCTGAACAGGGTTGAAGGAGTCTGCTGGAGCCTATCCCAGCTAGCTCAAGGCACAAGGCAGGATCAAAACCTGGACAGGGCACCAGTCCATCTCAGAGCGAACACTCACACCAACCACACACTAGGGGGCCAATTTAGTGTCACCAATTCACCTAACCTGGAGGTTTTTGGACTGTGGGAGGAAATCCATGTAAACACAGGAAGAACATGCAGAATCCATGCAGGGAGCACCCAGGACACGAATCCTGGACTCCTTACTGTGAGGCAGCAGTGCAGCCACTTTGCCGCCCAAGATATCTGAGTGAAATATTAATTTTTGTATCCAACTATATGTGTTAACAGACTGATTTCATGCATTTATTTTGCCTTTAAGCACGCTGCTCTCTAGTCCCTAAACTGCCAATGTCTTCACATCCCCAGTCCACCCCCAGGCAGTCACTACAAGCTCCAGTCCACCCCCAGGCAGTCACTATAAGCTCCGTCACTTTTACGAACACTTGAAAATTAAGCACTGGCCGACTCCAGAGTGAACTGCCTAGAATTGGATTAAGTGTCTTAGAGAATGTTATACTGTATACGTGGGAGCGGGTGTGTCAATAATTAAGTCTTGCAATAGACTGACACTCCATCCAGGGTTACTTTCTGCCTTGCACCCAGAGGTGCTGGGATGGGATCTGGTCAACCATATGACCCAGAATTTAGGTTAAAATGATCTGAGAATATTAGGTTATGTTACACACAGGCCTAGAGATATTTTCACTTGAGGCAGGAGGATAAATTTCCACCCCTATGTATGCAGTTTTTTATTACTAATAAGTATTAGATAAAAATACTTACTAGGGCGATATCATACGAGGAAATGAGTGTATTGAGCGAGAGCGTCTGATGCAAATCATCAGTTATCTTAAGGTATTTGACGAACATTGTAACATACATTTGGGTTTTTTCTTTTGCAATTTATTAATTTTCATTTTTCCCATTGTTCACCCGAGGCAAATGCCCTGTTTGCCTCACCCTTATCCCGGCCCTGGTATGCAATACGGTGGACCAGTGGCTAATGGTGTTGTCTCACAGCTCCAGAGTCATGTGTTTAAATCCTGGCATGGTTGCTGACTTACTTTTAAGGTTAATTAACAGCTCACCTGGAATGTCTGTGTGATAGTATGCCATGTGAAGCACACAATATACACACTGCTGCCACTGGAACAGCTTCAGCTACTGTGACTGTGAACGGGACTAAGCAGCTCGATTAATGTATGGATGGACATATTGTGACAGAGTGACATTCTCAAAACCTGTTCAGGATTACATGGGGCCAAAGCCTGTCCTGGCAAAACAAGGGTGCAAGGCAGGAAACAACTTTGCATATCAAATGTCAACAATTCAATATGACATGCGTGTTTGAACCTATAAACATTTTTTGGAAGAAGCCCATTGAAGATATATGGAGCAAGCGAGAAAACTCCTAATGACGATATGCCAGATTTGAACCAAGAATGCAGGACCTGTAAGGCTGCAGCACTGATCAATATGCCACACTGGATGTATGATATTTTTATATTGCTACATATTGTAAAATAGCATTCTTAAACCTGATTGAGCTAATTTAGAGCTCTGAAAGCTGATGCTTATATTGTAGCAACCCTGGGTCCGGACCTGATAGGGATACACTCTTTATGTGGCAGCAGGCAGGGATAACTGGAGAAGCATCAGTGGTGGTGCAGACATGGCACTGTAAGAAGCACTTTTTCCACATCTTCCTGTTGCCGAGGATTATTGACCTGTGTACACAGCCGTTGGTGAGGCTCAGACATAGACCCTGGCCTTGGGTAGGTTTTATAAAACTGGAGCATAGTTTGGCAGTCGAGTTGCCTCTGACCCACGGTGAACAGAGGGAGGTTGAACTTGCCAGTGTGGGTTTTTAGGCTAAAGGACAACACTGCTTGGAGAGCATGAAGAAGACCTGGTGGTGTGATGAAGGCATCGCTGAAGAACCCAAAGGTCTGTTTTAAGGCTCCACCACTAGTCTGGCATAAGGTGACTGATTCTGTTATCTCTCATTCCCCGATCGTTATTATATTATATTATATTATATTATATTATATTATATTATATTATATTATATTATATTATATTATATTATATTATATTATATTATACACCAATCAGATCAACAGTTAAACCACTGCCAGGTGAAGTGAATAACATGGATTATCTCATTACAATGGCACCTGTCAAGGGGTGGGATATATCAAGCAGCAAGTGAACAGTCAGTTCTTGAAGGTGATGTGTTAGAAGCAGGAAAAATGGTCAAGCATAAGGATCTGAGTGACTTTGAAAAGGGCCAAATAGTGACGGATAAACGAATGGGTCAGAGCATCTCCTAAAATGGCAGGTTTATTGGGGTGTTCTCGGTATGCAGTGGTTACTACCTGCAAAAGTGGTCCAAGGAAGGACAAATGGTGAACTGTTGATAGGGTTATAGGCACTTAAAACTCACTGATGTATGTGTGAAAGGAAGGCTAGCCTGTCTGCTTCAATCCAACACAAGAGCTAATGTAGCACAAACTGCTGAACAACTTAATGATGGCCATGAGAGAAAGGTGTCAGAACATACAGTGCATCACATATGGGACTCCATAGCCCCTTCTGACCTCTGCCCACTGCTGAAAGTGCCTACAATGGGCATGTGAGCATCAGACCTGGACAATGGAGTCAATGAAAGAAAGTGTCCTGGTCTGATGAATCATGTTTTCGTTTAGATCATGTGGAAGGCCAGGTTTGGGTGTGACATTTACCTGAGGAAGAGATGGCAGCAGGATACACTATGGCAAGGAAGCAGTGTGATGTTCTGGGCAATGTCGTGCTGGGAAACTTTGGGTCCTGGCATTCATATGGATGTTACTTTGACACATACCACCTGCCTAAAGATTGTTGTAGACCACTTGCAGGCCTTCATGGTAAGGGTGGCCACTTTCAGCAGGATAATGCACCCTGCTGCACTGAAAAAAGGAACGGTTTGAGAAACATGACAGAGTTCAAGGTGTTGACTTGACCTCCAAGTTCCCTACACCTCAATCCAACTGAGCATGTGCGATATGTGCTGGAAAAACAACTCAGATAAATGAAGTCCCTAAAATGGAACTTATAGGACTTAAATAAATCTGCTGCTAATGTCTTGGTGCAAACACCATAGGACACTTTCACAGGTCTTGTGGAGTCCATGTCTCAATGGGTCAGAGCTGTTTTGGTGGCATAAGGGGACCTACACAATGTTAGGCAGGTGGTTTTGATGTTGTGGGCATTATATAATATTAAATTCTTATAAATAAACGTCAACGTGTGGAAGTGTGTGTGTCTGTCTGTCCGGCCCGGAAGTGAGAGCTGCAGTCGGGGTAAGGGCTTCACCTCAGAGAATACACAAGCAAGGCCAACATGTTGGCAAAGCAAAACCCATGAAGAAAGAATCACTCGCTTAACCGCTAATACAGAAGCGAGGCGAGCACATCGGCAAAATGAAACCTCTGAAGAAAGACCCACTCGCTTGGCCGCTAATACAGAAGTGAGGTGTGAACATTAGCAAAACGGTACCCCTTTTACTTTTACTCCTGCCGCTAATACACAAACGAGGCAAGCACATTGGCAAAATGAATCCTCCTAGGAGAGCGACGCCCAGAGCAGATCCTTTAAATTACCTGACATCTCTACATTTCAATTTTTTTTCTGACGATTTCAATAGATTCTAGGACCCCATGCTTCTTACAGCACGGGCTTACACAGCTAGTAGTTTATATTAATTATTGGTTCTGGTACATTTGAAAGAGAAATGCAAAATACCATATATGTTAAATATTTCTTTTATATAATGCAGAAAAGAAAGCCACCTATTATTCTGTGAAGTCACAGAGCAGAATATGTGCAGAATAGGATATACAGTATGTAATTTATTCATAAGTTGCCGTTTCCTTCAGGGAGTTAGAACCAAAAAAAGAAAGATCTTGAATAATAAATGCACTGCAGACTATGGCAATGTCAGTTACTGTCACCCTGCAGCATTTCTTTCTAATTTGAAATGAGCATTCACACACGTCAGCTTTCACGTTTGCGCCTATCTCAGACTATGAACACCAATAACTTTTACAACATATGCTTTGCTGAAAGTAATCCATTGCTTATTCAGACATTGCCAAACCCTTTCACACAGCTTGTCACTTAGTCTTACCACTCAGGAGCAGTGAGACTGAGTAGCCACATGCAGGACTGGCATAGAGGAGCATGTGCAAATGAAAACTTACTGCTATTTTCAGGAGAGCTGACAAGGGTGATCATTACTCAGTGATAGTCATTCATTAATACACACAAGTCTTCCACATTTGACATTCAAATTTTGAGTAATTATCATATGAGAGCAATGAAGGAAGGAAGCTGATGGTATTATCCTGGAAATATTTTTTCAGCTCCTCTGCTGTGCTCGTCACGAGCAGACCGTATCGAGAAGACAAAGAAGCTGCCGTAGAGGACAGGTGGAGCTGCTTTACATGCCTAGCTGGCTGGACTCTGACAACAAGTACAATCTGTCAGCAGTTGCACTGTACCAGATAGATTCGGAGAGCTTGACAGGTTCCAGAAATAGCAGTAGCAGATTAAACCGATACATACTACAGAGCATGAAATAATTTATAACAGACGAGAGGAATGACTTACGTTAAGAACATGCGTGCCAAAATCGTGTTCTTTAGAAATTCCTGAGATATGGGGTAGGAAATGAATGAGCGTGCTTTAGCAGAAGCCAATTTTAGGTTTTCTGAGGAAACACATGATCATATGGTTACCACTGTTTATGCTGGTCCGATGCATTCCTGAAGTTCTTACAGTTTGTTTAGGGCTGCTGGTTGTAGTGCAGATAATGTGACATGGAAAACTGAGCCCAGGCATGAAGATTAGTTTCACAGACTGAAAGGTGGGCTCAGAGCTTGGGCTTTGACATTGTCACTACTGGGGCGGTGGGGGTAATCTTTCTTATGGTTAATGGTTGACATCCAGGTTTTTCACATTACTATAATTATAAAACAGCTAAGTAGCATAATATGCAGTAAAATAATTTGACAGGGTCCTCAGTCTTAAAAGGCTGAGACTACTCAACTATGTATTGAAACTTCTGAAAATTCCTTTATCAACAACATCTTTAGTATATGAGTATATGAAATAAATTCAGGATCCTGCTTTCTTTTTAATGAATTAGATAAGTTAATGGCAGCTTTTGAAGCAGGATATGGACAAAATAAATAAAACAGAAATAACTAAAAAAGAGAAGTGGATTTAATGATATCTCATAAAACAAAAGTGAAAAACGTTCAGAGTCAGTCCTATTGAGAAACTGAGGTATGTTGAGATTGTTTTTAAAGATGAGCAACAGAAGGAATATCAGACAGTGAATCATATGGGTTATGAAGTTACTTGAAAAATTATCAAAAAGGGGCACAGGCCTCAAAATAAACTAAATAAGACCAGAAATTCCTTGATCTGGAACCCATACTCAGGTAGCATGACACCACACTCAACAGGCAGGATTCGGCCTGCACAGGCCCAGAACATGAAACAGGCTTTCAAAGTTAAAAAAAGTATACGTTTAGTGTTCCAAACAATTTACTAAATACCTCACAAGGGATAGGAAAACATCAAACCACTGGCTTGGCAGTACAAGGTCTACTGAGAACCTTTTTAAAATAAAGATTTTGGTATATCCACCTCAAATATGCATCTATTACTAGGCAAGGCTTCTTTTGGTTTTAATAACACTTATAAAGCATCAGTCAAGCAGTTATTCATTTCTGCACAGTGTGGCATTTGATGTGCTGGTAAAATTCCTTACAAATATAAAGGACTCACAGGCCATATATTGAAGTATGCAATCTTCTTCTTCTTCTTTCAGCTACTCCCGTTAGGGGGTTGCCTCAGCGGATCATCTTCTTCCAGATCTTTCTCTCCTCTGCATCTTGCTCTTGTTACACCCATCACCTGCATGTCCTCTCTCACCACATCCATAAACCTTCTCTTAGGCCTTCCTCTGTTCCTCTCCCCTGGCAGCTCCATCCTTAGCATCTTTCTCCCAATATACCCAGCATCTCTTCTCTGCACATGTCCAAACCAATGCAATCTCGCCTCTCTGACTTTGTCTCCAAACTGTCCAACCTGAATTGAACCTCTAATGTATTCATTTCTAATCCTACCCATCCTCATCACACCCAATGCAAATCAAGAGAAATATGTCTCACTTAACACACCGCTCCAAAGTGAAGTAATTTTAGTAGGCCACATTGCACAGATGAATAACCACCTTACTGAAGCTTTGTGTCACTAAAATCAAAAGAAGCCTTCATTAAAGTCTGGTTACATAAAAGTAAATGTGTAATAGATGCATTTTTGCAGTACCTAAAATACATTGTTAACCGATTTTATTTTTAGTAAAAAAAATGAGAATAGGCATGACAAATAATCAAAAGGGTTTGCCTAATGAAAAGCAACTAACAGTAAATTAGAAAATGTATTTATGGCTTAACATTCAGGTGCATCCGAGGGTCATGCAGGCACTATAGCCCTCAGTGGGCTGAGTTCAGTAGTACCTTCTGTATTTCCTGATTTTAAGGGCAAAAGGCTGAAAACTGGCCTGGACAGGAGACTAGTCCATCACAGGGAGCGCTCTCACTCACACACACACAAACACACCCCATATTCATATACAATGACAATTTGCAATTTGCCAGTTAACATTGCCTAAATAAAAATAGTTTGTCATAAATTCCTTTTTTAGCATGAGCATGTCTTAGTTGTAGTAATTTTCATGAAATGGGATGTATAAAACTGTTCAGTTATAACAAATGTTAGGGAATAACAGACAAGAAAGGCAAACCTTATAACATATTAGGTGAATGTGTCACTCTGATGGTAAGTTATAGTGTCAGTGAAATAGTAAATCATTGTAATCTAAAGATAATGGAGCTGTGGGGTTAGTTTACTGTAAGGTAGATAATAAGTAAACGTTTGCTTACTCTGTACATGACACAGGGTCCTTCATTCAGATCTAGACAACATTGTGCTCTCCTTGCTTGCATTTTATACTTTTACGGTTAGGAAGATCATTTAACTTACATGTTATCAAAGCATCAGGAGGAGTGAAATGCTTATGCATTGTGCAGCTGCTACATGGCTGAGGTATTAGATCATCGCATGGATAAGCAGGTGTACAGGTGTTCCTAATAATTTGTCCAGTGAGTGTACATTTCTGTTGACAGCCAAAACAAAAAAACAAAATTCAGTCAGCACAATCTGAGCATACCAGGTCACTATGTTGACGTAATGGGAAGATATTAGATCACTGCAAGCCTCCTATATTATAGTCCACAAGGGAAGGGAGCTCACAAGATGGCCACAAATGAACTGCATTATGGGTCGTTCAAGTATGTTCAAGTACTGGGAAAGGAGACAGTAGAGAGAGCATATTGTGCAAACAGCAGAAAACTTTGCTAAAACCAGCTTCTCTACATCACCCTGAGGTTAGGCACAAACCAATATGCTTTGCATATGCAAAATATACACATTGCTGTGAAGGTATATGCAAAAAAAATAAATAAAATAAAATAAATAAATAAATAATATAAATGAAAAACGGAGCACATTCAAAGCAATCTTCTGAAAAGGTTTATGGAGGAGCACATTTGGGTATGGGTTAAATGGAGGTCTTAGTGAACTGCTAATGACATTGGCCCTAATTCCTTGCTTGCACAATATTATGAAACTAAATGTGTTACTAATAGAACATAAACATGATGGTACAAATGTGATGTAGCATTGTACAAACTGTCACATAACAATTTGAAGACAGTAAGAAGCTATGCAGGAAGTCCAAGAACAACATGGACAAGGCAATAATAGTAATGATGATACATTTTATCTATATAACACCTTTCCCATGCTCAATGGTGATTCACCGACAAGAGCTCAGACTAGTCTATTAGGAAGACAGAATGTCTATTATGCTGTGTTACTGTAATACAAAATAGTCAAAAAGAGCAAACTGGAATGAAAATACCAAGAAACTGGCCTCACCCCAGGAAGCTTGTCCCCAAATTCAAAAGTCAGGCTGCAAGGCCTGCATGGGTCCAAAGGGCTTTAAAGGTCTCCTGGCTTGAAGGACCAACAAAAAAATGTTTCATAGATGTCAATAATTTATTAAATAACAAAAGAATTACAAAAAAAAGGCAAAACAAGAAAAAAAAGGCAAACATGAGGCAAAACTGTTTGCCTGAAAAGGCAACCTGAGGCTCACAAGTCCAATTTGTAATTCAGAAGTCAGTATTCACAAAGACAGAAGCTAAAATGTAGCATACATTCCAAAACAATACTCATAATGAAGTTGAATCCACAAACTACAGCCATCAATGATACCCTGTGAGAATCAGCTCCTCACCATGAATATAAAGGCTGGGGAAGAAACGGATTTGATTTCCTCCCAAGTTGTAGGCAGGAGCTCTTGTGTGTCTGCTAGAGTCGACAACCAATGAGCAGTTAGCTGAAAGCAAAATGAATACCAGGTCCAACAAACAAAAAAAAGTCCAATCAAATCTGTAGGAAAAGAAAGAACAGATAAGAGCAATGGTTTCCTTATGAAAGAAAGAGAAAATGGGGGTTCTGTACCATTTTATCTTGGTTGTACTATGAATGAGTGGAGAAAAAAAAGATGCTCCTTATGATACTGAAATTTGAAACTGTGTTGAGAAGTTGAGATGGAGTTGTCCAATCTGTCATCCCTTGTGATTGGTAATCATGGAATCTGACATCCTCGAAGCAACTGCTGCAGTTGTTAAGTGTGACATGTTTTCCAGCTTGTAATTGTGCAGTGTGGCACAAGGATTTTTGCTGCCCTAGGAGAAGTTATACATGGTGCCCCAACACCCCCTTCACTTTGAGAGGAATCATCGCTGCCTGACCTGTACATTGAGACCTGGAGACAGCAAAGTATTTAAGAGCTTGAATTCACAATTTGAGAATGTTGAGTTATATAGCAAAGTCTGTTTACAAGACTGTCTCAGAAAAATACACAATTAAGTGGTGCCATTTTAGAAAATAGGAATAAGTAGGAATCTGGTTGTATTAGTAATTTCTATCTATTGCATGAAATGCTTCACTAAAAATATCCAAGAAACTGTTAACGTATTACTTAATTTATGGGCTAAATGTTATGTATTTAAACAACCAATTAACCCTATGCCTTTTGATAATGGTGACAGTCCTCATATTATTATTATTTTTTTTAACTTTAAGACATTGCCGTAATATATACGTGCCATTTAAATTAATACATAAATTGAAAGCTTAGCATAATTACATTATTCAAAAACTGAGAATATGATGATTATCTTTAAATAGGAATCTTTACCCACAATTCCTATTTACAGTATGCTCATGTATGCAAATAATGGTAGATAGATAGATAGATAGATAGATAGATAGATAGATAGATAGATAGATAGATAGATAGATAGATAGATAGATAGATAGATAGATAGATAGATAGATACTTTATTAATCCCAAGGGGAAATTCACATACTCCAGCAGCAGCATACTGATACAAAAAAAAAAATTAAAGAGTAATAAAAACGTAGGTAAAAACAGACAATAATTTTGAATAATGTTAACGTTTACCCCCCACGGTGGAATTGAAGAGTCGCATAGTTTGGTGGAGGAACGATCTCCTCAGTCTGTCAGTGGAGCAGGACAGTGACAGCAGTCTGTCGCTGAAGCTGCTCCTCTGTCTGGAGATGACACTGTTTAGTGGATGCAGTGGATTCTCCATAATTGACAGGAGCCTGCTCAGCGCCCGTCGCTCTGCCACGGATATCAAACTGTCCAGCTCCATGCCTACAATAGAGCCTGCCTTCCTCACCAGTTTATCCAGGCGTGAGGCATCCTTCTTCTTTATGCTGCCTCCCCAGCACACCACCACATAGAAGAGGGCACTCGCCACAACCGTCTGATAGAACATCTGCAGCATCTTATTGCAGATGTTGAAGGACGCCAGTCTTCTAAGGAAGTATAGTCGGCTCTGTCCTCTCTTGCACAGAGAATCAGTATTGGCAGTCCAGTACAATTTATCATCCAGCTGCACTCCCAGGTATTTATAGGTCTGTACCCTCTGCAAACAGTCACCTCTGACGATTACAGGGTCCAGGAGGGGCCTGGGCCTCCTAAAATCCACCACCAGCTCCTTGGTTTTGCTGGTGTTCAGGTGTAGGTGGTTTGAGTCGCACCATTTAACAAAGTCCTTGATGAGATTCCTATACTCCTCCTCCTGCCCACTCCTGATGCAGCCCACGATAGCAGTGTCGTCAGCAAACTTTTGCATGTGGCAGGACTCCGAGTTGTATTGGAAGTCCGATGTATATTGGCTGAACAGGACCGGAGAAAGTACAGTCCCCTGCGGCGCTCCTATGCTGCTGACCACAATGTCAGACCTGCAGTTCCCGAGACGCACATACTGAGGTCTGTCTGTAAGATAGTCTACGGTCTATGCTACCAGGTATGAATCTACTCCCATCTCTGTCAGCTTGTCCCTAAGGAGCAGAGGTTGGATGGTGTTGAAGGTGCTAGAGAAGACTAGAAACATAATTCTTATGTTATTATGTTATGTTCATAATGCAATCTACTGATCCAAAAAACTGCCAACTAACTGCTTTAGCGTGCCCAGAACAAATCTCACAAATGGTAGTGCGCAACAGAGCATGATATTTGCTAATTTTTAAAATATGTTTTATTGTATGTCCATTTGGGAGATGATCATAATTTAGATTAATTCAGCTTCTTTTAGCAATTTACTCAAGAGCTACTGTCATGTTGCCATTTTGGCCGTTTAATTTTTTTTTGCCATGAGGATTATTATTATGGGTGGCACGGTGGCGCAATGGTAGCGCTGCTGCCTCGCAGTTAGGGGACCTGGGTTCACTTCCTGGGTCCTCCCTGCGTGGAGTTTGCATGTTCTTCCCGTGTCTGCGTGGGTTTCCTCCGGGTTCTCCGGTTTCCTCCCACAGTCCAAAAACATGCAGGTTAGGTGGATTGGCGATTCTAAATTGGTCCTAGTGTGTGCTTGGTGTGTGGGTGTGTTTGTGTGTGTCCTGTGGTGGGTTGGCACCCTGCCCTGGATTGGTTCCTGCCTTGTGCCCTGTGTTGGCTGGGATTGGCTCCAGCAGACCCCCGTGACCCTGTGTTCGGATTCAGCGTGTTGGAAAATGGATGGATTATTATTATTGGCATCATTATCATTGTTGTTGTTGTTTGTGTTTTTGTTGGGCCATGTAGACGTTAAGTCCGAAAAAATCAGACATTCGCTTTGAGTCCGAGTGTTCATTGGTCTGTATTGTTTAAATAAAAGTGTTGTTTCACCTAGGGCTGTTTATGGCCAACAGATTGTTCTGCGCACAGTGCAGGCGCTGCTCAGACACACAGTATTAACATTTCTTTGTGTTCCGGTTTGGTCCGGACAAATTTTTCTAAGCAAAACCAAGATAGGAATCTCTACATGGGGGATGCAGTAATTCGCCCTGGCCACTAGAGGGCGCTTGTCTAGACCGCCCAGGTCCTGGTGACAGCATCCGTATGGTGGCTGCTCTGTTTATTGTCAGGATGACGAGTCACCACAACCACTCGCTCGAGATAAGGGGTCTGCACCCAGTTTTAAGCAAAGGTGATAATGCGAATATCAGACTGTCTAAGCAGCTTCTTCACTTTGATCCAACTACCTTCAAGCCAGCAACATAGACATTTCTTTTTCTTTTATTTTTCACATTTAATTTACATGGACGCAGAAGGCAGAGGGACTTGTCTCGTAATATACATTGTGTTCTGCAAATGAAAATAAGGATGACAGGACGGCCCGAGGCAGAGATTAATCCTAAAATCCTGTCAGGAGGAGAGTAGAAAAACGTATTTCAAGTTTTCTCACTTGAGATATTTTCAAATACTTCACCACAGTTTTTTATGTGATGTCTAGTAATCCTCTAGACTTAAATGTATCATTTTAGAGAACAAAGGAATAGATTGTAAAGAATTCCTTCAAACTCTTCATGGAGATTAGAGGCAAATAAAACAGAAGCACTGTACTGAAAGATGTAAATGTTCAGAAAACTTACTTGGGGGGAAAAAAAAGGGCATTCGCTCTGACTGGAGATAAGCCAAGATAACAGCAAACATGTGAGAGTCATGAGAGTGGCAATATGATTTTTGAGCTGGGCTTCAGTGACCAAGGAGTTTAGTAGCAGTTCAGAACTTGGCGAGGCTCAAATGGAACACAGCAAGTCAAGGAAGGGAGACAAACGACGTCCATAGACTTGACACAAAAGATGAGGGGATTACTGACCCTTTAAAGCACAACATTAGCAGTTCAGTTTTCTACAATTTACTCAATGGGTGTCCCTGAGAATGCCACTTAACCCAACTATAAAAAAAAGAAAAAATGACAGTGTGTGAGTGTGTCCTGTGATCAACTGGCACCCTGTCTGGGGTTCAATCCTGAATTGTGTTCAGTGCTGTTCAAATGGGTAAAGCAAGAAAGAGAAACAATGGATATGAACAGTTGTACTGTCTCACCGCATTTGTAAAGGGCATTAGAGTGGCACTGAATGTTTGTATGTGCGCCATATATGCTGTGAACAATAGACGGCATCACAGTCCCCCAACCCTCAGACCACAACTACACAGATGGAAGTCCTGAATTCAAATATATTATTTTTCTTGAACAGAATTCCTGCTGTTAGGCTTTTGACACAATACTCCTCACAATTAACAGCTCTTTGACTTCACTGGGTGTAACGATGTTACCTCCTTTATGTTGGACCCAGGGGTACTTCCAGTGCCAGAACACTGCATCCTCCAGAACTACAACTCCCATACAGCCCTGTGTGTGTCCAAACAGGAGCCATGTCTGAGGGATGCTGCCACCTAGTGTACTGGGGGAATGCCTGGAAATGGGAGGCCATCTCTCCAGTCTTCCTGCTGTACTGGTATCTCGACCCAGGAAAAAGAACAGCAACCATCCTGACTAGATTGCTGGATTGCTATGTATCTGGTATCTGTACACAAGTGACCTGAGACAGAACAATGACCACTGCTCCATTATTAAGTATGCGGATGACACCATGATCATAGGATGCATATCTGGGGAGGATGAAAGCCACTATCTAAATCAAGTGGACTGTATGGTAATCTGGTGCAATAAAAACTCTCTCACTCTGAATATAAAAAAGACCAAAGAAACGATATTTGATTTTAAGAGACAGAAATCTGTATGTTCACCTATTGTAGTTCTGGAAGAGGAAGTAGAAATAGTGAATGAATATAAATACTTAGGAACTTACCTAGATAACAATCTTAACTGGAATACAAATACAAAAAAATTATTTTCTAAATGCAACCAGCGCTTATTTCTCCTCCATAAACTCAAACTATTTAAAGTAGACAAGGACCTCATGTTGTCCTTCTATCGCAGTATGATCCAGTCTGTGATCACTTTCAGTTTCATTGCCTGGTTTCATAGTCTGACAAACCAAAACTCAAAAAAGCTCCAGCAGATTACGAAGTATGCAGCTAAAGTTATTGGGGCTGATGTAGATGATTTGACTAGTGTGTGTCAGAGGGCAATGCTAAAGAAACTGGAAATCATCTCAACTGATGACAGACATCCATTACATGTAGAACTAAACTTCAGTAATCAGGAAGGATAGTTGCTTTGAAAACCCACACAAATCGCTCCAGTAACTCCTTTCTTCCTAGTGCCATACGACTTTTCAATAAGAAATATCGAAGATAATGTTTAAGGTTTTGATATATATCCTGTAACTTTTTTTTTTTTTTGGTGTAAATATGTTTTATCTAACTGCCTTACCTTAACCTTTCTTATTTCTATTATTTGTCTGTTTTATTTCATTCTGTCTGTTACCTGTTATTAGATGCAACTGAGAATGCAAATTTCATGTTTTCTTGTGTAAACATGACTAAATAAAGAAACCTAAACCTAAACCTAAACCTATCCAGGCTATCCATGTTTTATGGCCTCCCAGCCAGGATGTCAGTCCATCCGTGCCTCCATTACAGTGTGTTTAACAGTACTGTACCTCTGTATTTGGCTAGTGCCAGCTATGGAAAAGCGCTATTTACAAAACATAATCGCTTTTGATGGTGGACTCATTTACTTTTTGTTTGCCAGATGAATGTTACTCTGGGTGGCAGGATTTTACCTCCTAATACATTTTCAGACTTCTCTAAGTATGTTTTTCTACCATCTTGTGGATACTGATTTGTTTTCTATTTTTTTTTTAGGTTCAGAAATACTATACACTCAAACTTGTTGGAAGATATGCCCCATTATTATAGGAAGGGCTATTTTTGGTGAAACTGTATACTTTAGTCAAACAAACTAGGATGAGAATATGTTGTTAAAAATAATTTCATGCTTGCTCTGGCAGTTCAGTATCTTCCCTGCTGCCAGTGGCTGACTTGTCACTGAACCCTGACTTGAAAACAAGGACTTGAGTCCCATTCCTGCAACTCAAAATGTGACAGAAGCACAAGAGGCTCAATGGAAGAAGAGACTGCGTCTAGGAACTGATCTTCAATAAAAATGTAAGCCTTCAGAGATTATCTATAATGTGATTCTGAATCGGGCTTCAGGGCACTTTAGTGAAATATGATATGTGTCCTTAGCTGGAAAAGCAAGTGAGACAAGCAGAAGTCAAAATCAACTCCTTCCCTGATGTGCCCTGGCTTGAGAGTGCAGGAAATAAAGATACTGCTGTACATAAAGGAGGAGGAGTAGGAGGAGGTCATATCAGGGTCCTTTGGGAATCTACCCTAACACGGTAATTGATATGGATGCAGACTTGAGAACGTTTACATGCTAAGAGACATCATATCATTTACTTGCCAGCAAAGCATTTCCTTTATCAGGGGAGCCCTGCTTTGTTAGAAAGAAAGAAAGAAAGAAAGAAAGAAAGAAAGAAAGAAAGAAAGAAAGAAAGAAAGCTCTTTGCTTAAACTGGGAAGGCTTGAGAATTACTGAATCCCAAACATGTAGAACTAGGGTGTTGTATCGTGTTGGCCATTATGGATGTAATGAGAAGTCAAGCAAACATGACACCTTTTATTGGCTAAATAAAAAGATTACAATATGTAGGCCCCTTCCTCAGGCAGATGAAGAAGGGGCCTGCATATTGTAATCTTTTTAGTTAGTCAATGAAAGGTGTCATTTTGCTTGACTTCTCATAGAACCCTAGGCATAAAATCAATGTAATTTGATGAGTACCCCCTAGTGGTCACATTGTAAACACTTGAACTTTAGGTTCATAGGCTTATTACTGTCACATGTTCACATGTTATTATATTTCATTCAGGATTCCCACCAAAGGCTGGGGTTCAAATTCATGTTTTTATGTTAATGTTACTATTATTGATTATGTGCATTATTCTTTGTTTCTGATGTTATCTACATACAGGATGTAAGCTGTTTTTGTATGTGTTTTAGAGGTGGGACCACTTTCCAATCACCGTCCCCAAACTGCCTTCCGTCCTATAAGTCTGGAGGGTCTCCCATGGTTCCTGGCAGCTCATTGTGAATGCGTTAGTGAGTCGGTGAAATTACTTGTGGTTATTATAATTCTTTGATTTATTGGATTTCTGGATTTTCGACCTTCTTCTGCTGTTTTTTGACCTTTCTTTGAATTCTATGTTGAAGCTCGGATTGCCTTGCTGGCCACTTCTTTTTGCCTTTTGTGCTCTATGGAGCTTCATAGTGTCAAGGAGCATTTTTTGTGAAAATAAACTTTTTATTTTATTAAGAACTTGTATTTACCCTCATTATCATCATGTCTCAGCCTGAGGGTTCAAATTGCAGTTTTTTGTTTCTTTTGTTCATTTTAGATTCTTTGATTTATGTTCATTATGTGTGTCATTCTTTATTTTTGGCTTTGTCAATGTATATAAGCTGCCTGGGTTATGTTCCATGTGTTTTGTGGAAGCCCCAAAAGGTGAGGCTACCTGCCAATCACCACCAGAAACTTCCCTTCGCCCAATAAATCCTGACGGTCTTCCACAGTTCCTGGAAGTTCATTTTGAATGCACTGAGGAGTGGTGAGTTCTTGTGCTATTCTGAGTTTTGTAGGGTTTGTGATTCTTTGGATTTTTGACCTTTGCTCTTGTTTTTTGACTGTTCTTTGAATACCTGTGTTTGGACATTTGGACTTTGGGTTGCCTTTTTGCTTCAGGCATTTCTTTTGCCTTTTCTGCTCCATGGTGCTTCACTGTGTTTGTAATACTTTTTGTGATGAATATGATTTGGTGCTTGCTTTTACTGCTAGTTTTGATGATGATATCCCCCTCTAGTGGGCATTTTCAGAAGTGTTTAGGACTCTTTAGTGCCTGGGATTCCCAGTCCATGACAATTATTAGCTGAAATTTGATGGTAAATCCCCCCCAGCGGAGGACATTTTTTGGAAGTGCTTTTGAAACTTACTTGCTTTGGGACTGCCAATCCTAACAGTTACTTGCATGTACAAATCAACCAGCACCACATCGCTACTCTTTCACATCATGATGATGAGTAGTGATGAGCGACTCCTGCACAGTTTGCTTTGCTGTGAGTTCAACGAATCTTGGAAATCCTCAGGAACTTTGCTGAGCTCGATGAAATGCCTTGAAGTCAATGGGGAAGGAGGACTGAACTAAATTTGAGTTGTAGGTGTCCCCAGTGGCTAGGGAAGTGTCTGCCAACAATGCTGGACTGATTATTATTGCTCAAAAGGTGATATGAGCTCAGAGCACCCATGCTAACTATTGTACCAGTGTACTTCCCTGAGTTAAAATTAATAGAATTAAATATCAGATCAGCAACATTACAGGTAGAGAGTGGCAGATAGGAAGCGTGAATTTAATGAGGCTTTGTCTCCCCAGATTTCACAACATAGCATTTCTCTCAAGCCCAACTGTCGCTGATACCAAATACGCACAACACTAAAGGACATGGATTCTTCACTCCTTCCTGTTTGCATCAACTGCAAAGCACTCTGGGTAATGCTATTAAAGGAGCCGACTCAGTGCTACACACCGGTAACCAACAAATCCCTTTCAATATCGGCTCTTACGAGAATAAATCACAAAAGTAGATGATTGTAATGAAAGTGCAGGATAGGAAAATTTAAAGATGATTGTTGTTATCAGCATGCCAAAATCCATACGATACAATCAAAAGTTTTCAAGAAGCAAAATCTTTGTTATTTGGTGTAATAAATAGAAAATCAATGGTAAAACTAGTTATAACAGTGAAAACCCTTTAGATTTTAGAACATGAGCCATTGGACTAATTCATTTTGAAAGGCATCTCATCCAGTCAGAGTCCGACAGGCAGTGGAGTTTGATTTCCAGGGTTAAATAAAATCAACATGCATTGAGAGACCCGGACACAGTGTCCACCACAGAGGCTCACAGAGAAGACCGTTTCACTGTCTGCCCAGTTTTTCTTTGCACATGAAACAGATTCCAGGGAAATTAAATGTTTTATATTTTCTGCATGGGTGATCATCCAGGCCGTCTCTCACACATGTGTCTTTAATTCTGCCGAGCTTGTTTCAAACAGTATCATATAAATAGTTATGCAGGAGTTTTCTGTGGCATCCCAGTTATGACCACAAGGCTAACAGCTGCCGTTTGTGCTGGCGATGGGCCCAAGTCTCTCAGATACTTAAGGCTGGTGCACAACATACAGGCACCTTGGAAGGTTCATTTGTTACATTTTAGGTCAGGTTTTAATTGAATATCATGTAGCGTAGCAATCAGAGGAGAAAAGTCATACTTGCTAAAAGACTGCAGTTAAAGACAAGCGCTCGGCCAATTAATTCATACTAAATCATAATGAAAAGACCTTAGCAAGAAAATATAAAATTACCTGACATATCAACCATCCATATCATTGTCCAGAAACTATGAAACATAGACAAAGGTATGAATTACATCAAAATCATAACACAATTAATACACTATCACAAAAGACCAGGAAAAAATATTATAAACCCTACCATTGCCATATCATACAAATGAAGAAGACTCAGACAAACAGATGAACAAGCATAGGAGGAGTAGGAGAGGATGGCGACAACAACAACAACAACAACATTTATTTATGTAGCACATTTTCATACAAAAAGTAGCTCAATGTGCTTTACATAATGAAGAAAAGAAAAATAAAAGACAAAATAAGAAATTAAAATAAGACAACATTAGTTAACATAGAAAAGGAGTAAGGTCTGATGGCCAGGGTGGACAGAAAAAACAAAAAAAAACTCTAGACGGCTGGAGAAAAAAATAAAATCTGCAGGAGTTCCAGGCCATGAGACCACCCAGTGCCCTCTGGCCATTCTACCTAACATAAATGAAATAGTCCTCTTTGTAGTTAGGGTTCTCACAGAGTCACTTGATGCTGATGGTCATATAGACTTCTGGCTTTTTGGGACACCGTGGTAAGTATTGAGGCATTGCAACTCCAGAGCCCTGAGCTGAAAGCCTGGCCTATGTGGAACATTCACATTCTCCTTTGCTCTTGTGGTTACTCCAGTGTCCCTCCTGTATCTCAAAAGATGTGTGTGCTCAGTTAGTTGCCGACTTATAATTAGCCCCATGTGTATGAGTGCACTCTATGATGGACTGGCATCCCTTCGAGGATGGGTTCTTAACTTGCTCCCAATGATGCTATCATTATTATTACTATTATGAATATTGACTAGCACTTTCAGCATCCTTGGAAGCACATCTGGGTCAGACAATAGCCTAAAAATCTCCTGGGGTTGTCTGCCCAGACTTTCCAGTAATGATCTCCTAAACCATCATTAACAAAAGTACCAGACAACCCTGTGGGGGCCTCAATAACAATCTATTGCTATCAGCAGTAACAGGGATAAGGAATTTATCATCTTTTACTGTGCATTCACCACTGCCCTTCTGTTACCTTTATATTCATTGATTAATTCAAAAGACTCCCTTACCTGCATCGCCATCTTGTATGCCTTCCAGGACAGGTTAAGACTGGCCTCCTGTCCAGGGAGTTTTCCAGCACCTATTGATACAGGCCCTGAACCCAATTATCTTTGCAATAG
The DNA here is from genome assembly GCF_900747795.2 of Erpetoichthys calabaricus. NCBI lineage: Eukaryota > Metazoa > Chordata > Cladistia > Polypteriformes > Polypteridae > Erpetoichthys > Erpetoichthys calabaricus. The sequence goes on along the minus strand of NC_041400.2, from coordinate 31,459,507 downwards.
GTTCATTGCAGAAACAAAATTGCCAAGGCAAAGAGATAAGAGGAGATAATAAATCTCTGAGGCATCATAAAGGCTAACCCTGTATATTTAAAGAAAACGTGAGGTATAGTATAGTGCATTGAAAAACAAAAGAAACAACACAAGTCTCCAGAAAGACTGAATAAGATGGTGTTGTTTCAGGTGATAACAGTTCTTGGCAGGAACAGGCTGGTCCAGGTGGGTGGAAACCGGAAGTGACGTCAGAGGTGTCATGGTTGTTAATCTTCTGGTCTGCAGAGAGAAAAAGAGAAAGTGGAAGATTACAGTTATCTGAGCTTTTAAACTGTCCCCTGTGCACTCGCGTGTGACACTCCGTATGAGAGTGTGTGACTTGTTATGGGCTGGAGGCCTATCCAGGATTGGTTCCTGCCTTGTACTCAACGCTGCCAGGACAAAAACTAAAGCTGTATAAGTGAGTTAGAAGATGGATGAATGAAATGTGGCAGGTAGGTCAAAACAGAAAAGTAATTCTGCTAACTTATGTGGATAACTTGTCAACAGTAAAACGAAATACGAAAAAACTACCTACATATGCAGTATGTACAGATGTATGGTAAGTGGCTGCCCAGAGAGTAATGCGCTTTCAAGGGCAAATCTAATACCTGGATGATCCAGGACAGAGGTAAGGCCTGACAGACCCCCGCACAGACACTGTTAATAGCAGCAGACATGCCTTTGTGTGTAGATCAGGGCTGACAGGCCTTGTCACTGTACATGGCGTCCACAAAGTAAACACCTAGCAGTCATTAGTGTGACACAGAGTCTAAGGAGGGCTTCTCTGGTCTTGTAGAGTTAGGGCTCTGCTACCCCAAATGGCATTTTGCCTTGGAAGCCTGTCCCTTTCAGGATGGGAAAGATCTCAGGGGATCTACTCAGGAATAAAGTGCTCTAGTAAGCCCCACTACTGTCTGTTAATTTGCTGCCTACACTGTAACATAATATCATCAATTCAGCATTGTCCAGTTCAGGGTCATGGGGGGCAGGAATTAACTCTTAAATGGAGCCGATTCAGATTGGCAAGTAATGTGATACACAAATCTTTAGGATGTTGGAGAAAAATCCCATGCACATGCAACACTGGCCATTGTGTTAGTGTTGGACTGGAACCTGGGATGTGTAATGAAATCCTGCAGCAATGAAGCATTAATATGGCAAAAGGGCCAAAAAAAACACACAATATGCCAGTCCTGCCCAATTTTTAGGTCTTGGCCCACTAGATTGCTCACACTCCAGGTAGTCAAGCTCCAACTCAACTAGCAGACTTTAGGCCTGCCTAGTCCCCTAAAATAGGGCACTGGCTTTAAAAGTTCAAAAATACCTAAGGATATTATTAAAAAGGACAGGAGGATCACCCTTGAGCCCCAGGCCCACAATAACAAAACAAAGTTTATTTCTAATGTAATATTATTTTTTTAAAGAATTCAAAATAAATAAGTACAAATTAAGGCCAAGTTTAAGGGGGAGCTGGGAGGGGCCATCCAGAAACTTGATGTGTCCTTACACCCATGTCACATACAATAGTCAGAGCTGTTGAGGTTCATAAACAGTATATTGTAACTGGCGTCGCCACTAGTTAGTGGCCCATAGCGGCAGTGACTGTCGCTCATGTGCAGTTTAGTAGTTTTCCTGCTCTGTTTTTCCTCCTGCATAGCACTGCCAGCTGTCCGCTCGTTCACTGTTAACTGTGAGCTGTCTCTCTGTTAAACAGTAAACCAATGGCAAAGAAACACAGTTGCCTTTCAGAAACTTCCTCTTTAACAGTATTTCAATGAGAAACAAACACACCCCCACCCGTCCCCTTTGCAGGATCCGCTGCAGGCTTGCAGTCTTTCCGTGTTATGTGCTACTCGCATGAGGTTTGGAACCTTTAAAAGGCTGAGCCCTGGCCAACCTAACGGCTCACTCTCTTGTCCTCCCTCCCTCATACTGCATCTGCTCCAGTCGCTGCTTCCGAGCCGTTGAACCAGCTTGATGAGGAGGACTTTGTGTTCTTTTGACCTGAAGATAGGAGCTGGACCACCATGTTTAACAACTACAACCCTGGTGCTTTTCTGCTGTTGACAAACCCCTTCTGAATAAGGGCTTGGGTTTGAACCTGCCAGATTTTATTCCTTGGGAACTTGTTCCCTTTTCCAGTCTCCTGTTCAACTTTGTGACCCAAGCTTGACAATATGTACAGTATATCCCGCTAACCCACTAACCCTATACATCTGACATTGTGCTTGAAACCCCAACTATCAGACTGCAATACCACTCAGGGCAAGCTAAACTGGCATAAAAAGCAAGATGGTGAAAAAGGAAGAGAAAATAGGTTTTGCAAGGCAAGGCCAGAAACAAACAAATCCAACATCACAAAACAAAGAAATTACCTTTGATAAGAGAAGGGATCAAAAGTTCAGGAAATCCAAAGATGAAAACAAGAAGCACAGAACCAGAACTCAAAATCAAAACGCAATGCCGAAGCTTCAAGTTGAACAAATCCCAGCTGCATCAACAGGAGACAGGGTGGAGCACAACAACATCCGATATCAGCACAACACAAAATGGCACTCAATAAACACACTATTAATAAAAAAGAACATAATATGACACAGGGGCATAGGCAGCATTCCAAGTGAGGTGGGTCTTTTTTCCCAAAAAAATTGAATTTTTTTTTAATTAGCTTACCATTTTGTTCATTTCCAAAATACTGTATGTTATATATTTCCCTGGCCTAAGGGCTTCTTATGAAAAGGTTAAAATGAACAGAGATACAAGACAGACCTATTGAAACAATGATATTTATTATTCCGGCATAGCTTTGTCTCTCATTCCAATTCTTAAAACATTATCCAATTAGTGTTAATTTCAAAGCAAAATACAACCAATGTTTTGTTGATAACTGAACCACATAAATAAATAAATCTTGTAAGATAACTAAATATAAATAGAATACAAAATCCGATAATATTAAGTGCTAATACTAGTTATCATGAAATGCTACATCAGTGTTTGATACAGTTTCAATACAGCAATTTTTCATTTAACTTTTCCAAGTTTTATTTTTATGACTTTATATTTCATAGTTGAACTTTTTCAGATAGCACATTTCAAAATAGCTGATTATTTATTTGATAAGGTCTCTTTGGTTTGGTGTCCTGTCAATCAATCAATCAATCAATCAATCAATCAATCAATTATACACATTGTTTTGGTTTTTCAAAATGTAATGACACATTTATATATATTATTGCTCTTTGTTTTGTTATTATTTATTTCATAATTGCTGTTTTATTTATCTCATTTTGGCACAAATGGTGTCCCATACGCTCCTGTCCTTTGAGATTACCATCCTAATTTAAAACCACTGACTCTCATATTCCAATGTTCTAAATCCGAATCGCAAGGGACACACAACTAAATTCTAACAGCTGTCAAAGTCCCACAAGTAAACGAGCTCATGTTAAATAGCAAAATATTAGCAGATGTTAGATGTTACTGGCTTCGATGACATTTTTCAATCATGGAAATGGCAATTAGATGACATTTTACAGTAGTAATGTTTTGCAGAACACAAAATGTCTGGTTGAATCCCCACTTTGTGTTCTTGATTTTCAGAATTGCTGTTCTGTTCTGGGACAATCGTTTCCCTTTTTCTTCTTGCTCTGTCAGCCCCGTTTCGAAAACCCAGCAGTTGCTTAAAAGGCACAATCCTGGGTAAAGCAGCTGATTCCTGTGAGTACACATTTTTTTGGTATGTATGTGTAGCATTTTTAAATTACATTTTGAATCTGTATATTTTGTATTTTTGAATAAAATGTAAAGGGTATTTTACAAACACTGTACTCTTATTATGTTTTATTTTAAGAACCGCCAGCAGTTTGGGGTAGCTCTAACAACTTACCAGAACCTTCCTGTGACATAAGTACAACAAAGAAAAGAGAAAACCAAAAATAAAATTAATAACAAAATACACAAAATAACATTCTAAAGATAACACAAAACCTTCTTGATCCAGGTATGAGACCCTGTTTAGAACATAACAGGATTCTGGAACTGAAAGGTAGTGCCCAGGGCCGGATTAAGACTTTCAGAGGCCTTTAGCACTTACGAGGTTTTGGTGCCCCCATATATACGAGCTGCACTCACTCTCAGTAGACGACTGAACAGGACAGCCGACATGACAAGAAAGATGACGTGAGCCTTGCTGGGCCCTGTGGCAGTTACCAGATTCTAAATTTGTTGTATTCCCAAGATTAATATGTATCATTAACCTCTATTATTACTATTTTATCATTGTATATATACATGTATGAAATTTTCTCATTTAATTATTGTGGAACCTGCTTCAGCTGCACCATTTGCAGTTTTGCACCATACAGTCCATGGTAAATCCAGCAATGGAAACTTTCTGTGGTGCCCCCCTTCCCTTGATGTCCTAAGCATGGGCTTATTTTTATTAAATGGTTAATCCATCCCTGACAGGGCTTCTAACCACTTGGACAGTTTAGCGAACCTCATTGTCAGTTTTCAACTGGCTAAAGAAAAAGTAACAGATAGTTTAAACATACAAGCATTCCTTAAAACATCCAACCACTTTTATAAACTGCTTAATCTATTTCTGTGTTCCAGGGGGCTTGGGCCCTATTCCTGCACAGAGGAGATGCCGGGGCAGACTCATTCAGACATCCACACTCATTTATTATTAGCTAATTGTTCTAATGTAAGAGACAAATAAATGTATGTGCAAAATGTGTAGACTTCACTCCAATAGTGACCAGGTAAGGAAGTGAACCTGGAGCTGTGCCACCCTGCCATCTTCATGATGCAAAAAAAAAAGCTGTAAAGTAAGACTTGACGTCTGTAAGCTAAAAGCTGTCACTGCAGTAAGCATCACTTTGAATTTCAAAGATAACTAAAAGTCTCACTATCAGTAATTTTTGAGACTACAGAGAGCTGAGGCAGGCATGTAAATAAATGAATTTCCATTAACAACAATTATAATTATAAGGAATTAGTTGCAACCCACTTTTAACCCCCACCGTAACAGCCCTACTTGTGGTGATACGACAGTATGGTTTAGTCCTTACTGTTGAGGACTAGGAGCCCCAGTACGTTAGAAAAACAATTTCAAAAACGCCCACTAAGGGCTAGATATACAGTAGGAGCACCACAGAATCTTTATATCTTTATATACAAATAAAAAGTGAGAGTAGTCTCCCCTAGACTTTCTCGTATATTCATATATGGGGATGGATATTTGAGGAGTAACCCGCAAGACAATGATTATATTTTTATATTATGTACATTAAAGAACCATCAACCACAAATCAAATCAAATTAATAATATATTGAACAATTATTATAAAAATTAAAGTTGAACAATTATTATAAAAGGTAAAGTACCATTTCTGGTTAGTGGAATTAGCCCGAAAGTTGATAGAAATCTACATTTTCTACCTAATAGTTGTATGCAAAATTTGGTTGACCAAAGTGAAAGCATACTCAAGTTATTGTGTTTACACACACAGACACAGACACTCAGACATCATTCCAAAAATGGTATTTTCTGACTCAGGAGGGTATAAAACGCTGAGATTTATCAAAATCTCAAAATTGAATTTTTGGAGGACTCCAATACTTTCCCTATATTTTGTATACGAGAAAGTCAGGGAGGTCTAAAACATCGAGATTCATCAAAATCTCGACATTGAATCTTTGATAGATAGATAGATAGATAGATAGATAGATAGATAGATAGATAGATAGATAGATAGATAGATAGATAGATAGATAGATAGATAGATACTTTGTTCTGTCTCCCCGAGGAGCACAAAAGGCATAAAAGAGCTGCTAGCAAGGCAATCCAAGACAAACAATATACCAACACAATTCTCCAGAACAAAGTCAGAAAACAGAGCACAGGTTCAAAAACCAAGTAAACACATAAGAATTAGCAGCAAAAAACACAATAACTCACCGACTCCTGAGCACTGCCAGGAACTGAGGGAGATCCTCCAGATTCATAGGGTGGAGGGCAGCAACTGGTGGTGACTGTCTGCCTCTTGGGGAACCACCCATAAAACACATGGAACATAACACAGGCAGCTTGTATACATAGACAGCACTACAAATAAAGGAAGAAGCACATAACACAAAAAGAATTAAAAATAAACAAAAAAAAAAATCAAACAAGAATTTGAACCCTAGCCAGGGGAGTAACCCTGCCTGAGACGTGACACTTAACAAAGCCACTGGCTTCATGTCCCACTACTATCTCAAACTGTGCTCACTGGAAAGACTCTCCACTAACGCTGGTGTCTCTCAAGATCATTTTTGTTCTTGTTGAATTGATGAAAGATACGACGGAAGGTCATTACAGACAACACATTCAAAGTCAGATTGTGACTTTACATGTCATTTTAATCCAAGCTTACAATTTAAATATGTCATTAAATGTTCTTGTATGGCTTAAAAGTCAGTTCTTTATTTGTCCTCTCTACTTTTTTCTTACATTTGCTTTTAGAACATTTAAATTTTATTTATATTTGCTCCTCTTATGTCATGTTAAGTCATGCTTTGTGTCATCATTTGCTGTACTATCATGGCACCAACTTTATAAGTGTAACATTTCAGCCAGGGTTGCTGCCATGGCTCATGTTTATTTCTGTTTATTTAGTCTTTTTACTGTTATTTAAAATTTTATTATTAGGTTTGTTTTTGTTTTTCTTTTGTCTTTATATTTATGTAATATTTATAGTACTAGGGTGTTGTACCGTGTTAGCGTGATTACATCTTGCCTGAAGAAGGGGCCTGAGTTGCCTCGAAAGCTTGCATATTGTAATCTTTTTAGTTAGCCAATAAAAGGTGTCATTTTGCTTGGCTTTTCTCTGTAATATTTATGTAAGAGATGAGTACAGGGAGAACACACAAACTCCAAATAAGCAAAAGGAAAGCAACAGTCCTCTTGTCACTTTAGGCCTGCTGTCCTTTACTACTAGGCAGGGTGATTTAGCTGAGGCTGATTAGCTGTGCACACTGCTTTTCTGTTTGTTAGTCATTTGTACAGATATACACAGTAAGTAATACAATATTAATAATAACAACTGTTACTAACCCTCCTCTGTTTTATTTCTCTTTTTCAGTATCTGGATGTGGCACTTGGTACCACTGCTCTACTGCCAGGTTGCTCTCCTGGGTATGGAAAAGTCATCTCATCATGTCCATCACAAAATGGTAAATGTAATAAACAAAGCAAAAATCACATTCATTCTTAAAATACCCTTAACTTAGAATTGCTGCACTCATTGAAGCCAAGTAACAACTGAGAGCCTAAATAGACTTGGACAGGGATAAGATGTCTCAGCCAGGGTTCCTCCCCTAGCTGGGGTTCAAATTCATGTTTTATGTCTCTTTTGTTCATTTATGATTCTTTGAAACTTGTTGTTTATGTACATCGTTCTTTATTTTTGGCTTTGTCTAGGAATATAAGATGCCTTTTGTATGTGTTTTTTGGGTGGTCCCTCAAGAGGTGGGGCCACCTGCCCATCACCACCAGTAACTACCCTCCACCCTATAAATCCGGAGGGTCTCATACAAGTTCCTGGTGGTTCATTGTGAATTTGCTCTGCAGTTGGTGAGTTAATTGTGCTTTTCTTTTGCTATGATTGTGCCTTTGGTGTATTTTAGAATTTTGACCTTCATATTCTGTGTTTGACTGGATTACTGTATTGGGACTTTGTTTCCTTTGGATTCCCTTAATGTTTTTGGGCAACTCCTTTGGTTATTGTGCTTGTGGAGCTTCATTGTTATTGAAGAGCATTTTGTGAGCATAAACTTATTTTATGTTATAAAAAGTCAGTGACTGGCCGTCCTTATTACTAGCTAGGATTGGATGGTGATATCCCCATCTAGTGGACATTATTGGAAGTGTTCATTATTGCATGCTTGGAACTAGTGATATGCAAAACGATTCTTTTTAGTGATTCGATTAATTTCGTTCAGTTCACCAAAATGATTCATATCTTTGAATAACTGATTCGTTCACTTCAAAAACAACAAGAAGCTGTATTCTTGTTTAAAATCTAAAATAGTATCATATCTGTGTAACAACTTTAACCAACAAACAATACAAACAACATAAAAAGCAAGCAACAAAATAAGTAATTCACACATAATAATAATAATAATAATAATAATAATAATAATACTACAATCCTCTTTATTGAATTTTGACAATAAATACATTTTTAGCAATAGAAAAAAAAAACAATCATACAACTAGAACCTTAGAATAGTGCACACATAATGATAAAACTGTGAGAACATTGAAATATGACTAAATAAAATTATTTTCAGTTTTGGATTAATCTCCCACAATTTCTTTCTTTTATATCCTGTCCTTTCTGATGCAATCTGCCATACTGTACATATACTGTATATCATCAATGAACTGAACTACAATTCAGTGTACTGTTAGTCTCTTGTCTGCAGTTCATGAGCAAACTTGCAATGGTTCTCCTGACCAGTAGGGGGCATACTGGTTTGTTCAATCAGTCAGTGTACTGAGACGGTCATAGACACACAGTCATAGTGAACCAATCAATGAGGGGTATTTGGTGTCATCTATCAAGTCAGTCATTGGCTAGTTGTCGTCATGACCATTTTGCTGAAATAGGTTACTGATAGGCTGTTTCCTGAAGACAGCAGCCATTTAAGTGAAGTTAAGAGGATAGCTCTGCACTGTTGAGGAATGCAATATAAAACTTAGCACACACTGCGCATGCCTCAAAAAGATTTGTTCTTCAATGCCAGTGAACCAGTACATTCATTCAGAGACCAAGACAAGAAAAGGGGTGGAGAAAAGTTAAAAAAACTACAAAAAAGCAAAAAATACCACAAAGAAGAACTGCAGTCCAAACAATCTCGTAACTCCAAAGTCAGCAACACTTTGGATTCCCATGGATTGAAATCGCTTTCAGTGTTAAGTTCTGGCCAGACCTAGAAGGTTGGTTGTATAATTCTGAAAGCCACCAAGTATGAGTGACCAGTAACAACCCCTAAGTCTTACCCAGCTCTTTAAGGACCAGGAACCTTATCAGGCCCGGTCTTAGGTATTATGGGGCCCTAGGCGAAAGGGGGGGTCCAGGGGCCCCCTGAGGGAGGTGGAACCCTCCAGGAAGCTCTGTGAAATGCGTGAAAATTAGACCAAGGAGTCGATCCGGGGCCCCCCGGACGCTGGGGCCCTAGGCGGTCGCCTACTTCGCCTATGCCTAAGGCCGGGCCTGATTGGGACAAATAATGCTGTAGTATATTTAAGTATATATGACAATTGCTCACTCGGACAATTTGTTTTGGGGGCCCCCAAGAAGGCGGGGGCCCTAAGCTATAGCTTGTGTAGCTTATACATAAATCCTGCACTGGACCTTATGCATAAAGGGTGTAGCACTTTGAGCTACATCATTTGTATGAAAATGTGCTATACAAATAAATTTTGTTGTTGTATGCACAAACAAATTGTGTATGTCCGTTTCCACATGAACATCGAGATGTATAAAAACTAAACTTGGCGTAAAGCTACTCACATTTTCACAGCAGCCTCACACCTTGTGTAAGCACATTCCTACTTTTTGCAAATAGGTGTCACTTAATGTCAAAGCAGTGCTACTGTTTCAGTGCAGTTCATATTCACATCCTTGACACAGACTTTACCAAATACACCAAAATTAATTGCATATCGTTTACAAATTTAATTCACCAGATTGTAATCAATCTGTAACAATATAATGGTGCACGGAATGGACAAACTATTCCAACTGCCATTGCTTCTTTAGCGTTATTAGATGTCAAATGGAAAAATTAGAAGAGAACACACATTTAGATAGCATACTGACTTTCTTGTCCCAAGTTGATTTGTGGCTTCTAAGTCGATGTTTTTTATTACTCTTGTAAATATTATAACTTGCTTTGTAAGTTGCCTTAAATAAAGGAGTCTGCCAAATAATAATAATAATAATAATAATAATAATAATAATAATAATAATAATAATAATACAATTCTGGAGAACACTATCATGAATGAAAATGGAATGTGCACAAACGCAACCGAACATTTGAAATGTGGAACTGACTTGACATTGGGATTATGTGACATGAATAATATGGGATTTTTAATGGATATTTTGATATTGTTTGCTGTTGTGCAGAGTTGGTCATCATGGACCCTTGTTGTATCAGAAACTTTGCTAACTTTGTTCTGCATGAAAACATGAGATTAAATAGTTGTCTTGGCCATTATTATAAACTATATGGGGTAAGTGACAATAATCCTTATATATAATTTGATAGCATCCGTATGTATGGTGTTTGCGTCAATACCTTGACTCAATACAAGTTAGAAGCATGAGTAATGACAGCTGGGTATTAACAATGGTCATTGTTTAAATTTTAGCTGATCTCAGATCTAAAATGAGTGACGATAGCAACGCAGCCACAACAGCAGCGGCCGCGGAAAGGATGCATAGGAAACTAAATCACATGACTGACGAGGAACGTAGACTTGCTAATGTGACCAGACGTACACAACGTACACAACAAACGGATGAGCAGCGTGCGGCTACAAATGCTACTAACACTGAAAGAAATCATGCAAATTGGACACAAAGGATTTTAGGCACAAATCAGTGCCATGATAACAAAATCATTTCAGGGACTTAAAAAAACAAATAATTCTTTGCAGAGAAAGTATTGATTTCACAAACGTAGAATTTGTAGCCCAATTCGATTGGGCTCCCAGTCGCTTGTATATATATATATTCAGGCCCCATGAATGACGTCACTTCTGGTCCCGGGCCCATGGATGACATTACTTCTGGTCCCAGGCCCATGGATGATGTCACTTCCGGTCCAGGGCCCATGGATGATGTCACTTCCGGTCCAGGCCCCATGGATGACGTCACTTCCTTTCTCAGTCTTTAAAGTCGCCATTTTTCTCATCCTGAGTCAGTTCTGTTTTGGATTTAAACCTGTGAAGAACTCCATACAAATTACCCATTTGCAGCCAGGGCACAATATATGGGTGGCTTACCCAAACCTTTTTGATGTCTTTTGGACTCTTTTGTGACAAGTTATACACATGTACTTGACAGGCAGTCTAAGGGCTTAACTGAGGGTAAGATGCGGAGTCAGGGGTTGATGAAGTGTACTAATGTCTCTTCTCCCTCTCCTATAGATCGCCAGAAGCAAAGCCCAGCTAAAGCACAACCAGCTACTGCGTTCCCTTCCTGACCATGCCCTCCTACTGACCTCACTTCCACCAACTCCCTGCCTCTTCCTGCCAACCGCCTATAAAGTTCACCCAGCTCCCCTTGTTAGTCAGTCCTGTTTTGCACTCCATCCCAGAAACTGCTCTGGTGCTATTTTCATTTCAGTGATTGTTGCCACAGTATATGGGGTAGGTCCCCAAACCTTTTTCAGTGTGTCTTTCTTTTCTTACAATACACACACACACACACACATGCACACACACACACACACACACACACACACACACACACACGCACACATATATACAGTAAATATACACCATTCAAACACAAAGATGTTACTTCAATTCCAACGTCTACCTCTCTGAGCCCTGAGCACATCAACTTCCCTGCATGTACACCAACAATAAAAGTTGAAACTTAGTCTGATCTTGAAAGTCACATAGAATAAAGGGGTCAGCCAAATACACAAGTGCAATAAAGCGGCTAAGGGCAAGGGCTGAGTCATGTCAGCTGGCTGGCATCTCCAACACAAAAGTAATGACGATGAATGGGCTTTTAATTTAAAGAGATGGAGAAGGTTGCCATCTACTGGGAAGAAAAAGTATTATTGTTGTAATTAATTCTTTTAGAACAAACATTCTTAAACTCACTTAATATGTAAATAATGATTGTGGGATGCCTGAGCCTCCATTGCATTGAATGCAAAGCAGGAAACAACACGACATCTGTTATTAGTTTGTTTGTTCTTGTTTGTCTCCTTCAGTGTAGTAGCCCAATTTCCATCCATCCATTTTCCAACCCGCTGAATCCGAACACAGGGTCATGGGGGTCTGCTGGAGCCAATCCCAGCCAACACAGGGCACAAGGCAGGAAACAATCCTGGGCAGGGTGCCAACCCACCGCAGTAGTAGCCCAATTTACAGTATTTTATAAAATGCCTGGTAGAAGTACAATACACTAACTGCACTATTTGAAATCCAGTCTAACTGGATGATAGCTTGGGTTATATCATGCATTTCATTGTCATATATTTCTTTTAGGATGGCATTTATGATTTGACCTGCATTAGTCAGACATATTGTGTTATACACGTGACTGACAAAATAAAGAAAATGAATGACAGAATTTTGCCGAAAGTGAATGCTTCTACATAGAATCTGGTCATTGAGATAATTAAATAATGACATCCCATCCTTCTTAAAGTCACGTACAATGAGAAAGAGCAGGCTGATGGCTGAGGCCCATTTAAGGGGCGCTTCAGTAAAAAACAGTGACAAGGGTGGTGACAGTCACGGGAAAGACATCATCAGTTAGGGGCAACTGTGGACAATGCTGTCTCTGCATTCACTTGAGCTACAAGGAGCAAAAGGGCAAGTGGCTGTGGAGCCATTTCACTGCAAATATAAGGTGCAAGTAGGAAAGTTTCATTAGGGACATTCGCCCAAGGACTTCATAAAGAGGGATATCAAACAAGAGTTGTGGTGCATTGGTTGCTTATTACATTTAATACATGCATCATTGAAGATAGATAAAAGGCACTATATATGATAGATAGATAGATAGATAGATAGATAGATAGATAGATAGATAGATAGATAGATAGATAGATAGATAGATAGATAGATACAACTAGCTGTGTAAGCTCATGCTGTAAAAAGCCCTGGCTCCTACAAAATATTGAAATCGTCAGAAAAAAATTGAAATGCAGAGTCGGCGATTTTGTTTTGCGGACATGCTCGCCCCCCCTTATCTATCAGAGGCTAAGCAAGTTTCTCTCTCTTCAGAGGTTTTGTTTTGCTGATGTGCTCACCTTGCTTGTGTATTAACAGCTAAGTGAGTTTCTCTTTTCTTGGCAGTTTCCCTTTGGCGACAGAGTCAATTTCTTTCAGATTCATGCTGTAGCCTCGTATTTCCAGTCAGACAGTACATGTAGATGTTTCTACAGAGGTGGGTAGTAACGAGTTACATTTACTCCGTTACATTTACTTGAGTAACTTTTAAAAAAAAATTGGACTTCTAAGAGTAGTTTTACTGCACCATACTTTTTACGCTCACTTGAGTACATTTGTGAAGAAGAAACGCTACTCTTACTCCGCTACACTGGGCAACACTCGACTCATTACTTTTTTCCCATTTACACATTAGATACGCTTATATTTTTGCCAGAGAGAAGTCGCCAGTGGATCTACAGTATGACTGTTTCACCAATCAGACGTAGCAACAATAATCACATGACTCCGTTTCACCAATCAGATGTGGCCATGCAGTCACATGACCACACACAAACGTCCTGCGTCTGCAGCCTGTGAGAGACTTTTAGTCATGCGGGGCTCCTGTTCACTGCTAAACATTTAGAGCTTCACTGCAAGAACCTTGAGAGCCAACTCCTGCTGAAGCTTAACCATCACTTAACTGAGTGAAGAACAAGCAGGTTTTAACCAAACATGCACAGACACAGACAGTCAAGATAAAATGAGACTTCTTGTACGTGCACAAGCTGCCTTGTTCTAATGTTATTTTCTAGCAGCTGTGCTATTTGAAGGGCAAGTGTATGATGATGCCGGTCCCCTACAGACTCTTTTCTTTTCTCCTTTTCTTTGATTCCCCCTTCTTTTTTTTGTGCCGACCCATATGTATACACTTCCGTCTCCGTGAGCCTTAATCACATGCCGCAGAAACCCAATGAAGCAATTGAGAACGATTGCCCCCGCACGTACAGGTGTGACTCACTCCAACTACCTCATTAACTCCCCGCGGTTGTGCAATTGCACCTATGGAGAGTGACACGGCTTTATGGATTTGAAACTGGCCTTTTTTTTTTTTTTTCCGAAGATGCGGACCTGCTACACCACAAAGTGATGTGCAGTATTATACTGTCAGTGTACAGTATATCTTGTCACTGTAAGTAGTTTGCACTGTTCAAACATACATGTCACCTACTGTAGGTATTGGCTTCAAAAGCTTTGTTGTGAAAAACTGAGATTTGGAACTTTGTGTTATTTGTGCATCTTTATTTTGTAAAGATGTTATTTATTTTTACTCATCCATCCATGCATGCATCCATCCATCCATTATCCAACCCGCTATATCCTAACTACAGGGTCACGGGGGTCTGCTGGAGCCAATCCCAGCCAACACAGGGCGCAAGGCAGGAAACATACCCTGGGCAGGGTGCCAGCCCACTGCAGATTTTTACTCATTTTTTATTTTATTATTTGGAAATAGCAGAATTTGCACATTATTTTATATTTTTGTCTGTCTTATTACAACATTTCTAAAAAATACATCATTTATTATGTTCAAACAGTTACACAGTACTTGAGTAGTCTTTTCATCAAATACTTTTTTACTCTTACGGGAGTTATTTTTTGGATGACTACTTCTTACTTCTACTTGAGTAATATTATTTTGAAGTAACACTACTCTTACTTGAGTGCAATTTTTGGCTACTCTACCCACCTCTGCATTTATATATAAGTTTGTTCATAAATAGATAGAAAAGGCACTACATGTAATAGGTTCATAGATAGATAAGAAAGGCACTATATACAATAGATTCATAACTAGATAAATGGATAGATGGCATTCTATTTATCCAAAGGGAAATCAATATTTAAATGCATTCTTCTTTATCATGGTAGACGTTATCACAGTATCAGAATGTGGTGACATGTCAGAAATTATCAGAAAAAAATTGAAATGCAGAGTCGGCGGTTGGTCGGTCGGTCGGTTGGTTAGACATGCGAGTAAGAATGCCACTGTACTCTGTGCAGGTGACAATATGGCTACTGCTGTTGCTGCTGCTCTTATCTAGGCCTGAGACTCACTTTTCTAGCTGAAATTGCCGTACAAATCTGAGAGTAGACAAAGTCCTCTGGTCCAACTATCAGCAGAGAGTCTTCATCATTGAGCTTACAGTCTTTTCCGAGAATGCTGTGAATGGGGCTCATGAATTAAAGACACTGCAATATACCAGTTTTGCAACAGTGGTAGAAAAGAAAGATGGGAAAGTTAAGTGTTTACCTGGTTGAAGTCAGTTGTAGAGGACTTGTTGCCATCTCCATGATGACACTTCTGAAGGATGTAGGAGTAACAGGGCAGGCCCTCAGAAAGGCAATTAAATCACTCTCTGACATAGCCGAAATGAGCAGTCTTTGACTGTGGTTACAAAGAAAGGATATCAGCAGTGCTCCCAAATGACCACTAACAGAAATCAAACTAACAGTTGTGGGACACACACCCTGGACTGCTCTGCCTGTGGCAGGCCTGCCTTGGCAGAGGGTATCTTGTATTTAAAACGTCTCCTAGGTATGTAACTTAGGATGTGAGTGTTGCAAATTGAGGAACTTCCTACAGTGTGCAACATAAAGGAGAATGAACCGCACCTGTGGGTTAAGCCAGTGCTGAATCCTCAAGGATTGTAACATCCAGTCCTGTAAATTAATCTTTGTTGGTTTGTCTTTGTGGCAGGATTGGCACTCCAGCCACTGTAAAAAACCTCACACTGTTCCATTCCATTCAAACTAGAGTGGTGCTGAGGTGTTACCTATTGCATGGCTGTGCTCGGGTCCTAATCTGGGATCCAGAGGTGGTTCATCGTGTGGTGGGTGTAGCAAAGCGTTGTATCACTTCATGTTCCCAACCTTCAGCAGTGAAGAACACTAACTTCTTGTCTCTATCATGACGCACTTCCATTAACAAATTACATGTCATTCTGATCCAAAGCCAAGCACACATATGTACGAGCACAGATACACTGCCTGTCTGGAGTTCTCAATAGATACTCCGCCCATATTCTAATGACATGCAAATTAGAGCCAAGGTTCAGACCTTGCACGCCAATGCAGCTGACATCCTGAACTTGATACGCAAGTTAGAAAGTGGATGGATTTCTGTAGCCATGTCAGACACAATCGGATGGTGAAGCTTCTTTTCTGTTATTTGTGCTTTGAATGATATTTTATTAAAAAGTGATTAATCTCTTTATAAAAATGAAAACTCTATTGCTTTGATTTGACTTGAACTTAGTTCTGCAAAATTTGTATGGAATGTGTTTTGCTTTTACTAAAATCAATAAAATGTTAACCATGATTACAGTTGACTAGTCACATCATCATGGGCTCTCAAAGCATGCTTGAATAGTGAAGTTTTATATCTAAACTAATTCCATAATGGAATCAAAGTGGCAATAAAGAAAACCAATTTTTGCCTTGGACAAACAGCATGATTTTCTATGCCATGAAAGATTTTTAAATATATTGATCTGACTCCAGCATTCCCCGTGCTGGCATTCAAGCCTTCTTGAAAATTCAGAATATTCAGGAGTATTTTTATCTGTATTATTTACACAAATTCAAGTCTGATGATTGTTGGCTTCCACCTTATCTAGCCTTTAATTGCTCTGTTGAATATTCCTTTGAAAGATCTTCATTCTCTGGTCAGTATAAAATTACTTAAAAGTCTATTTTGATTAGCATTATTCCAATAGACATTTGTGACAATGCCTCACTGAGGAATGGTCCCTGTCTTGTGCACAAAGCAGCTAGAACTGGCACTGACACCATGCAATCTCAAACTGAACGAGTAGCTTATAAAATTTAAGGATGTAGGCATGAAGCAATAGGTGTTTGGAGCTGGGAAATGTCGCCATCTACTGGACTCAATTAGATTGCATTTTTTAATCCTTTTCTTGTTTTACTTTTTAGTTTATTTTAACATAACATACCTTAATCCAGCTTTATCCTACTTGGTTTATCCAGTTGAGGATTGAGGAGGATAGAGGAGGCTTGAGCATATTCCAGCAACACTGAATTCAAGACAGGAAAAAGCCCTGGACAGGTGAACTGGACAACACAGGACCCACACTCATGTTGAGACCAATTTGAAACTGTCAATAAACGTAGCCTGCAAATCTTTAGGGATGCTTCATTTTTGAATGGTTTTTGATGATATGAGCACATTTCAATACTAAACTAAATTATTATAGCAAATCACAAATAGCTTTCTTGTTTTCTCTTTGTTTGTAAATTATTCACTTTGTTTTCCAGATTTAGTTGAAGGTTCTCTTAAGACTGAATTAAACAGTCATTCCTATATGTTCACCTCAACACCGGATGACTAATTTGTATAATTACTTTTCTTGATTTGAACACCTTTGAAATACCAATTGCATTTAAAAATGATTAGAGTTGAAGTTTAATAAAAATGTAGAATATAGTGTGGGTCAGTTGAGCTGTGGATGTTCTAGTCTTTTAGGCAGACTGCATGAGGTTTCTTGTGTAGTGCGTTGGAGAAGGTTGCCATCTGCTGGATACACTGAAACTGTTTGTTTTCTTCTTTTAACTGGAGGACCACACAATATCAGGTAGAATGTCTGCATGACTCACTGATATTACAATCTGGAGGAAAAAAACTTCATCTCCAGGTCAAACTGGCAAAGATGAGCCTTCTTGTTATCCCAGCTTATCCATCTATCCAGCCCCCCATCTCTGATCAGATTCAGTCATTATCATTAACACTCCTCAAGTCTGCATGCAACCTTGGGGTGGTGATTGAAGAACAGTTGTCTTTTACTAACCACTTTGATACGGTCTCTTGGGCCTTGCAGATTCACTCTATGTAACATCCACAACATCATACCACACCTGATGAAGTATGCAGCACAACTCTAGGTCCAGGCTTTGGTCTCATCACATCTGGCCTACTGCAGTTTTCTGCTGAGTCACCAAGCCACTGCAGTTGATTGAAAATGGAGCGACATATCTGGTGCCGAGCCAGCCGAAGTGGGCACATATGACTCTTAATTTTCAGATCACTAAATTGGCTCCCTGTAACGGCACATATTAAGTTTAAATCCTTGATGCTTGTCTACAGACTAGCCAATGGGTCAGCGCCCATATATACAGAGACACTTATGAGGTCCTATGGTCCTTCTTGGCCACTAAGGTCTGCTAAGAAGTCTCCTCTGTGTGGCATCAAATCTCAATCCAAAACTATCTTCTAACTGGTGAAATGAGCTGCTCACCCCCATTCAAAATTCTCACTCCCTCAATGTGTTTAAGAAGCATTTGAAGACTCTCGTTTGGTAAATTTCTGTCCAACTGATATGTTAGGCTTTGTAACCTATGAAATGCGACTCGCTTGTATTTTGTTCTGAGTTCTTCACTTGTGATCAATTTCGTTCCCTTGTCCTGTAACACTTGTTCCCAAATAGTCCTAAGACTGATGTTAACTCAATTATGTTTAACTCTTTTGTAAGTCGCTTTGTATAAAAGTATCTGGTAAGCATATAAATATAAATTTGTCAAAAATTTTCCTGGGCAGAAGACATGGACCAACCTTATGTACAGTAGGCTACCGGCCCCAACACAAAGCCCAATCTTGCACACATCAACACTTCCTTCAGGCCAGTTTAGGATCAACAATTAAACTAATACTTGTGCTTTGGTGACTATAGAAAGAAAACTCGAACACCAAGAGAAAGCCCTCCTAGATAAGGTGTGTGGGTGTGTGTGTTCAAAGTCCACACAGAAAATGACTGGACATGGGGTTCAAACCCAGGATGCTGGATCTTAGCATTTGGGCCTGCTGATGTAAAATAAGGCTTTGCTATTAAACAAATGGCATGTCCAAATATGATACCAAATATTCAAACTACACATTGCATTAGGCAGCCATTGATACAGAGAATACTGGAAACATTACCTTCAGTCCTGGTGCCCTGTTCGTCCTGCTTTGAGTTGAGTGCTTGCTGAGATGGACTCCAATCCTGCCTTGGATAAGGCAGTTAGGAAGATGGATTAATCACCTTTTCGCTTGGAAAGCAGTAGATGGGCTTGACTATGTGTGGTTACGCTGGACCAGGGGTTGACTGTGTGCACTAATGTCTCTTTTCTTTCCTCTGCAGATTACCAGAAGGGAAATCCACCTAACACCACTTCCAATCCCTCTACAGAAGCCACTTCCAGTTTCATGTCCAGAGACCTCCCATCTACTCCCAGTCCTGACCTCACTTCCGGTTGCACCTCAGGAGACGCGCCTCTTCCTCCCTCCCCACTATACTATAAATTCAACACCTTTCTCTTATTGGGTCAGACGTGTTAAGACTCAGTCCTTTGAGTTCACTTATGTGGTGTTTTTTTCTTGCGTTTAAAATTCCACAAAAGTTCAAGTATATGGGGTGGTTCCCCAAACCTTCATCCTGCCTCGTGTTCTTTTACAAAAGGAATAAAAATTAGAAAGAAAACTAACACTGTTTTTTTGTATAACACACACTTTGATTCTTTTAAGCTACTCTCACAGTTTCCTCAGTGCTTTAAACAGAGGCGGCCTTAATGGTGTGCGGGGCCTATAGGGCTGACCAACCCCACGCAGGGCCAGTTATGTCAAATGCTGTTACCAGTATATGTGGACTGTATAAACCTGCGTGCAAATTTAATAAAAATAATGTTAACATACACCGGATTTTCTCATAACAGTATTCAGCTAAATTTTTGCAAGATAACACACGGAATTTATCAAAATATAATGATATAATCTATTAAAAAAGTGCAATTCATAATTCATGACAATACCACAACAGTGTGAAATGCGATGCGGTGTCGTGCAGAAATTAGCAGGGCCTCCTCTAGAAAAGTACCCAAATTGCAAGTATACTCTGAGTCTCGATATGCAGGATGTCATGGTCATAACTCACGTTGATGTCATGTCAGCTGGTCATCATTAGCGATACATGTTTTTGTGCATTAATATTCGGACTATGGAATGTTTTCAAAGATGTACATGTACAGAATTTGACCATGAAGAGGGATTTTAAAATGGTTTCTTTTAGAAGCATCTCAAATATATATATACTGGAGAATCTAACTTGACAAATCAGCTCGAAAGGGACACGCGGACCTCAAAAGCAGTTACCCTTAGGTGCGGGGCCTGGAGTGGTTACCCCACTTGCCACCCCCAAATGCCGCTCTTGGCTCCAAAGTCCTATGGCCAGATTAAAAAGAGGCTCAAAACGTGCATACACAACACACAAAGTCAGAATTTATTAAAGAAAACTCGATGGAAGAACATGCATACATTTCAAGTGTGGCAGGTGGCCGGGTGTGGTCATCAGTCGCCTGCCTATTTAAGGAGCCGCCTCCCTTCAGTTAAGGCTGGAGTCGGGTGAGGAGAAGGACGAGGTCAGAGAGGAGGCAGCAAGGAGAGGCCTGGAGAGAGAAAGAGAGACGGCTATTTGAGAAGCCTGGACTTTGGGAGACTGTTGGGGTTTGTGTGGCGGTGCACTTATAGACTTATTCTACATATTAGTGTAAATAAATGTGTGGTGATGGCTTTGAACGTGTCTGCCTGTCTGTGTCCGGGTCGCCCAGTCCACACAAGCAACTCATGTATGTTGTGACCCATCCATATGAAACGTTTCAGAGAGACTGGTGTAAGCAGTAGCTAATGTTAGGGAGTTTTAATAAAGTTTATTGATTTATTTCAAAGACGAAGAAGAAGCAATTAGTGAGGGGAGGTGCAGAAGGGAAGAAAAGTGTTCTTAGGTAGCTCAGTGTTGTATATTCACCGTTGTGTTATTAAAAACAAAACTGGCAAGTAGTCCACAAACTGGGGTGACCATCTCTTTGTACCTTCGTACACTTTGAGGACTCATCTGCTATGCTACAGAGGTCACTCAAGAGCTCAGAAGAACCGACTCAGATTCTGGTAAGGTGAGAATAGTGGACTCCCTTCTCCCGCTCTTACCACACCACATCCAGATCATACAGCTCTTAGAGTGGCAAATGACGACAGATTTGATTAAGTAGAGAAATGCAGCCAAATCAGCTAAACGACAACTCACGCATGTAATAATTCATATCACCAGGCCGCTATTATAATGTGTGTTGATGCGACAGGCATATTAAACCTCAAAAGTGATAAATATCATGTATACACTTAATTTTAGTTCCCTTTTGGGGGGGGGCAATGCTGCATATTTGCAATAAAAAACTTTTTTGTCTTTTCATCAGTTTATATACAATAGGTTACTTATTGTTAATAATAATAATAATAATAATAATTCCTTACATTTATATAGCACTTTTATCACTATTTAAAGTGCTACCCAACATGGTGGACCCGGGATGCCTATCCACAATCTCCTTACTACTTCTCAGGGAAATGCCTGACAGGTCAGGAATAACTCAGTCAAGTTTCTCCTCCATCATACTCACTGTAGTAGAAATTATTAACTGACCGATGAGGCACCACATTCAGTTTCCATATGGTGTAAGTGTTGAGAGTTGTTGGTCACAGAATTGTACAAGAGAGAAAGAGGTGAGTCCAGTTTTCTGAGAAAATCAGCTTTATTGTTGTAAAGACAGGAATGATCTCACATAATATCACACAGGAGCAGTAACTTTAGCACTCAAACCCACGGTAAGTAGGCAGTGACGCCGGCTGCATTAGCTCCCTTCGTCAGATTTAACAAACAGCTAGCCTTCCTCATCAAATAACTTCAGCAGCTGCGAGTCAGTGGCTGGAGCAGGCACATTTTGGAGGAGAGAAGACAGAAAGTGAATGCAAGGCCAGGTTAGCAGCAGATTTTACATGTTCCCCACATCAACCACCATGCAACATACACTTTACGCGATGAGCCTGCATAGAACTGGAAGCGGACAACCAGCTCCTGCCTATTTTAACAGAGTGTCAGCGCACAGCACAGTTGGGGGTTGCTGGGGTCACAGTGTATTATAAGTGCCACACAGGATGGACGGACACCCAACCAGGTAAGGGGATGGTTCCTTGCCCGGTCAGGAGGCTCCAAGAGAATGGACAGGCAACAAAGCCAAAGAAGAGAAAGGCACCATACCCAAACAAGACTTCCCAGGTGGATGGATAAACAGAGGAGAAGATTCCTTACCTGGGTGGGAAGCCCCAGGCAGGTGCACAGGCGTCTTGACTGGACATATTTGCAGTACCTTCCCTGGTCAGGATGTGGAAGGATTAGCTATAAAAGATGTTTGTTCCCCCAGAATGCTAGATGGCAGCAGCCCTGGATATCAGTGCCCATTCGGGAATCAGCAGGGAATGCCAGGAGTTGTAGTCTAGCAGCACAGCTCTGTTGGGGTCCATGGGTGCCGCAAAAAGGCAGTGGAAGGAAGGGTACTCCCTGTGATGTGGGACTTCCATGTGACCTGGATGCACTTCCAATGGGTAACAGCCCTGGCACCAGAAG
The DNA here is from genome assembly GCF_900747795.2 of Erpetoichthys calabaricus. Taxonomy (NCBI): domain Eukaryota; kingdom Metazoa; phylum Chordata; class Cladistia; order Polypteriformes; family Polypteridae; genus Erpetoichthys; species Erpetoichthys calabaricus. Next base: position 31,437,004 of record NC_041400.2, on the reverse strand, counting down.
TACTCCTGGGTCCTCAATAAAAGGGGCCGCACTCCCTTGTTCAGGCGAATTGAAGTTTGGAGGAAGGAAGGCAACACTTGACTGGAGGAAGGCTGTGCAATGGAGAGATAACTTGTGCTTGCTGCTTCCTGGAGGTAGTCCTATAATAAACATCAATTTATTTGATCCCGGGACTGTTTTGTGTGTTCACGCTGGGGTTTGGGGCTCACTGGCGTCCCCTTTTATATCACAGTACATGTTTTTGGCAACATAAAACAGCAATTTGCAGCAGTGTCCTAACATAATTGGAGCAATTGGCTACACTCAAATTGCAATGAGGGCACCTATCAAGAAGGACACTGTTTTTGTTAATCATTGTGATTGTAGTAGAACTGTCACCGGGTCTTTTGTCGGTGAGGGGAGCCAGAAGAACCAGCAGCAGCCAATACTTAACAAAATAAAGTACGGTAAAGAGTTGACAGGTGCAGTGCTGAAAGGTTCATAAAGATCCCCCCTAAGACACTTAATGTTGGCACATCATTCTGATAAATATCAGATGTTTTTTATGTTAGATAATGCCTTCACTTACCAGCATGGCGGAGTCCTCTTTTTAAGCAGACTAGCCTTGCTAGTGGTGAGTTGATAGGCAGTTTTCATTCTATGCATGCGTGGCTGCGAACTCCCTTTATGCTGCTAAAAGCCGGCAAGCAGCTGATTTCTCAATATTCGGGAAGCACGAAACAAGAAAGGGGGAAAGCACTCGCAGTACGGTATAGTAATAGTTTTATTTAATTTGTTTGTGTATATTATGTCTTATTGTCGTTTAAGAATTTAGATGTAATCCCCGGGGATGTGTGAGATGTATGTAAGATGGTATATATCAGTAGGAATAAAATATGGATAAGGCGGTGTTCCTTCTCCTCTGTCTGAATGGTAGAAGCCCATTGCCTTTAAGCGACTGAGTAGGAAATACCTGTACTTAAAAAGGCTCAGTGTCATTAGTGAGGGGGGGTGGTAAAGATAGGTGTCGCTATTCTGTGTATTACAAAGGTTCATTTTTCCCCCATGCTCAAGGTTGTCTTAAAGGTATATTTCCAACCTTTTTAAGCCAGTAAGTCTCCTACATTTTGGGGAGAACTTTAGCACTTGGGGAGAGAACTTTTGGTTTACTAGAGAGCCATTGGAACAGTTATTCGACCTTTTTCTTTCTACAGTTTTATTTTTTTGACAGCTTTGGACTATGAACATTTTATGAGCCCTTGCCTATAAGTACTATACACACATTTTTTTAGTAATTTATTGAATTCGTCCTGTTTGATGAATACGACTATTTTTGTTCTGCTGGATTGTTATATATATAAGTTATTTTTAAATTTTTATTGTTGTGGATTTTGTCCTTTATCTCTCCCACCAATACTGGTTTATCATTTATTTTTTTGCAGTAAACATTGGTGACTTTATTTTCAAGAGACTCTGTACTTTATCTGGGTTTTGGGGTACCTTGAGCGTTGTCCGTCTATAAACTACTAGCGGGCACTGACCGAAGACAGTGCTTTGTGACAATCATAAGCAGTGACTTTCCATTAATGCACAAGTCGTCTAGGATTCCAAGATGACACTGACAAATGTTGTGGTTCGGTTAACTTGTCGTTCATTTATTTTGAGGCAAATTAGCTTTAGTAGATGTGAAAGTATTTTATGTGGTTGCTTGGCTTATCAGTAAGGTAACTGGCTGAACCCTCAGTGCTTCATATGACCCGCGCTATTCATTCAAACAGCAATCACGTCATTACTTGTGACAGGTGATAATGGACGTCCACTCGGACACTGGTGCCTTATGCTTTTCCCTGACCTGCACAATGCAGAGCTGAGTTGCTACAATGACGTGCACTCACATAAATCAATCAGTTGTGGAACACAGCATAGGGTGTAGGACTTGATGTGTCAGGTGGGTGGCTGCTCTGCCAGCCAATGAAGGTGTAGCATTGTGATTACATATGTATGAGGTTGATTAGCATAGTCTATATATGTTTTTTTTTTCAGAGTTTTTTGGCGGAGTTTGAGGTGAGGTGCGAGGTTCACATACATACATTTACAAGATGACTGTGATATATAAATGTAAACTGCAAAAATGTGTGTGCATCAGGTTTTATGTATCTATTTTTTTGTATTATGCAATTTCTTTCTTCTTTCCGTAAACATATTTTCATTCTCAAATCCATGCTAAGTTTTATAAACGAGACCCCTGGTGTGGATGAAAATGGCAATGTATGACCTGGGAAGGTCCAGTTCAGTTGGTCCAAGAACACCAAATGATTTGCTGATCCCATAGGCATTAATACTTAACCCCAAATTGCCAGTTTATTAGGTACACCCCACATGATGTGCCTCGTTTGGGTTTTAGAGCATGGATTTGACAAGATGCTAGATGTGTTGTTTAAGAATGCTGAACAATATGTGAATTATTAAATTCCGCAGTTGCTGAAAACTAGATGGCTGAATAGTCTTGTACTGAACTGCCCTTTTCCACCTCAGCCCACAGATACTCATTAGGGATGAGAATTGGAGACCCAATAGGCCAATAAAGCAATAAAAACTCACTGTCACGTTTCCACAAATTGTCTTATGTGTTATCAAGCCAGAAGTGTCCATTCAAGTGTGGATAAACCGTAGCTATGGAAAGATGAATTTGGTCAGCAAAAATGTTCACATACAGTGGTGTGAAAAACTATTTGCCCCCTTCCTGATTTCTTATTCTTTTGCATGTTTGTCACACAAAATGTTTCTGATCATCAAACACATTTAACCATTAGTCATATATAACACAAGTAAACACAAAATGCAGTTTTTAAATGATGGTGTTTATTATTTAGGGAGAAAAAAAATCCAAACCTACATGGCCCTGTGTGAAAAAGTAATTGCCCCCTTGTTAAAAAATAACCTAACTGTGGTGTATCACACCTGAGTTCAATTTCCGTAGCCACCCCCAGGCCTGATTACTGCCACACCTGTTTCAATCAAGAAATCACTTAAATAGGAGCTGCCTGACACAGAGAAGTAGACCAAAAGCACCTCAAAAGCTAGACATCATGCCAAGATCCAAAGAAATTCAGGAACAAATGAGAACAGAAGTAATTGAGATCTATCAGTCTGGTAAAGGTTATAAGGCCATTTCTAAAGCTTTGGGACTCCAGCGAACCACAGTGAGAGCCATTATCCACAAATGGCAAAAACATGGAACAGTGGTGAACCTTCCCAGGAGTGGCCGGCCGACCAAAATTACCCTAAGAGCGCAGAGACGACTCATCCGAGAGGTCACAAAAGACCCCAGGACAACGTCTAAAGAACTGCAGGCCTCACTTGCCTCAATTAAGGTCAGTGTTCACGACTCCACCATAAGAAAGAGACTGGGCAAAAACGGCCTGCATGGCAGATTTCCAAGACGCAAACCACTGTTAAGCAAAAAGAACATTAGGGCTCGTCTCAATTTTGCTAAGAAACATCTCAATGATTGCCAAGACTTTTGGGAAAATACCTTGTGGACTGATGAGTCAAAAGTTGAACTTTTTGGAAAGCAAATGTCCCGTTACATCTGGCGTAAAAGGAACACAGCATTTCAGAAAAAGAACATCATACCAACAGTAAAATATGGTGGTGGTAGTGTGATGGTCTGGGGTTGTTTTGCTGCTTCAGGACCTGGAAGGCTTGCTGTGATAGATGGAACCATGAATTCTACTGTCTACCAAAAAATCCTGAAGGAGAATGTCCGGCCATCTGTTCGTCAACTCAAGCTGAAGCGATCTTGGGTGCTGCAACAGGACAATGACCCAAAACACACCAGCAAATCCACCTCTGAATGGCTGAAGAAAAACAAAATGAAGACTTTGGAGTGGCCTAGTCAAAGTCCTGACCTGAATCCAATTGAGATGCTATGGCATGACCTTAAAAAGGCGGTTCATGCTAGAAAACCCTCAAATAAAGCTGAATTACAACAATTTTGCAAAGATGAGTGGGCCAAAATTCCTCCAGAGCGCTGTAAAAGACTCATTGCAAGTTATCGCAAACGCTTGATTGCAGTTATTGCTGCTAAGGGTGGCCCAACCAGTTATTAGGTTCAGGGGGCAATTACTTTTTCACACAGGGCCATGTAGGTTTGGATTTTTTTTTCCTCCCTAAATAATAAAAACCACCATTTACAAACTGCATTTTGTGTTTACTTGTGTTATATTTGACTAATGGTTAAATGTGTTTGATGATCAGAAACATTTTGTGTGACAAACATGCAAAAGAATAAGAAATCAGGAAGGGGGCAAATAGTTTTTCACACCACTGTATGCCATGACATTCAGATATTCTTCATTGGGTATCTGAGCTCCTAATGTATGATGGGAAATCATTCAGAGTGTCATGCTGCCATCACTGTCCTGTACTGTTGACACCAAACAGGACAAATCCATGAGCGCATGTCGTTGCTATAAACAGAAAAAGAAAAGAAGCAGTAAATCAAGAAGAAAAGGAAATGCTCTGGTATATATTATGAAGACTTCTTTTGCTGCTTATCTTGTGTAAACCACATCATTTGGGTCTGTATGACTTAGATGGCGTGTTCACACCATTTTTCACATCAGTTTTGTTAGTTAGGTCATGTTTAAAACGTCCAGTTGATCTTGGGTGCTCAGTGAAAATCTGGATGGTCATCACTTATTGTGGGCAAAGTCTTAGCAGGCGCTGGTGCAGCTCCTTTTCAGAGATGTTTAATGTCAGAGCCATTACTTGTGTTTTAAAACATATTCATAAAGTTAATATCCCACCTAGTGCCAGTCATTATCCTCCTGCATTGGCCAACAGCCTTTCACTAACAAGACTTTGAAAGGAGTGAAAACCCTGTTAGAGCTCGGACATTGTTGAGCTAAAATAACTTGTGCAAAGTCATTAGTTCAAGTAAAGCAGGTGACTGCCCTACGAGTCACTAATTGCTTTGTCATGGGATTGTCACAAATGCAAGCGCACGCCACGCTAAACACATTAATGCCTGAACAAGAACAGCATATTGACACCCCATTTCCACCAAAGATGGCTGATATGAGCGTTTTGGCTTGCACACTGCAATTAGAGCAGGTTCACACACTCATTTTGTTTTGGGTGTAAGCACCACCAATGTAAGCCCCTTTACCACTAACGCTGGCTCTCATTGTTAACTGGCAGCTCATTAAGGAGTCACACCAGTTTAAGACTAAAATAAGCAAATAAAATTTGTGAATCCTAACTAAAAATAACCCCCAAAAATGGGACCCGAGCAGTAAGTTTCAGCTGAAATAATCATCTTCTATGGGTGGCACGGTGGCGCAGTAGGTAGCAATGCTGCCTCGCAGTTAGGAGACCCAGGTTTGCTTCCCGGGTCCTCTCTGCTTGGAGTTTGCATGTTCTCCCTGTGTCTGCGTGGGTTTCCTCCAGGCGCTCTGGTTTCCTCCCACAGTCCAAAGACATGCAGGTTAGGTGGATTGGAGCTTCTAAATTGTCCCTAGTGTGTGCTTGGTGTGTATGTGCCCCCTTTCGGTGGGCTGGCACCCTGCCCAGGGTTTGTTTTCTGCCTTCCGCCCTGTGTTGGTTGGATGATGGATGGATGGATGGATAATCAGCTTCTAATTGAGAAATTGCATTAGGGAAAATTGCAGCCACTGCAGCCAGCAAGAACCAAACTTCACAACCTTCAAAACCTCTTGCCTTGAACACATACTAGTAGTAGTAGTAGATGTACAACCGTCACCTTCTCCTTTGCCGGCTACGGTGAGCCCGAAGAACCAGCAGCATCCGGTATTCAACCAAATATACCACTGTCTAGAGTCAACAAGTGCAGTGCTGAACGTTCAGCAAATCCCCACAAGACGCTTAATGTTAGGGCGTCATTCCAGTAACAATCAGATTTTTTACAATGTATACGATGCCTCCATTAGCTGCTTGGCCAGCCGCTTTAGTTGTCAGTTGTCATTCTGCGCACGCGTGTCCACGTACTCCCTTTCAGCAGCTAAAAGCCGACAGTAACAAAACGGGAAAGGAGGAAAGTAGTCGCAGTGCAGGGATGGTAGTAGTTTTACTTGTTTGTGCAATTTATGTTTTGTTGTTGTGTATAAGTTTACAAATAATCATCGGGGATGTGTGGAATGTAGGTAAGATAGTTTATGTGTAGGAACAAGATGAGGAAAGGGGAATGGATTCCCCCCTCTATCAGAATGGTATGAGCCTATTGCCTAGGCGAGTGGGTATGAAATGTTTAAAAAGCCTCCGTGCCATTAGTTCAAAAGGTCAATGACGAGGATAGGTGTCGCTGTTGTGCATATTGCAAAGTTTCCAGCCTACACCCAACCCCCTTGCTGTTGGCTGTCTTAAAGGTATTTTTAAAAACCTTTCTTAAGCCCAGGTGTCCCCTAGATTTGGGGAGAGCTTCAGCACTAGGGTGAGCCATTGGACTAATTATTCAACCTTTTTCTTTCTACTGTTTTTTTGGCAGCTTTGGACTGTGTACATTTTTTGAGCCCTTGCTTGTAACTATTCTGCATGAATGTTTTCAGTAATTTATCGAATTTGTCCTGTTTGTTGGATATGACTATTTTGTTTTACTTGCTTGTTGCGTATTATTTTATGGATTGTTTACCTCTTCATGACACCTTTTCTGCAGATTTTTGTTCTTTATCTCGGCAACAAATACTGGATGATGATTTTTCCTGCAATAAATATCGGTGACTTTGGTTTCAAAATACTTTGTGCTTTATTTGTGTTTTGGGGAACCTTGAGCGCCGTCCGTCTATGTATCGTGACATTGGCACTTTAAAAAAGTATAAATAATTGCTTCTGAGCATTAATATTCAAGTTGCTTTTTGATTAGAAAAAAAAAAATCAGATTATCACTTACATTTTCTGCTGACTTTTACCTTCACTCTCTCTGAAGTTATAAAGAGCGAATGCGCATTCAAACTCATGAAACCAAAGTGATGAAATCACCAACACGTGACAGCAGGAATAAGATCGCCAATCCAATGTAATTGGACAAGAACTTTGAAATTATTGATACGAAAAATTAGCACCCACCAGCTCCCCTTCTACTTTGGTCTACAAATGCTTTCAAGCCAGCTGTGAAAATTACCGAGCGGTTTAGCGCAAACGTAAATTCCACTTTGGAACAGTAGATGGCGACATCTCACCATAAAACCTGAGAATGTTCAATCGCGTCTCTCTCTCTCCTTTCTTATACTGTAATTGAAGGAATACTGGACATGCAGGACACCCATTATCAGACCCGCTTTACACAAATCAGGGTCGGAGAGATCATACAGAAGAACCCTGAATCCATTACAGGGCCCACACGTGTCGCCAAATAACTTTTAGGACATATGGGAGGCAAACCCATTTAGAAAAAGAGAGAACAAGCGGACTTCCTACAGAAGAGAAAGGAGTCAAACCCAGAACGACGCATCTATCAGGCAGAGGGCAAAGCGCGGTGCCACCATGCTATCCGTGCACTGATTAATTCGTGGAATTACTACTTATTACCTTTTCTCCTGTAATTTTATTTTTACTATGTGATATATTGAATTAACTTATGTAAATCATCGAGTAAGGAAAGGAAGGCTTACATTTTTTGAAAAACGAGTTGCAGTTATTGGACATTAACATTACACACACACACACACACACACAAGTATAAGGGATGACCAACATTTTGTTGCAATGGAGGAACTGTGTATCTATGAGGGATTCAGGACACATACACTCTTCTGTTCTGTTTTTTTTAATGGCACTTTATTTTTCTTTACTGGTTTATGAGGTTCCTGATTGTGCAGAACCATTGCTTGTCAAAGCGCCATTTCATTATGGGAAGGGTTCTTTGCATATTAAGTTGGTTCTTTGTGCTTTTAAAAAATATGTAGGAAAAAAATCTTTAATGCATGGTAGGCTACCTAGCAAGACATTGACAGATTTAGAAAAGCTGGACTTAGCTTGTGTTACTATATGCAGCAAGACTGCTTTCAATATCCCAACTCACTGTTACTTCACAAATCTGTTACCACCAATTTACTTTATACAGCCTGTTACAGATCTAAATAAATAAAGGCTCTTTCTGGAATTTTCATATGGATGAGTCTTTTGGGAACCAAAAATGCTTCCCCTATGGCAGCGCTCTGAAGAATGACGCAGGGCTGTCTTAACAGCATCATAGGCCCCCGGGCAAAATAATGCACTAAGGCCCCTGTTTTGATAACAAAACAGAAACATACATAGGCATCAGAAACATCGGGCCCATTGTGCCCATACATTAAGACAATGCCTTTATTTTTAAGAGTGGCTATGGTGCTTACTTAGGAGTGTCTGACTGAAGCACTGGTTGAACATTCAGAGTATTCCACACAGCAGCTTATGAAAGATTTATCGGTTGGTAAATAAATAAATATATATATATATAATAAATAAATATACAACCCCAAATCAGAAAAAGTTGGGACAGTGTGGAAAATGTGAATAAAAAAAGAAAAAAGCAAGTTATAAATTCTCCTCAAATTTTATTTCATTGCAGACAGTATGAACACAAAATAATTCATGTTTTTTTTTTTTGTCAACATCATTTGATTTGTAAATAAATATCCATTCTCGCCAATGACAGTAAACTATTTCAACCATTCTATGATCTGCTCCTCACAAACTGAGGGCACCGTGGCGGATGTTAGCAGATGGCTGGCCAACCACAAGCGTTACCTGGTAGGTAACCACCCATACAATCAGATTGTGACACAGACTACGAATGCCGTGAATGTAATTACCCCGATATACATGCTGTCAAATAAACGAACCACACGCCGTGGCGCAATGTTAGGGGCATTGCCTCTGGCGCTGACGTCCGAGGTTCGATTCCCGAGAGGGAGTGCAGTGGAGTGTGTACGCCTGATGAGCCCATAATGAGGGCGAAACACGTGTCGCATACTCTTTGCATTTATTTGACAGTAAACTATTTCAACCATTCTGTGATCTGCTCCTCACAAACTGAGGGCACCGTGGCGGATGTTAGCAGATTGCTGGCCAACCACAAGCGTTACCTGGTAGGTAACCACCCATACAATCAGATTGTGACACAGACTACGAATGCCATGAATATATATATATATATATATATATATATATATATATATATATATATATATAAAATGTATGTGGTCTGCAATGTATAAAGGATACAGAAAACATTTAGCATCTTACACAAAAAATCCACTAGATGTCAGTATTATTCACAAATGAGCCTAACTTACCGAAGAAACAAACGACACCAACAAACTTCAAGTAAAAACAGTAAATACATTTGATTTAAACAAGATTATATGAAAATAACATTAAAGCAAACATTCTTATTATTGAAACAACAAACACTACACTCATATTCTTAAATGTACAACGAACAAGTCATACAAGATAAGTACAAATGAACTTACAGTACTTCTTATCATTAAACACATACTGTACGTTTGTCTTGATTCTGTGAAACATAAACTGGTAGTTATAACGGAATAATATTAAACTTTGTGTGGAAATGATGAGTTTATGTGCATATCTTTCTCTCAGTTAACACCCCATTATACTCCAGTGTACCCTGACTGATGCTGCACCTCTAACAATAATGATAGGTTGCATGTTAGTTATACTTTTTGGTGTGTGTTTTCTGTTTGCATTTTATTATTATAAAATGTTCTGAGGGGACATGCAAGTAAGAATTTCATTGAGCTAATTGTAGGATTTGTAAGAATTGTAAGGTTGTAAGATTTTACTAAAAGTAAGAATTTAATTGTCGTGTTATTTTCTAACCCACTTCATTGTAAGCCTATCTCTGCTAGCATTGGGTACAAGTCAGTAACAAACGCAGGACAGTCACCAATAATATCCAAGTGCAGAGCCGGAGCACCTTACGTCACTGTAGGTGTACGCTAAAAGTTCTAGACCAGCAGTTATAGGATGGAAGTTAAGGTTACTGGTTAGTATGGTTGGTGTGTAGGATAAGTGGTTAAGGTCAGGGGTTAGTTTTGTTAAAGTTAGGGTTTGGTGTGGTTAGCATGTCAATCAATTTGATTTGTGACAACCTAAAAACGTTTATTACCAAACTGCTGGTCTAGACATGTGATGATGTCACTTCCGGCCTGAACCTGCTGGTGTAGACCTGTGGTGACATATGGGGCTGTGGCTCTACAGGTTGATACATCTCGGACAGAGCACCAGTCTACCACAGGGTGAGCACACACACACCAAACACACCTGCACGGGCCAATTTAGTGTCACCAGTCCACATAACCAGCATGTCTTTGTACAGAGGGAGAAAACTGGAGCACACGGAGGAAACCCACACTGACATGGGGAGAACAAGCAAGCATGCGGTATTATATTATATTATACTAAGAGGCTTCGCTCGCCAAACCCGGGTGCGGCCACTGGGCACCCATCTATCCAGCAGCTGAGCCACTCCGTTAGAGAAAGCGATTGTATTTAAAGATATGGTACAAGCCCCCCTGGCGCCCAGCCCCCAATTGCAGCCTAGTAGGCCGCCCCACGACTTTCTTGATATTTTAGCTTATAATTTAAAAATGGAGTAAGAATCTGAAAATCTAACAATATCACATTAAAGTCTGATCAACTCTTAAAAGAACGATACCAAACATATATATGTAGGTTTTAAAATAAACCTGATTTAAAGCATGACATAAAAACGTTCCACTTTTAGCCTTAGGATTATATATATATAGAGAGAGAGTAGATTATATTATATAAAAAAACTAAATTATACGTGCATCAAAACATTGATTTTGTGTGTGACCTTAACACTATACATTTTGTTAACTGTTTTGAAAGTCTGTGGTCCAAAATGATATTATACTTACCTAACAAAGGTTAATAATATGTTAATACGTTAGATGGTACCTGATCGTTTTTCAGAGGTACCGACCAGGATACATTTTATTTTAGACAGTGCTTAAACTGCACCGTAAAGACCAGATTCTTTCTTCGGGTTTTGAGTCTCAGGCCTGTCACTGCTCCGTGTCTTTATGTGGAGTTTGCCTGCCCTGATGTCCTCCCACGTCAGCTGTTATCTGCTCCTTCCCACAAATGTGGTACACCTGACCTGGCACAGTGTGGGTGGTTGTCGGTCTGACTTGAAAAGGCCACTTCAGCGTTGGTATTACCGAGATTGTCGCCAACGGTCGGGACCTATCAGCCAGACGTAATGCTTGCAAGAGAAACTTAAATTGATAAATAAATCAAAAGCTTTTGAGGAAAAGGTTACTAATATTATTCTCGCCGATACGTTTGAATTCTATACACAACTGATCACGTGGACGATAGAAGTCCGTCACGTGACGGCGTGGATTTTACTACTCATTTTTTTAAGGAAGTCAGATTTGTTTTAAACTTGGCTGGCAAATCATTTCCCCGGTGTAGGTGAGAGCGCTGGATTGGTCTTAATTTCTGCCCGATTCAAACATAATTCACGCGATTGTAATAAAAAAAGAAAAGTTAAGAATGGACGATTTGCACATTAAATAGTTTAGAAATACATAACGCAATTCATTCTGCAGCGTAAGGGCCCACCGACCGCAGGAATTGCCTTATAAACACAAACGCACTCACGAAAGACGCTGCTGCACTAGCGCCACCGTGAAACACGATGACAAAGTGTCGCATTGCCACCCAAGTCTCGTCGCGCGTGTCTGCATCTTCTGCAGTAGACCGGGGCGATGGGCCACAAAAGAGATGGCAGGCACGCTCCAGAAAGCGAAGGCTTAAGTGCGCAAGACTGCAAATCATTAGCTCCTTCCTCCAGTTTCAACACGAAGCAGATGGACGCAGTGCTGGTATGAAAGAAAAGGGAACAAAATCAATTGTTCATCCTGTCCCACATGCCACACGCCGGAGTCAGCCCCATTGTCCGGCCACTGTTTACCAAGGCAGCAGCCGCCTGCCCTTTGCAATCTGGCGCTTTTGCTTTCTAAAAGCGGATTAATGCCTGAGGGGGTCGTTTGAGCAGGGGTGAGCAACAGGGTGAACAAACTCATTTGATGGAGACCTAAAAGGAAGGGGGGGGGGGGGGGGGGGGGGGGGTATGAAGTGTAACTGTGGGGGGCTGCAGACATAACTCTGTCTGAAAAAGGAAGAACTCAAGTCAGGAGTTTCAATAACCTATTGATTTTTAACATCAACCCGCACCCCACTTCACCTCCCCCCCCCCCCCAAAAAAAATGACATAACAATTCAGTTGCACAAGAGAACTGCCCTGTGATGAGCTGATCTCCCACCACAGTTTATTCTTGCCTTGGCCCAGAATTCCAACAACACTGAACAGGTCAAAAAAATGTGCAAAATTGATCGATTGAGGAACATAAAAAGTAATCATCATGTTACGTATAAATAGCAGAAATGGTTTGGTAGACACATTAAACCAAAAATGATCAGTTTCACGTTAAAATTTTAAAAAGAGGGTCTTTGAAATTAGCAAGAAGCATGAAGTATTAGCTAAAAGATATACTGTATGACAACTGCAAACTGTGCCCGATAATACACCCGTTGCTGCTGGGGTAGGTCCTGTCCTTCTCACCAGAAACGGCTACACTTTGAGTAGAGGATTTGTTTTTATATAATGCATATCCCTTTAGTATGCAGGCTTCCGTTTGACACTGTCTGCACAATAACATCTCAGATGGTTCCACAAAAGCTGCAGTGAAACACACCAAAGCTACCTGACCTGCTGTATCCTCATTAGTCTGCTGGGAAGACCACGTAGAGTACACATAACAAGCCTACCATTATCTGAAAGAAACCTTTGTCTATTTCTTAAAAATAAGGGTTCCAAGACCATAGCCATAGGGCAACCATTTTGGTTCCCTAAAGAATCATTCACATGAAGGTTCCAGAAAGAGCCTGCATGAATTTACTTAGAAGGTCTCCATAAATAACCTTGAATAGATGATAACAGGTTTGTAAAATCCCAGTGAGGTCCTGATTTTAAAAAGACTCTTCCTGCATGCAATAACATAGGCTAGGTGCAGGTTTTCTTGACTTGTATCCTGGTAAGCAGCCTGCTGTACATTAAAGATGTCTGTTTTGTCCACACATTAGGAACCATTTCAAAGCCCAAAGAACCAACTTCATGAGCTAAGAACCCTTCCCCCAGATTTAAATAGGACTTTGTTCAGTAAAGATTCTGTGAGGAGACACACAGCCCAGTAAAGTGCCATTAAGGAAGCAGTATTTTTAAGATTGCACAGTCCCTTAACCAACCCCCTCCTCCATTTTTGCACTCTTTTTGGCTAATTTGTCTTAATTAAAGGTTGTGGATCAATCTATAGCTGTAATGCCAAAGACATCTCAAATGCTTGGGAAGTATTGTTTTTATTCAGCCTCTAATTGCCTTCACAGGGTTTAAACCATTTATCCATCCATTCTCCAAACCTGGTGTATGCTTTAGACTGAGAGCCTACCCCTGTGACACCTGGAATGAGGCAGGGGCAAACCCTGGATGGGCCTCCATTGCATCCTAATGTACATTAAATTGCACACCGGCTTGGCCAGTTCACAGTCTCTAATTAACTTAATTAATGCTGGGGATAAGCAGAGCTACTTGACACAACTCACACAGACACAGGAAGAACATACAAAACCCACACAAACCTCAGCTGAAGAAGAACTCAAACCTTGGTCCATGTAAACACTAAACACGTAGAAACTCTACACACAGCTCCACCCTGTGCTGTCACAGCTTAATGGCACCTGTTTGACGGGGCAGCTTCTGCAGCAATTAGAAGTCAACAAAGAGTCTCCATCCATCCTTCCAGTTATCCTCTTATTCAGCCTGCTCTTTTATTTTAGGGCTGTAAGTAGTTGAAGCCCTACACCCTGTAGTGTCGGAGAGTGCTCAATCCTGGGAGGTGTGCCAGTCCATAGTTTGCCATATTAATACACACATCCTCATTCACTGATAGAACAACAATTCAAAAATACCATTTAGCCTAACATTTTTGGTGTATCATAAGTAAACATTCAGATGAGAGGAAAATGTACAAATGCCAGATTATCTGTACCCTGGATCTGTCGGGCAGAGATGCAAACCAGTTTTCCACCATGACATCTTACATACTGTACATACTGTATATAACATGAGTCACATTTATGAAAAAAATTACAGTAGTATTGCTCTAAAAGTCACCCAAGGTTGTTGTATATACATAAAGACACTACATACATTTTACTGTATATGCTAAGGAACTAATCAGTCAAGTAAATACATTTTCAAGCCACATGTTATGTGTTTATATGCATATATATATATAAATATATATATGGATGAAATAGTTTACTGTCAAATAATGCAAAGAGTACGCGACACGTGTTTCGCCCTAATTCTGGGCTCATCAGGCGTACACACTCACAGCACTCCCTCTCGGGAATCGAACCTCGGACGTCAGCGCTAGAGGCGAAGCCCCTAACGTTGCGCCACGGCGTGTGGTTCGTTCATTTGACAGCATGTAGATCGGGGTAATTACATTCACGGCATTCGTAGTCTGAATCACAATCTGATTGTATGGGTGGTTACCTACCAGGTAACGCTTGTGGTTGGTCAGCAAGTCGGCTAACATCGTATATATATATATATATATATATATATATATATATATATATATATATATATATATATATATACTCACATAGTTATTGCCACATGTGTGAGAATTGTGTGTGTTAGGAATTGATTTGAAGGGAACACACAGAAGGATTCCTTTATCACCCTCAGCCAGAAGGATCCTGAGTCAGTGTATTGTCCAAGGCTACTCCTCAAGCCCCGCCTCCTCTCAGTAAACCACCCAAAGCTGCTCTTCAAGCCCCACCTCCTCTCAGTAAACCACCCAAGGCTGCTCCTCAAGCCCCGCCTCCTCTCAGTAAACCACCCAAGGCTGCTCCTCAAGCCCCGCCTCCTCTCAGTAAACCACCCAAAGCTGCTCTTCAAGCCCCACCTCCTCTCAGTAAACCACCCAAGGCTACTCCTCAAGCCCCGCCTCCTCTCAGTAAACCACCCAAAGCTGCTCCCCAAGCCCCGCCTCCTTTAAGTAAATCACCCAAGGCTGCTCCTCAAGCCCCGCCTCCTCTCAGTAAACCACCCAAGGCTGCTCCTCAAGCCCCGCCTCCTCTCAGTAAACCACCCAAAGCTGCTCTTCAAGCCCCACCTCCTCTCAGTAAACCACCCAAGGCTACTCCTCAAGCCCCGCCTCCTCTCAGTAAACCACCCAAAGCTGCTCTTCAAGCCCCGCCTCCTCTCAGTAAACCACCCAAGGCTGGTCCTCAAACCCCGCCTCCTCTCAGTAAACCACCCAAAGCTGCTCCTCAAGTCCCGCCTCCTCTCAGTAAACCACCCAAAGCTGCTCCTCAAGTCCCGCCTCCTCTCAGTAAACCACCCAAGGCTCCTCCCAAGCCCCGCCTCCTTTCAGTAAACCACCCAAAGCTGCTCCTCAAGCCCCGCCTCCTCTCAGTAAACCACCCAAAGCTGCTCCTCAAGTCCCGCCTCCTCTCAGTAAACCACCCAAGGCTCCTCCCAAGCCCCGCCTCCTTTCAGTAAACCACCCAAAGCTGCTCCTCAAGCCCCGCCTCCTCTCAGTAAACCACCCAGTAACTCACTCATAATGGCCCTTCAGTTAACTCCTCCTTAGTAGCAGCTCATTTGATTTATCTGAAAAACAATAACAAATTAGGCAATTTTTTAATCCATGAAAATTACAACAGATGCCAATCTTCTGTTTGATATCTGAGGACTGCAGCGACTTAAGATGAAATGCTCAACCATAAACCGCAAAATAAATGTGGCTGTTCATAACTTGTTCATCCATCTCTATATCAGTTTTTCAGTCTGTCTTATCCAGTTCAGGGTTGAGGGTTGTTTGTAAACTCAGTATATGGAACAGAGATTTCAGGGAATAATATCTTGTTAAAGTTTTAATTTAGAAACTTGCAAATATTAAAGGAGTTGACATTTTTTATAGAAGAAAAAACAAACATTGTTCAAACATCTATTCAAAACAGTATATTGATTCCCAATCCCCAAGTCCAGCCAGACATACAATTACACTCCGGTGATTTATTCTAATCTTTGGTTGAGAAAGTTCAAGAGGGAGGCACTTCGGCCTACAATACCAGAAGGCTGTGTTCAAATCTATAAGAATTAATTTGACACTCTGTTCAAGTGTCAAAACTGCTACATACAAGCTGTGTGGTTAGTCTTTCACCATTGGAAACATTTTCAGACGTGACCCACCAGCTCAGTATTTCCCTACTTGTAGACTCTCTCCTGTTTCAGTATGCCCGCGGTCTTTGATGGCACCTTGCATGCACTTGGGGCTGGCCTGTCTGTCCTCTACTCTTAGGGGTCTGCATGACCGACATGAGAACACTAGCACAACTATGTCCAAGAACTGGATGAGATTAAAGACTTTTGGACTTCCCCAAAAACATGCGCTGAAGTATACCAACTGTACCTTACGTACATCTTATCAGAAAATTGCATTTGGGCATTTAGAAAGAATGTGCAACTAAGCTAAACTAATAAAGAAAATAAAGACATTTTGACTCATTCCACAAGTGACATGGCGAGAGTTACAGAGAATTGGAGACGAGACCTAAGAGGTGGTCTTCTACACTGAAGGTGGGTAAACTCATGAGCCACCCACAAGACAGCCAGTGCTTCAGTCCAGCTCTTGATATGCCCGTTTGGCAGGTAATATTTTATTAAAGTTCCTTTGTATTTTAGTGGTTGTTCCTCTTATATGTTCTTTACTACACTACACAGGGAAAAAATACTGACTGAGAGCTAATCATGTGCAGCAAAGAGTTGATTTTGAGTTATTTCCACCTCTCCAAAAGTTAAGAACAAGGAAGGCTGCAATTTTTCAGTTCAAAATATATTTCAAATAATAATCTGAATATGAAAAAACACTTCTATCATAAAACATGCATAACTTATTAAAAAAAATCAACAATACTTTTCAAAGCGATATTTTTCACTGATTGCAATATCTCACAGAAATGGTTTGTAGTAGAGAAATTCCAACGTCAGAAATGGATTCAGCACACCTAAGTGCATAATGTACACTGAGGAAGACTTTGGTGCAGAGCAGTGTTATGTGGAGGCTAACAGACTTTGTAGAAGTCTCTGCCACTTTGACATTATCCTGGGGTAGAGACATGACGGGAGGGCACTCTTCCTTCCCATGCCACTCATCTAAAATTCTCTTCCGTCCTTGTAATACAACGGCCATGATTTCAGACAGGCTTCTTGTGCGTTATACACCTTAGTGCACCTCTTTAAGATGGCAGTCCACAGAGCACACTACACGAGTCCCCATTCCCACTCCCCTCCTTCTGTACATGCGTTGTCTGGGAGTCCAGTATGACTCGCAAATCTTATTCTTATTACATATTCTTTTACCTACAAATGCCCTTTGGTTTATGTGTACAATAGTTGACATTTCTTTCATCTTCTCCTTCTAAAACCCATTTAATCCGACTTAGTGCTGTGGGGGGTCCAAACTGATCTTCAGTCTACCCAAAACTGTTGAACCTTTTGAATCAAACAAGAGCCAATGTGGTGTGCTGAACTAGCATGGGGGCACTTTGACTGGCAGCTCTGATTGGACATGGAGGGGATGGCACTGCGATATAAAGAAATGTGTCAAACTGCAACTTGGCATGCCTGGTGTCTGCTGCGGAGGATTCTGAAAATTAATTATGACAGCGGCCCATTTAAAGGGCCCTCTGGCACAGACGAGGAACACGTCGCTTACCAGATGGCATGCCGCCTCAAAGACTTCTACCTAAACTGTGTTAGTTTAAAGATCCTGAACACTTGAACCCAACCTCATTAAAAAAAGGGGTTACAAGTTGAATAGAATTGCAAAAGTTAACAAAAAATAAATAATTGGAAATGGGCAAACTCGCAGTTTACATTGGCATGCACTTCATGAGTGTTGTTAATTTCTGTACTAAAATACAGGA